>NC_058521.1:148306201-148646201 GCF_904849725.1 Hordeum vulgare subsp. vulgare
CGTGAGGGCTCGTGGGGCCCACGTGGCACCACCGCCCCCAAACTCAGCTCTATATCTTCCGTCTCGCCCGGAAAAAATCAGAGAGAAGGTTTCATCGCGTTTTATGATACGGAGGCGCCGCCACCTCCTGTTCTTCATCTAGAGTGCAGATCTGGAGTCCGTTTTGGGCTCCGGAGAGGGGAAATCGTCGCCATCGTCATCATCAACCTTCCTGCATCGACAATTCCATGATGCTCTTCATCGTTTGTGAGTAATCTCATCATAGGCTTGCTAGACGGTGATGAGTTGGATGAGATCTATCACGTAATCGAGTTAGTTTTGACGGGGATTGATCCCTAGTATCCACTATGTTCTGAGATTGATGTTGCTACTACTTTGCCATGCTTAATGCTTGTCACTAGGGCCCGAGTGCCATGATTTCAGATCTGAACCTATTATGTTGTCGCCAATATATGTGTGTTTTAGATCCTATCTTGCAAGTTGTAGTCACCTACTATGTGTTATGACCCGGCAACCCCGGAGTGACAATAGCCGGAACCACTCCCGGAGATGACCATAGTATGAGGAGTTCATGTATTCACCAAGTGTTAATGCGTTGGTCCGGTTCTTTATTAAAAGGAGAACCTTAATATCCCGTAGTTTCCATTAGGACCCCGCTGCCACGGGAGTCATGGACAATAGATGTCATGCAAGTTCTTTTCCATAAGCACGTATGACTACATACGGAATACATGCCTACATTAGATTGACGAACGAGAGCTAGTTACTTATCTCTCCGTGTTATAGCTGTTACATGATGAATCACATCTGTCATCCTCATCCATCACCGATCCACTGCCTACGACTCTTTTACTACTGGTCCTCGCTATGTTACTTTGTCTAGGCTTGTCCCTTGCTACAAAAGGGATTGGGCCACTTTGCTGCTACTACTGTCGCAACTGTTGTTACTCTGCTCTTACTTGCTGCTGCTGTCACTACTGTTGTTCCTTCCTACTTTGTTGTTACTTGTTGCAAGATCCTTTTCTGACACCGTTGCCGGGAAAGAATAGTTCCCCGTCCACGTGCAACTTACTAGCGCCATTGATACAACAGTTAGGAATAGTCTGCCGTCAATAGATCTTTTATGACACCGTTGCTATCATACACCTTTGCTACTGATACTTTGCTTACACACACTAATCTTTCAGGTGTGGTTGAATCTGACAAACTCAGCTTCTAATACTTGAGAATATTCTTTCGCTTCCCCTTGAGTCGAATCAATAAATTTGGGTTGAATACTCTACCCTCGAAAACTATTGCGATCCCCTACACTTGTGGGTTATCAATGACCCACAAGTGTAGGGGATCAATCATAGTCCTTTCGATAAGTAAGAGTGTCGAACCCAACAAGGAGCAGAAGGAAATGAAAAGCGGTTTTCAGTAAAGTATCCTGTGCAAGCACTGAAATTCTCGGTAATAGATAGTTTTGTGATAAGGTAATTCATAACAGGTAACAAATAACAATGGTACATCAAGGTGGCACAATCCTTTTTGTGGAAAGGACAAACCTGGACAAACTCTTATATAGAGGAAAGCGCTCCTGAGGACACATGGGAATTTATGTCAAGCTAGTTTTCATCATGCTCATATGATTCACGTTCGTTACTTTGATAGTTTGATATGTGGGTGGACCGGTGATTCGGTGCTTCCCTTACATGGAAAAACATCCCACTTACGATTAACCTCTCTCGCAAGCATCTGCAACTATGAAAGAGGAACTAAGATAAATCTAACCATATCATTAAACATATGGATCCAAATCAGCCCCTCACAAAGCAACACATAAACTAGGGTATAAGCTCATGTCACTCTAACAACCCATCATGTACTTATTACTTCCCAATGCCTTCCCCTCGGCCAAAATAATGGTGAAGTTTCATGTAGTCGACGTTCACATGACACCACTAGAGGAGAGACAACATACATCTTATCAAAATATCAAACGAATACCAAGTTCACATGATTACTTATAAGAAGACTTATTCCATGTCCTGAGGAACAAATGTAACAACTCACAAAGCATATTCATGTTCGTAATCATAGGAGTATTAATAATCATTAAGGATCTGAACATATAATCTTCCGCCAAACAAACCAACTAGCATCAACTACAAGGAGTAATCAACACTACTAGCAACCCACATGTACCAATCTGAGGTTTTGAGACAAAGATCAGATACAAGAGATGAACCAGGGTTTGGAGAGGAGATGGTGCTGATGAAGATGTTGATGGATATTGACCCCCTCTCGATGAGGGATCGTTGGTGATGATGATGGCTTCGATTTCCCCTCCAGGAGGGAAGTTTCCCGGGTGGAATAGCTCCGCCGGAGCTCTAGATTGGTTATGTCGAAGTTCCGCCTCGAGGCGGCGGTGCTGCGTCTCGAAATCTCTCCCTTGATTTTTTCCTCGTCAAAACCTGCCAGGGGGTCCACATGCGTGCAAGGCGCGACCGGGGGGGTGGGGGGGTAGGCCGCGCCCCCTTGGTTGTGACCTCCTGGTGGGTCCCCTCCTATTTATTTCACCCATTATTTTTTTTTATTCTGAAACAATTCTCCTTAACTTTCCAGGACTTCTGGAGCTGCGTAGAATAGGTCTCTCAGATTTGCTCCTTTTCTAGTCCAGAATTCAAGCTGTCGGCATTCTCCCTCTTCATGTAAACCTTGTAAAATAAGAGAGAAAAGGCATAAGTATTGTACCATAATGTGTATTAACCACCCATAATGCAATAAATGTTGATATAAAAGCATGGTGCAAAATGGACGTATCAACTCCCCCAAGCTTAGACCTCGTTTGTCCTCAAGCGAAAGCCAAGATCGATCAATATGCCAACATGTTTAGAGAAAGAGGTGTCAATAAAATAAAATACGCACATGAAGGCGTCATGGTTATCTTTAGAATAGAAACACATATTGACATAGAATATCTTATGCTAGAGTAACAGTTCATTCACAAGGTAAAATATGAATCAAGAACTCTATTGAGAACTAACAAACTATGATTTCAGTCATTGAAGCAATTCCAATTAATCACAACGTAGGAAAGAGTCAATTGAAGAGCTTGTAAAGCAGATCCACATACTCAATCATTTTATGGTCTTTCATAATTGCTAACACTCACCCGGTACCTATGAGGTCAAAGCTTTAATCGGACACAGAGAAAGATAGGAGCTTATAGTTTTGCCTCCCAACTATTTACCTCAAGGTTAATGTGAAAAATAATAACTCATGATCACCCACATCCGAGTGGATATATTTGTCTAGATCATTCCCCAACACATGACGCTTGCCAAAAGATAAAGGCGAAATAAAGGAAATGGTGAAGATCACCATGACTCTTGCATAAAGGTACAAACTAGAAAGTAAAGGTAATAGATAGGCCCCTCACACAGGGAAGCAGAGGTTCTCATGCGCTTTTATAGTTGGATGCACAATCCCTTAATGCAAAAGAACGTCACTTTATATTGCCCCTTGTGATAAAGAACTTTATTATGCAGTTTGTCGCTTTTATTTCTTCTATATCACAAGTTCGTATAAAGTTTATTTTCCTCGCACTAATAAACCACACATATTTAAAGATCAATTTTTATTGCTTGCACCGATGACAACTTACTTGAAGGATCTTACTGAATCCATAGGTAGGTAAGGTGGACTCTCAAGGAAAAACTGGGTTAAAGGTTTTTGGATGCACAAGTACTATCTCTACTTGGTGCAAGAGTTTCTAGCTAATATGAGGTGGAAGCAAGCGACACATGTTGAAGGATCTACAACCATATAACTTCTATCCGGAAATAAGCAAACATAACTCATTATGTTATCTTCCTTGTCCAAGATCAACCTTTTAGCATATAATATTTTAGTGAGAGCTCACAATTAGAAAAGATGTCTAAGATAATATATTTATATGTGAACCTCTCTTTCTTTATTACTTCCTTCTAATTGCAACAATGACAAATAGCTTTGTTTGTCAACTCACAACAAATTTCAATCGACAAACTTTCTATATGTGAATTCGTCACTCCCCACGAGATCATTATGTATGCTCTTTTGCTTTTTTCTATACTTCTTTCTATTTATTTTTCTCAAGATCATAAAAAGCAAGCAAAGCCCTAAACTAAAAACTACTCTTTATTATATAACTCTCGGACTTGCTTACATACGGGGAACAAATAGAAAAACTTAAAACTAGTACACACTAGAACTTTATTCTACTAGATCAAGATATAACCAAAAGGATCGAATGAAGAAAAATGAAAAAAGTGAAAGGTGTGATGGTGATACGATACCGGGGCGCCTCCCCCAAGATTGGCACAAGCCAAGGGGAGTGCCCATACCCATGTGTTCAGTTGTCTTTCTTCGTAGGTGGTGGTGTTATATTCTTGGCAATGATGCCCCTCAAGATGCAATTCTCCTCCTCAAGTTTATTATTTAGCCATCTGAGATCGATTATTTCCTTGCGAGGATTTTCGGTTACGGTTAGAGCTCCCATAATCCATGGATGTTCCATTGTTGTGGGGGGAAAGCAACACTCTTTTTCATATTTTCGTAAGTAAGAAATTTGGCATTGGGAGGGATAACCGAATTCCGAATTGTTGAGCTCTAAAGTTCCTCCATCACGGCTTCAGGTGCAAATGAGAGGTAACTTCTTGGTCTTCCTCCATAGCATCTATCCTTTTCAAGTTAGCTTCCACCTTTTCCTCTGTGACCTGCCCGAAGTGGTGAAAGGCACGGTTCTCCCCAACAGACTCTTGCAAAGACATATTGCTCTGAATCTGCTGCAGAAACAGCTCGAAACAAAAACACGAGATATTGTCTAGATACGGAGGTCAAAACCTTCGGGAGATTATATAATGATTTTTTGCCGACCCGAAAGTGTGTTACACAAGAAAACGGAGTCCGGAGGGTGCACGGGGTGCCCACAAGCCTGCAGGGCGCGCCCAGCAGGGCAGGCCGCGCCCTCGTGGCTTGTCGCCTCCTCGTGCACGCTTCACACTGCTTTAAATTTTCCTAATTTTTTAAATACTCCAAAACTGATAAAAATTGGCATTGAAAATGTTTTGGAGTCGGTTTGCTTACCGTAGTGCATACCTATTCCTTTTCGGGGTCCGAGACGTTCTAATAGGTCTCCCTAATGTACTCTTCTGGAGTTATGGTATTGATAATATTAGTTTCAACATTTATGGGAGTACTTGAGATATACCGTTTGATTCTTTGTCCATTTACCACCTTCTGATTTGTGCCTTCGGTGTTGTTGCTCTTGATGGCACCAGAACGATATACTTCCTCGATAATGTAAGGCCCTTCCCATTTAGAGAGAAGTTTTCCTGCAAAAAATCTTAAACGAGAGTTTTATAGCAAGACATGATCACCTACATTGAATTCACACTTTTGTATCCTTCTATCATGCCATCTCTTAACCTTTTTTTAAACAACTTAGCATTCTCATAGGCATGGGTTCTCCATTCATTAAGTGAGCTAATGTCAAATAACCTCTTTTTGCCGGCAAGTTTGAAATCATCGTTGAGCTCTTTAATTACCCAATAAGCTTTATGTTCTAGCTCTAGAGGTAAATGACATGCTTTACCATAAACCATTTTATACACAGACATACCCATAGTGGTTTTGTAAGCGGTTCTATAAGCCCATAATTCATTGTCATGTTTCTTAGACCAATTCTTTCTGCATCTATTAATGGTCTTTTGCAAGATCAATTTAACTTCTCTATTGCTCAATTCTACTTTCCCACTAGACTAGGGATGATAAAGAAATGCAGTTCTATGATTAACATCATACCTAGCAAGAAATTTACGGAAAGCACCGTGAATAAAGTGTGAACCACCATCACTCATTAAATATCTAGGGACTCCAAATCTAGGGAAAATAACTTCTTTCAGCATTTTAATAGAAGTGTTTTGATCAGCACTACTAGTTGGAATAGCTTCTACCCACTTAGTAACATAATCAATAGCAACTAGAATATGAGTATACCCGTTGGATTTTGGAAAAGGTCCCATATAATCAAAACCCCAAACATCAAATGTTTCAATAACTAGAGAGTAGTTAATAGGCATTTCCTGACGTCTACTAATATTACCAATTCTTTGATATTCATCACAAGAAAAGACAAACTTACGAGCATCATTGAAGAGAGTAGGCCAATAAAAACCAGATTTTAATACCTTATGTGCAGTTCTATATCCAGCGTGGTGTCCTCCGTAGGCCTCAGAGTGACACTTGTGTAGGATCTGTCCCTATTCATGCTCAGGTACACAACGTCTAATAATACCATCTACTCCTTCTTTATAAAGGTGTGGATCATCCCAAAAGTAATGTCTTAAATCATTGAAGAACGTTTTCTTTTGTTGGTATGTGAAGCTAGGCGGTATAAATTTAGCAACGCTATAGTTACCATAATCAGCATACCAAGCAGCATTGCGTGAAGCATTTACGACAGCTAATTGTTCATCAGGGAAGCTATCATCAATAGGTAGTGGGTCATCAAGAAATTTCTCTAATCTATACAAGTTATCTGCTACGGGGTTATCAGCGGCCTTCCTGTCAATAATATGTAGATCAAATTCTTGTAGCAGAAGAACCCATCTAATAAGTCTAGGTTTAGCACCTTTCTTTTCCATAAGGTACTTAATAGCAGTGTGATCAGTGTGAACAATTACTTTGGAATCAACAATATAATGTCTAAACTTATCGCAAGCAAACACAACTGATAAAAATTCCTTTTCAGTGGTAGCGTAGTTTCTTTGAGCACTGAATAGAGTTTTACTAGTGTAATGGATAACATTTAATTTCTTATCAACTCTTTGTCCTAGAACAGCTCCAACAACATAATCACTAGCATCACACATAATTTCAAAGGGTAAGTTCCAATCAGGTGGTTGAACAACAGGTGCAGTGATCAAGGCTTTCTTAAGAATTTCAAATGCTTCTACACAATCATCATCAAAAATGAATGGAACATCCTTTTTCAAAAGATTAGTGAGAGGCTTAGAAATTTTAGAGAAGTCTTTAATAAATCTCCTATAGAAACCAGCATGACCAAGGAAACTTCTTATACCTTTGATATCTGTTGGACATGACATTTTTTTGAATAATATCAACTTTAGCTTTATCAACTTCAATATATTTTTTGGAGATTTTATGTCCCAATACAATGCCTTAATTAACCATAAAGTGGCACTTCTCCCAATTCAAGAAAAGATTAGTTTCTTCACATCTCTGGAAAACTCGATCCAGGTTGCTCAAGCAATCATCAAAAGAAGATCCGTAAACGGAAAAATCATCCATGAAAACCTCAACAATCTTTTCACAGAAGTCAGAGAATATAGCCATCATACATCTTTGAAAGGTAGCAGGTGCATTGCATAAACCAAAAGGCACACGTCGATAAGCAAAGGTACCAAAAGGGCAAGTAAAAGTGGTCTTCTCTTGATCCTCTTTTGATACATGTATTTGAGAGAAGACAGAGTAACCATCTAGAAAGCAAAAAATGTGTATGTTTGGATAGTCTTTCTGGCATTTGATCAATAAAAGGTAGCGGATAATGATCTTTCCTAGTAGCCTTATTTAATTTCCTGAAATCAATTACCATTCTACATCCTGTAACAATTCTTTGCAGGATCAATTCATCTTTATCCTTAGGAACAACGGTAATACGTCCCTTTTTAGGTACACAATGAACGAGACTAACCCATCTACTATCAGCAATAGGATAAATTATACCTGCCTCCACAAGCTTTAGTTTTCATTTCTTACCACTTCCTTCACTTTAGGATTTAATCGTCGTTGGTGATCAACAACTCGTTTAGCGTATGGTTCCATATTGATTTTGTGCTGACATAGAGTGGGACTAATGCCCTTAAGATCATCAAGAGTATATCCAATGGCGGCACGATGCTTCCTGAGAGTTTTCAGTAATCTCTTTTCATCATGCTCTGAAAGGTTAGCACTAATAATAACAGGATATATCTCCTTTTCATCAAGATAAGCATACTTCAGAGTATCACGTAATTGTTTAAGCTCAAACACGGGATCACCCTTAGGTGGAGGAGGATCCCCGAGTATTTCAACAGGCAGGTTGTGTTTTAGAATAGGTTGCTGATCAAAGAAGATCTTATCTATTTCATTACTTTCATTCATATACATATCATTTTCATGGTAGGAGACACAACAATAGAAGCGAGACCAAAATTTCATCTTTGCTATGCAGTTCTTTGTCATGGGGTTGTCTACGCAATTTAGAGAAATTGAACTCATGAGATGCATCCCCAAAACTTACACTAATTGTTTCTTTTTCACAATCGATCTTAGCATTAATAGTATTCAAGAAGGGTCTACCAAATATAATGGGACAAAAATCATCTTGTGGGGAACCAAGAAAAAGAAAATTGGTAGGATACTTTATTTTCCCACACAAGACTTCAACATCTCTAACAATCCCAATTGGTGCAATAGTATCTCTATTAGCAAGCTTGATGGTAACATCAATTTCGTCTAATTCGGCTGGTGCAATATCATTCATAATTTCTTGGTATAAGGTAAAGGGAACTGCACTCACACTAGCACCCACATCACATAACCATGATAACAATGATCTCCTATTTTAACAGAAACAACAGGCACGCCAACAATAGGTCTATGTTTACCTTTAGTATCAATTTAGCAGCTTTATCACAGAATTGAATGACATGCCCATCAATACTATCAACCAAGAGATCTTTCACCATAGCAATATCAGGTTCAACTTTAATTTGTTCAGGAGGTATAGGTGTTCTAGCATAACTCTTATGAACCATAGTTGAAGCTTTAGCATGTTCCTTTATCCTAATAGGAAAGGGTGGTTTCTCAATATAAGCAGTAGGAATAACATGATCATCATTATAAATAATAGTTTCTTCTTCAACTTTGATAGGTTCAACTACTTTAACTTCAATGGGAGGATGATATTTAAACCACTTCTCCTTGGGGAGATCAACATGAGTAGCAAAAGATTCACAGCATGAAGCTACTACCTCAAAGTTAAGTCCATATTTAGTGCTAGAATCACGAAAAGCATTGGTGTATGTAAAGGATTTAACACAATCAAACTTAAGGCTTATACCTGACTCATTACCTTCATCGAGTTCCCAATCTTCAGAGTTGTGTTTAGTTCTTTCCGATAAGTCCCATTTGAATTCAATGTCTTTCTTCATAAAGGAACGAGCACAAGAAGTGTCAAGCATGCATTGATCATTATGAGAGAGACGAGCATAAAAATTCAGAATAATAATTCCTCTCGGGAGCTCATGATTGGGGCATGAATATAACATTTACTTAAGCCTCCACCAAGCTTGAGCAATTCTTTCTCCTTCACGAGGCAAAAAATTATGAATATAATTCCGATCATAATTAACCAGATGCATAGGATAAAACTTGTGATGAAATTCCAATTTAAATTGGTTGTAGTTCCATGATCCAATATCATCACATATCCTATACCATGTCAACGCCTTTTCCTTCAAAGATAAAGGAAAGACCTTCTACTTGACATCATCCTCGGGAAGACATGCAAGATTAAATAATCCACAAACCTCATCCACATAGATTAGATGCAAATCAGGATGTAGTGTTCCATCTCCTGCATAAGGATTAGCTAGCAGTTTTTCTATCATACCCGAAGGAATTTCATAATAAATATTTTCAGTAGTTACAGCAGGTTGAGGAGCATCTCTTTGTGCTTCCGGTCAGGGTGAATATACCCCGAACAAGCCCATCAAAGGATTATTTTCCATAGTGAGAAGTGACAGTAAATTTCAGCACAATATATAAAATTTTCCTTGCCAAGTTCCACTCACGAAAGGCGCTTCACTCCCCGGCAATGGCGCCAGAAAAGAGTCTTGATGACCCACAAGTGTAGGGGATCAATCGTAGTCCTTTCGATAAGTAAGAGTGTCGAACCCAACGAGGAGAAGAAGGAAATGACAAGCAGTTTTTAGTAAGGTATTCTCCGCAAGCACTGAAATTATTGGCAACAGATAGTTTTGTGATAAGGTAATTCATAATGGGTAACAAGTAAAAATTGGAACAATGGTGCAGCAAGGCGGACCAATCCTTTTTGTAGCAAAGGACAAGCCTGGGCAAACTCTTATATAGAGAAAAGCGCTCCCGAGGACACATGGGAGTTTATGTCAAGCTAGTGTTCATTATGCTCATATGATTTGCGTTCGTTACTTTGATAGTTTGATATTTGGGTGGACCGGTGCTTGGGTGACACCCTTACTTGGACAAACATCCCACTTATTATTAACCTCTCTCGAAAGCATCCACAACTACGAAAGAAGAATTAAGATAAATCTAACCATAGCATTAAACATATGGATCCAAATCAGCCCCTTACGAATCAACACATAAACTAGGGTTTAAGCTTCTGTCACTCCAGCAACCCATAATCTACTTATTACTTTCCAATGAATTCCCCTAGGCCCAAATAATGGTGAAGTGTCATGTAGTCGATGTTCACATGACACCACTAGAGGAGAGACAACATACATCTTATCAAAATATCAAACGAATACCGATTACTTATAAGAAGACTTATCCCATGTCCTCAGGAATAAACGTAACTACTCACAAAGCATATTCATGTTCATAATCAGAGGAGTATTAATAATCATTAAGGATCTGAACATATAATCTTCCACCAAATAAACCAACTAGCATCAACTACAAGGAGTAATCAACAGTACTAGCAACCCGCATGTGTCAATCTGAGGTTTTGAGACAAAGATCAGATACAAGAGATGAACTAGGGTTTGGAGAGGAGATGGTGCCGATGAAGATGTTGATGGATATTGACCCCCTCTCGATGAGAGGATTGTTGGTGATGATGATGGCTTCGATTTCCCCATCCGGGAGGGAAGTTTCCCCATCGGAGCTCCGCTAGAGCTCTAGATTGGTTATGTCGAAGTTCCTCCTCGAGACGGCGGCGCCTTATCCCGAAAGCTCTCCCTCTATTTTTTTTCCAGGTCAAAATCCTTCATATAGCAGAAGATGGGCACTGTAGGCCTGCCAGGGGGCCCACAAGCCTGCAGGGCGCGATGGGGGGGGGGGTAGGCCGCCCCCCTGGCTTGTGACCTCCTGGTGGGTCCCATGTGGTATTTCTTTCGCACATTATATTTTATATATTCCAAAACAATTCTCCGTAACTTTTCAGTACTTTTGGAGCTGCACAGAATAGGTCTCTCAGATTTGCTCCTTTTCAAGTCCAGAATTCCAGTTGTCAGCATTCTCCCTCTTCATGTAAACCTTGTAAAATAAGAGAGATAAGGCATAAGTATTGTACTATAATGTGTATTAACAGCCCATAATGCAATAAATTTGATATAAAAGCATGATGCAAAATGGATGTATCACACAACATAAACAAAATGCCTTAGTTACAATTTTATATTTGTGTTGAAGGACAACTATGCTAGAAAAGTTACATGGACTTGGTTGTAGTAACTATAAAAGAAAATCTTTGTGTTGAAGGACAATTCTGTAGTGCACTTCTCAATAGCATTGTGGTTCACGTATGCCCGGTGTGAAGTGCACTCCCCTATCTCATATTGAAAAAATCACGTGTGTCAAAATAAAATCATGAAGTGCACTTGCCCATCAGATGCAGTACGGTCTTCAGTCCGAAGAAGCGTGTTCTTTTGTTTGATGCGGTTCACGCGTCAAATCACGTTCAACAAAAAAGAAACCATGAAGTCCACTTGTGAGTCGGATGCAGTGCGGTCTTCAAAAATTACGTTCAACAAAAGAAACCATGAAGTCCATTTGTGTGTTTGATGCAGTGCGATCTTTAGTCTGAAGCAGTGCGGTTATCTGTGTGATGCTTTTCCCCCGTCGATTTTGGTGTCGCGAAGAAACATGGTGTACGCATTTTGGTAAAATAAAAACTGATCTTAAACCGTGAAGAATTAGAGAGAGGGTTCTATATGAAAAACTTGCGCCTCGTCGATATCTTTCTAACACCGTATCGATTTCATCATTCCGGCGAGCGATTTGAAAAAAAATCACGAAAATATGCTTGCTGCCACTCGTAGGCAGCCATGCTGTTTTCAAAATTCATTTAAAACTGTAAGGAATCTCAACAAATGAAAAACATATGAAAGTTGTGCCTATTCCACAGATTTTCAACATCGTATCACTCGCCTCGTTCCGATAAACGGTTAAAAAACTGCAATGAAAACAGTAACAACAAAATCAAAAAGAATTGAAAAACAGAATTCCGTTTTTGAGAAAACTTGAAACTGCTATTAAATCATAAGGAACTAGAGAGAGTAATCTACATGAAATTTTTTTGGCTCAATGATATCTTTTCAACTCGTATTGTTTGCTTCATTTCGACGAGCTGTTTAGAAAAAATCGCGAAAATACGCTCGCCGCCACCCGTCGCGCGCCCACAATTTTTGAAACTGCTTTTAAACTGCGAGGAATCGCGAAAAGTGTTCAACATGAAAAAGTTGGGACTTTTCCGTAGCTATCATGTATATATTATACGCCTCATTCCGACAAACGGTTTAAAAACTGGAGTGAAAATGGTATTGAAAAAATGTGTGCAGATTTTTACGATGAAAAATACACTCGCATCAATACTGTAGTGATGTTGCTTCAACAAATGACGTGCCCTTTCGTTAAACGTGTAGTTCAAAAGTGTTATCAGAATAATTATTCTGCTATTATTGGCAGAATAGACCAATTGTATAGAAAGTCTATTAATAATCTTGGGTGAGGAATTATTTTTTCCTCACCCGAGTCCATCGACAGTCCGGCTTAATAACCAATGTAAAATTATGTTGCGCACTGCAAAAGTTTGTCGATGGACGCAGTTGGGCTTTGTCTGGTCGCTACGAGCTAGTCCACTCACCCCATACATTCTTGATAAAAACACTTACACACCACATGAAACTTTTCCAGGTGCGATCAGTTTTCACAGGCTCCGACAGGGGTTCCTCTCCCTAACCCTCTCCTCTCTTGCAATTGCAGCGACGTTGGCGGCGGCACCGGAGGGACCAACCGGAGGCGAGGGCTACTCCCCTCTTTCGTTTGTGAAGTACTCACCTCTGCCTCTCTCATGTTGTAGCGACCAGGAGGCGATGTAGGCAGTGCAACTATCCGACGCGAGTTGGGCGGCGACAATGGCCTTCTCCGACATCGCTCTCCCCCGTAGGCTTTCTTCTTGCCGGTGAGATATCCCTCCTCCTTAATGAATTTCGGATATTTTAAGGTTAGGTTTCTTGGTTTGGGAGAGAGGCAGAATAATAAGAGAAAGAAGAGAAATAAAGGAAATGTGTCTTTTCTTAAACTTGAATGTAAAAGTACAGACTTTTCACTTTTACATGCAGTTGTCTCCATGGAGAGCTTCTAAAGTTTCTCTAGGCGCGCAGACCTGAACAATAGTGAGACCTTGTAAGCGTAGGCCTGAATAGTAGTAACATTGGTAGCAACTAGCGAAAAGTGCAAGATGCATGATCAACCTTTCTGTTTTTCCATTTCATGGTACATTTATTGCTCTTTGAAAGCACTCAATACACCTGCAATACACTAAACTTTCTCATGGTTTGGTTCCCATATTTTCACATTATGCTTAAAGCGAACGATGGATGTCTAAGCACTTATTTAATTATATTTTTGCTTTGTTGGTACACGCTAAAATGAGCAGAACGATATAGGTGGGGGTGGGTGCTCCTTGAATCCTAGTTTACATCGATGTAAAGAAGCGCTGCAGTCTACATGTTAAATTGTTGTAATAGCTTTGGTTGTGCATGCCTAGAATATAGGATCATAGATGCCCACAAGGCCTACGTGCCGACTCCTATGGGTAGTCTCTCCTCCTCATGTATATAAAGGCATGCCTTGTGTAATTGTAACCATCAGTGAATATTACATCATTCAAGTTGGTATCAGTTACGAGGTGACGCCATGACCTCCCCCACCTCCGGCTCCGGCGCCCCCAGCTCGGCAGCATCGCCCAACTCCCTCTCCTCCAACACGGTGCCACCTCCGGGCACCACTCCGGCCGTCTCCGTCGCGACGTCGCCCATCGCCTCCTCTGGTATTCCTCCCTTCACCTTCCAGGCCACTGCCAGCACCCCAATCTCCCAGTTTGCCCCCCTCTTCACCACCTCCAACCCAGCGCCGTCTCTGCCTCCTCCTCGACACCCGATCTTCAATGATCATATCACCAACCACATCAAATTTCTTCTCAACCCCGCCGACCACAACTACCACAAGTGGAAATCGTTTTTCCTCATGGTGCTCGTTCGTTATGGTGTCTCCTTCTTGATCGAACACCCCCCACCACCCACCGCCGACACCAGTATCATGAGCTCGACGCCCATGTCGCCCTATGGATCTACGCCACTCTCGCTGATCCCCTCATTGATCATATCGTCAGCGCCACCACCAACTATGTCGTCTGGACCAAGATCAAGGATTACTTCCTTGCCAACCGCGCCGCTCGTTTCATGCTCCTCAACCGCCAGTATCGCAATCTCAAGCAGGGCGACCTCTCCATCACCGAGTACGCGCGCCGCCTCAAGCTCCTCACCGACGGCCTCGCTGACATCGACTACGCCGTCACCGAAATAGACTTGACGACCCAATTCCTCCACGGCCTGGACAAGCGCTTGGACACCATCCGCGTCGTCCTTGGAGATCAAGGTCTCCCCTTCGACACCGTGCTCTCCCACGTCGTCCTCGCTGAAGAGTCCATGACACACCGCGCCGCCGAGGAGAGCGCGTATGCTTTCGCCCTCCCCGGTGCGGGCTCCTCCACCAACGCCTCCAGCTCGAGCGGCCGCCCCCAAGGTGACCGTGCACCCGATCGCGTCTCCGATCGCCCGCCTGCGCATCACCCACATCCTCCCCAACAGCAACGCGGTCGTGGCGACGGTGGTGACTATGGCCGTGGACGCGGGCATGGTCGTGGCCTTGGCCGTCACGACTCTGGCGGTCGTGGCCAGCAATCCCACCCTCCGGCCACCCCGTTCATGGGCTACTTCGCCCCCTACGGCATGGCGATCGCTCCTCCACGTCATGGCTGGGTCCCGCCTAACGCCGCCGGAGTCCTTGGGCCATGCCCTGGCTCCCACGCCCACGCCTACCCCATGTTCACGCCGACGCCGTCTCCACCGTCACCCTACTACACCGCGCAGCCGCCATCATGGGATCATCTCGCCATGTTGAACACTGCGTACAGCAACAGCGGCGTCCCGGCTACTCCCTCCACCGACTGGTACTTCGACAGCGGCGCCTCTTCACACGTTACGGGCACCTCAGGTAACCTAACCTCGTCTGGTTCTTCATTAAAGCATGTACCGTCTCGCATCTTGGTCGGCAATGGTCAATCACTCCCTGTCACAGCCACCGGCACCACCATACTACCACCGAACGACTTCCGCCTCACCGACGTCCTCGTCTCCCCCACTGTCATCACCAGCCTTATTTCCGTTCGTAAATTCACCAAGGATAATTCTTGCTCTGTTGAATTTAACCTTGTGGCTTTCTTGTGAAGGATCTACGCACGCGGAGGGTCCTCATGATCCCCATTAGACACGACGGCCTCTACCCCTTCACTGGCAATACACCTTCACCGGCATCTGCGCTACCCGCCCACGCGTCGTCCGCTCTCTGGCATCGTCGCCTCGGCCATCCTGGCACACAGTCACTCTCCACATTAGCTCGGGACTTCCTTCCCAACTGCAATAAGGACCCTCTAACCACTTGTACCACCTGTCAACTCGGCCGACAGCCTCGCCTACCCTTTTCTTCCTCCTTTAGTAAAACATATGCACCATTTGATCTTATACATTGTGATTTGTGGACATCCCCTATTGTAAGCTTCTCTGGATATCAATATTATCTTGTTGTGTTGGATGATTTTACCCATTATTCATGGTCGTTCCCGCTGCGTAACAAATCTGACACCTCCACCACCCTCCAACGCTTCTTCTCATTTGTCCACACCCAATACAATGTCGTCATCAAAGCTATGCAATGTGACAACGGCGGCGAGTTTATCGACCACACACTACGCTCTTTCTTCTCCTCCAATGGGATCGCTTATAGGTTCTCATGCCCACACACCTCTCCCCAAAACGGCAAGGCGGAACGCCTCATCTGCACCACAAATGACATTGTTAGAACTCTCCTTCTTCAAGCTAACCTCACACCACCTTTTTGGGTTGAGGCCCTGCACACAGCAACCTATCTCCTCAACCGGCGTCCATCCCGCGCCATTGCCGATCACACGCCCTACTTCCTCCTACACGGCGTCCACCCATCCTACGACCACTTACGAGTTTTTGGTTGTCTGTGCTTTCCCCACACGGCCACTACTATGCCACATAAACTCTCCCCGCGTACTGTACGCTGTGTCTTCCTCGGTTACCCCCTCGAACACAAAGCGTACCGTTGTTTTGACTTAACATCTCGACGCGTCATCGTCTCTCGCCACGTCGTTTTTGACGAGACTTGCTTCCCGTACACACCACCACCGGATCCCATGTCCACAGAAAATCCTGCATGCAGAATCCTACCTACCCACCCACCAGATCAGCCATCAAATCCGGCCACCTTGTACGGGTCACAACCACCCTGACCAAATCTCCCGCCCTCGATTCCCACCCCATGCACGTCGCGCCAGCCCGCTCGCGCACCCCTCGCGCCCACCGCTACTCCCACGCGTCCACTCGGCATTGATCGCGCCGACCCTCCCGCCACCAGGCCCACCTCCCCACCCACCCTCTCTGACTCCGCCAATCACCACTCACCCTCTGTTGCCTCCGCGTCCATTCCGTCCGCCACGACCGAATCTTCCTCGCGACGCGCGCATACCCGACCAAACACAGACCCTGCCGGTCCCACACCATCTTCATTGGACTCCTCGCCCCCATGCACGCTGCCTCGCCCGCTTCCGCTACGTGCACGACCAGTAGCACCCACCAAAAATGCCCACGGCATGGCTACCCGCTCCAAAACTGGTTTCTGCATGCCCCGTCGCCTCTTTCTCGCCGACACAACGTCTCCTGCTATTTCCCCCATACCAGCCAGCTACAAATCAGCCCTCAAAGGCCCCCATTGGCGCCAAGCTATGCTCGATGAATACAATGCTCTAATGAATAACTCTACTTGGTCTTTGGTGCCTAAGCCTATAGGTGTCAACGTGGTCACTGGCAAGTAGATCTTTCGTCACAAGTTCAACATGGACAGCTCCTTGGCTCGCTACAAGGCTTGTTGGGTGCTTCGCGGCTTCACGCAACGCGAGGGTGTCGACTACGACGAAACGTTCAGCCCCGTCATCAAACCAGCAACTATCAGTGTGGTTCTCAGCCTTGCCACATCACACTCCTGGCCCATCCATCAACTGGATGTGAAAAATGCATTTCTCCACGGCGCCCTCAACGAAACAGTCTACTCCTCCCAACCAGCCGGTTTTGTCGATCAACACTCCCCGGATCATGTATGTCGTCTCCACAAATCACTTTATGGCCTAAAGCAAGCTCCTCGCACATGGTTTCTTCGCTTTCAGGCCTTCTTACTCTCCATCGGCTTCCATGCATGCAAGAGTGACACGTCCCTCTTCATTCTCCATCGTGGTACCACACTTGCTTACTTGCTAGTTTATGTCGATGATATCATACTCACCGCCAACTCCACTACCACCCTTCACACCGTCGTCTCCTCACTCAAGAACGAGTTCGCCATGACGGACTTGGGTCCTCTCCACCACTTTCTTGGCATAAACGTGACGTCCACCAAGTCCGATCTTTTCCTGAGCCAGCAACAATACACGCTAGAGATCCTTGAGCGTGCCAACATGCTAAACTGCAAGCCCGTACCAACACCTGTTGACACCAGCTCCAAGATGTCCCTTACACACGGTCGCCTTCTCTCCAACCCAACACATTACCGGAGTCTGGCCGGGGCTCTCCAATATCTAACACTCACACAGCCCGACATCTCCTACGATGTGCAATAGGTATGCTTGTTCATGCATGAACCGAGGGACACACACATGCAACTCATCAAACGGATACTACGCTACCTGCAAGGTACGTCCCACTATGGCTTGCAGTTCTACCGATCCACATCACTGGACTTGGTAGCTTACACCGACGTTGATTGGGCCGGGTGCCCCGACACTCGCAAGTCCACATCAGGGTTCTGCGTTTTCCTTGGGTCGAACCTCATCTCTTGGTCTTCCAAACGCCAAGCCACCATCTCACGATCCAGCGCCGAGGCCGAATATAGGGGTGTTGCCAATTGCGTCGTCGAGTCTTGCTGGTTACGGCAGCTCCTAGCCGAACTACAACATCCTCCCACGCGAGTAACCGTGGTTTATTGTGATAACATCAGCGGATCCTACCTCGCCTGCAACCCTGTACAACATCAGCGTACCAAACATATCGAGATTGATCTTCACTTTGTACGTGATCAGGTTGCCATGGGAGACGTTCGCGTTCTCCACGTTCCATCATCCTCGCAGTTCGCCGATGTCTTCACCAAAGGCTTGCCATCGCTGGTGTTCCACGAGTTCAGAACCAGCCTCAACATCCACGACCATGGAGTTCCGGCTAAGGGGGGGTGTCAAACTGTTGTAACATCTTCGGTTGTGCATGCCTAGAATATAGGATCATAGATGCCCACAAGGCCTGCGTGCCGACTCCTATGGGTAGTCTCTCCTCCTCATGTATATAAAGGCATGCCTTGTGTAATTGTAACCATCAGTGAATATTACATCATTCAACTCTACATCCCATGCTTGGAAAATGTATTATTTGTACATGCTCCTGATTTATGTTGTCCCCACATCTCTCAACTCATTTTTCAAATTTCTTACATCGGTTGGCGAATGTGGGCTTACTCTGAATGGTATGCTAGTGCCTCTCCCAGCCTGTCAATATTCACGGAAGCTGCCAATTCGAGTTAGATTTATTTCAATTGCCGAGAGGTGGCTACTGACCATCATCTAGCCCGTCATTCTTTTCTAATATTTCGGTTTAACCTGCTCTCAAAATCAAGAGTAATCTTGTATAACAGGGAAATATTATTTTTCATTCAGGTTATTGCTTGTTTGTATTCTGTAGCGTAAACAAGATGGGAATGTGCTATTTTTGGTGAGTAATCACGCGATTCTAGCTAGGCTCCATCAATTTAATACTTTTCGTAGTCATGAACACCTTAAAGAACATCCACACCATTATTTGTGCTTGAAATTCCTATATACTATAAGACTTTAATTTTGCTCACATTTGACCTATTTTCCGATCTTGCCAGCCATCCATTCAAATATGGTTAATATCTTCTACCCTGCATTTACTGTACCACTAGAATAGGGACGTGCATTTATTCTAGTCGATCAATTTTTCTGCCATAGCAAGACTTTTTTTTCATCCTGGTTGTACTCCAATTTACTCTTTCTATGAAGTAATGTTAGGTGCTTCTTTTCAGCATGTTTACATCAATCATTTGGTAGCTTGCTTTTAAAGGTACTCCTTCCATATCAAAATATAAGACATTTTTGACACTATAATAGTGTCAAAAACATCTTATATTTTGTTACAGAGGGAGTATTTAAGTTTTGATGCAACGTAATTCATATTCATGAGATAGTGCATGGACAACTTTCAATCTTTATTTCTTTTATTCCATTCTTATAGAATTGTATCTCACACAGTTTGGTACAAGACATGGTTAAGGTTGCATTGAAATTGTAGTTATAGAGCTTGGCCTTTGTGTCTTGTTTCTCTATTTACTCTCGATCCATACATCTAGCTAGTGTGATCATGGCATTCTTGTGAATCTGGTACATCCTAATTCTCTTGTGTTTTCTTCAGTTCAAGGCAGTAAAGCCTCAGTCTACCTTAAAATGTGATATGTTCTTATTTGTTGGTGGTCTCTACCTACTTGTTGGTGTGGTTCTCAGAAATAAAATTATTCTGGGTTTTTTTTCAGGTCTCCATTCAAGTGGATGACGACAAGTGTGTGAGGGAGAGAGAGGAATGAGTTTTCTATAAAACATCTTCATATTTCACTGAATGGTGGGTACAAGTAATGTTGATTCAAAATTTAGACCTTTTCACCAATAATCAGTAGCAAAATTTAGGATTGTGCGAAGAGAGGTGAACCTTGTAACAACCCGAGACCGACGCTCTAGAAGATTCCCCTTTTATTCCGTTGCCGCCGTGTGATTAGATTGTTTGGCGCACTCATCATCGCATCATCTGCATTGCATCGACAATCCGTTGCCGCTAGTTTTCAAAATTGCATCTGTTAGTAGTTGCGGGTTCTCTCCGGTTTCGACGTTCACCGTTTTGAGACCAACCACACACGCATGCACCCGCGATATCATTAAAATATTGTTTTTAGAAGTGCATATAAAACATTCTCGGATTAGGTTGTAACTTGGTGTGCGGTCTTATTTTAATGCAGATAGGCCGCCTGCCAAATTTCGTCGCAATCAGAGTCCGTTTGATTACCGAACGATCGACCGTAGCGGCACCGTCATCGGTTAATTTATCGGACGTTTTTTGGTGTTTAAAATCTTGTTGTCAGGCCGCAAACCTCGCTCTCTTCCCTGCCTAGCCTCTCTAACACAGCCACCTAACTCTAGGGCGCAGTCGAGACTGTACGATTGCGATCCTACGGTCGAAATTGGAACTAAAACACTAACCAACCCCCATTTCTTATAACTAGACCCCTAGCATCGAAACCCTAGCCCTACCTCAAAATCCACGCAGCCATCTCCCACCCTCAACCGCGAGCAACCTCCACGTCCCACCTCAGCCATCGGGCCCGTGAAGCCCATCTAAGGCCCGCCCCGGGCCCTGATCCGCCGCCGCCGCGAGGAGCCTCCCCGAGCTCCTCCTCCTTCCTCCCGATCTGTCGCGCTCTTGCCTCGCACCCCCGCCTCTGTCCGACGCCTCGCGACCACCATCGGAGCTCCGGCGAGCCACTGCTGCCCTTCAAGCCTCCCCCGCCCAGGGCAGCCCAGCCGGACTGCCTCCTCTCCCTCTCCTCCCGTCTCTTCTCCCTCTCCCATATCTTTCGCTGATCTCTCTCCCTATGTTCATTATGCAGGTACCCCGTGGCCGGCCGCTAGCGTCAAGCTAGGAGCCATCGACTTGAATGGATCCGGCCGCCTTAGCCCGCTAGCCTCGCTCGTGCCCCTTGTTGCCTCGTCGGAGGTCCAAGCCTGCAGCTCGCCGTCTCCTTCCTACTAGAGAGCCGCCATGAATCAGCAGCAGCACGAGCTCATTTCTTCTTGGCGTTGACCGCTTGATCAGACCCAGCGCAGATCGAGAGTCGGCCCAGTTGCGGCCTTGCATCACGTCTAGCTCGCCTGCCGCTGGCTCGCTCCTCAGCCGAGGCCGGTCCAGGGTCGCAGATCCGCCGACTTATGGCCACGTAGGTGAGACCCTGACAGCCCCCTCTATATCACGCCCGAGCGCTGTTTTGCTATCCAGCGCTCATTAACTCGGCCCATGCATGTTTTTTTCCGTCCTACGATTTTAGCTAATTACCACGGATTTCAGAAAATAGCGTTATTTTAAAATGTCCGTAACTTTTAAACCGTGCGTTGGATCGAAATAAGTTAGATATGTAAAACATGTAGAATTTCGTGTAAATTAATATTTTCCAACTATCACGCATATTTATAATTGTTTAACATGTTGTTTGTGTTGGGGAACGTCGCATGGGAAACAAAAAATTTCCTACGCGCACGAAGACCTATCATGGTGATGTCCATCTATGAGAGGGGATATTCGATCTACGTACCCTTGTAGATCGCACAGCAGAAGCGTTAGTGAATGCGGTTGATGTAGTGGAACGTCCTCACGTCCCTCGATCCGCCCCGCAAACCGTCCCGCGATCAGTCCCACGATCTAGTGCCAAACGGACGGCACCTCCGCGTTCAGCACACGTACAGCTCGACGATGATCTCGGCCTTCTTGATCCAGCAAGAGAGACGGAGAGGTAGATGAGTTCTCCGGCAGCGTGACGGCGCTCCGGAGGTTGGTGGTGATCTTATCTCAGCAGGTCTCCGCTCGAGCTCCGCAGAAACGCGATCTAGAGGTAAAACCGTGGAGATATGTGGTCGGGCTGCCGTGGCAAAGTTGTCTCAAATCAGCCCTAAAACCTCCGTATATATAGGGGGAAGAGGGGGAGCCTTGCCTTGGGGTCCAAGGACCCCCAAGGAGTTCGGCCGAGCCAAGGGGGGCAACCCTCCCCTTCCAAACCGAGTCCAACTAGGTTTGGAAGGAGGAGTCCTTCCCCCTTTTCCCACCTCCTCTCTTTTTTTTCTCTTTGATTTTCTTCATATGGCGCATAGGGCCTTCTTGGGCTGTCCCACCAGCCCACTAAGGTCTGGTGCGCCACCCCAAGGCCTATGGGCTTCCCCGCGGTGGGTTCCCCCCCCCCCCCGGTGAACACCCGGAACCCATTCGTCATTCCCGGTACATTCCCGGTAACTCCGAAAACCTTCCGGTAATCAAATGAGGTCATCCTATATATCAATCTTCGTTTCCGGACCATTCCGGAAACCCTCGTGACGTCCGTGATCTCATCCGGGACTCCGAACAACATTCGGTAACCAACCATATAACTCAAATACGCATAAAACAACGTCGAACCTTAAGTGTGCAGACCCTACGGGTTCGAGAACTATGTAGACATGACCCGAGAGACTCCTCGGTCAATATCCAATAGTGGGACCTAGATGCCCATATTGGATCCTACATATTCTACGAAGATCTTATCGTTTGAACCTCAGTGCCAAGGATTCATATAATCCAGTATGTCATTCCCTTTGTCCTTCGGTATGTTACTTGCCCGAGATTCGATCGTCAGTATCCGCATACCTATTTCAATCTCGTTTACCGGCAAGTCTCTTTACTCGTTCCGTAATACAAGATCCCGCAACTTACACTAAGTCATATTGCTTGCAAGGCTTGTGTGTGATGTTGTATTACCGAGTGGGCCCCGAGATACCTCTCCGTCACACGGAGTGACAAATCCCAGTCTCGATCCATACTAACTCAACGAACACCTTCGGAGATACCTGTAGAGCATCTTTATTGTCACCCAGTTACGTTGCAACGTTTGATACACACAAAGCATTCCTCCGGTGGCAGTGAGTTATATGATCTCATTGTCATAGGAACAAATACTTTGACACGCAGAAAACAGTAGCAACAAAATGACACGATCAACATGCTACGTCTATTAGTTTGGGTCTAATCCATCACATGATTCTCCTAATGATGTGATCCCGTTATCAAGTAACAACACTTGCCTATGGCCAGGAAACCTTGGCCATCTTTGATCAACGAGCTAGTCAACTAGAGGCTTACTAGGGACAGTGTTTTGTCTATGTATCCACACAAGTATTGTGTTTCCAATCAATACAATTATAGCATGGATAATAAACGATTATCATGAACTAAGAAATATAATAATAACTAATTTATTATTGCCTCTAGGGCATATTTCCAATAGTCTCCCACTTGCACTAGAGTCAATAATCTAGTTCACATCACCATGTGATTCCAACGAATCCAACACCCATATAGTTCTGGGGTCTGATCACATCTTGCTCGTGAGAGAGGTTTTTAGTCAACGGTTCTGAAACTTTCAGATCCGTGCGTTCTTTACAAATCTTTATGTCATCTTATAGATGCTGCTACTACGTGCTATTCGGAAATGCTCCAAATATCTACTCTACTATACGAATCCGTTTCACTACTCATAGTTATTCGGATTAGTGTCAAAGCATGCATCGATGTAACCCTTTACGACGAACTCTTTAACCACCTCCATAATCGAGAAAAATTCCTTAGTCTATTTAGTTACTAAGGATAACTTTGACCGCTGATCAGTGATTCAATCCTGGATCACTCTGCGTACCTCTTAACAGACTTGCTGTAAGGCACACATCAGATGCGGTACTCAGCATGGCATACTTTAGAGTCTACGGCTAAGGCATAGAAGATGACCTTCGTCTGTTCTCTTTATTCTGCCGTGGTCGGGTTTTGAGTCTTACTCAAATTTACACCTTACAACGCAACCAAGAACTCCTTCTTTGCTGATTTATTTTGAACTCCTTCAAAAACTTGTCAAGGCATGCATCTTGTTGAAACTTCCATTAAGTGCTTTCGATCTATCTCCATAGATCTTTGATGCTCAACGTTCAAGTAGCTCAATCCAGGTATTCCTTTGAAAACTCCTTTTCAAACAACCTTGTATGCTTTACAGAAATTCTACATTGCTTCCGACCCACAATATTTCAACCACATATACTTATCAGAAATTCTATAGTGCTCCCACTCACTTCTTTGGAAATACAGGTTTCTCATAAACCTTGTACAAACCCAAAATCTTTGATCATCTCATCAAAGTATATATTCCAACTCCGAGATGCTTGCACCAGTCCATTGAAGGATCACTGGAGCTTGCATACTTGCTAGTATCTTTAGGAAAAACCTCCTGGTTGTATCACATTCAATGTTTTCTCAAGGAACCCGTCGAGGAAACAATGTTTTGACATCCTACGTGCAATATTTCATAAATAATGCAGCAATTACTAACATAATTCTAACAGACTTTTAGCATCGCTACGAGTGAGAAAGTCTCATCATAGTCAACTGTATGATCTTATCGGAAACATCTTTGCGACAAGTCGAGCTTTTCTTAATAGTGACTTATCACCATCATCGTATGTCTTCCTTTTAAAGATCCATCTTTACTCAATAGTCCTACTACCATCAAGTAGTTCTTCCAAAGTCTACACTCTGTTTTCATACATGGATCCTCTCTCGGATTTCATGGCTTCCAGCCATTTGTCGGAATCCGGGCCCACCATTGCTTTCTCCATAACTCATAAGTTCATTGTTGCTCAACAACATGACCTCCAAGACAGGGTTACCGTACCACTCTGAAGTAGTACGCGACCTTGTCAACCTACGAGGCTTGTATTAACTTGATCCGATGCTCGATAATCACCATCATCAGCTTCCACTTCAATTAGTGTAGGCGCCACAGGAACAACTTCCTGCGCCCTGCTACACACTTGTTGAAGTGATGGTTCAATAACCTCATCAAGTTCTACCACCCTCCCACTCAACTCTTTCGAGAGAAACCTTTCCTCGAGAAAGGATCCATTTCTAGAAACAAACACTTTGCTTTCGGATCTGGGATAGGAGATGTACCCAACTGTTTTGGATATCCTATGAAGATGCATTTATCCGCTTTGGGTTCGAGCTTATCAGACTGAAACTTTTTCACATAAGTGTCGAAGTCCCAAACTTTCAAGAAACGATAGTTTAGATTTCTCTAAACCTTAGTCTATACTGTGTCATCTCAACGGAAACACGCGGTGCACTATTTAAAGTGAATGCGGTTGTCTCTAATGCATAACCCATAAACGATAGTCGTAATTCGATAAGAGACATCATAGCATGCACCATACCAAATAGTGCATGACTATGACGTTCAGACACATCATCACACTATGATGTCCCAGGTGGCATGAACTGCGAAACAATTTCCACATTGTCTTAACTGCGTACCAAAACTCGTAACTCAGATATTCATTTCTATGATCATATCATAGACAGTTTTATCCTCTTGTTACGACGAACTTCACTCCGAAACAGAATTGAACTTTTAATATTTCAGACTTGTGATTCATTAAGTAAATACTCTTGTATCTACTCAAATCGTCATTGAAGTAAGAACATAATGATATCCACTGCGTGCCTCACCACCCATTGGACTGCATACATCAAAATGTATCACTTCCAACAAGTTACTCTCTTGTTTCATCTCAATGAAAACAAGGCCTCGCTCATGTGGTATGATTTGCACGTCACTAGTGATTCAAAATCAAGTGAGTATAAAGATCCATCAGCATGGAGCCTCTTCATGCAATTTATACCAACATGACTCAAGCGGCAGTGCCACAAGTAAGTGGTACTATCATCATTACCTCGTATCTTTTCGCACCAATATCATGAACATGTGTAACACTATGATCGAGATTCAATAAACCATTGAAGGTGATTATTCAAGCAAATAGAGTAGCTATTATTCTCTTTAAATCAATAATCGTATTGCAATAAACACGATCCAATCATATTCATGCTTAACGCAAGCAACAAATAACAATTATTTTGGTGTAACACCAATCCCGATGGTAGAGGGAGCGTGTGACGTTTTGATCATATCAATCTTGGAAACACTTCCAACACGTATCGTCACCTCGCCTTTAGCTAGTCTCCGTTTATGCCGTAGCTATCATTTCGTGTTACTAACCACTTAGCAACCGAACCGGTATCCAATACCCTCATGCTACTAGGAGTACTAGTAAAGTACACATCATGTATATCAAATATACTTCTTTCGACTTTTGCCAGCCTTCTTATCTACCAAGTATCTAGAGTTGCTCCGCCTCAGTGACTGTTCCCTCATTACAGAAGCACTTAGTCTCGGGTTTGGGTTTAATCTTGGGTCTCTTCATAAGTGCAGCAACTGTTTTGCCGTTTCACGAAGTATCCCTTCTAGCCCTTGCCTTTCTTGAAACTTAGTGGTTTTACTAACGATCAACTATTGATGCTCCTTCTTGATTTCTACTTTCGCAGTGTCAAACATCGCGAATCGCTCAAGGATCATTGTATCTATCCTTGATATGTTATAGTTCATCACGAAGCTTTCACAGCTTGGTGGCAGTGACTTTGGAGAACCATCACCATCTTATCTGGAAGATTAACTCCCACTTGATTCAAGCGATTGTCGTACTCAGACAATCTGAGCACTCGCTCAACGATTGAGCTTTTCTCCTTTACTTTGTGGACAAAGAATCTTGTTGGAGGTCTCGTACCTCTTAACAAGGGCACAAGCATGAAATCACAATTTCATCTCTTTAGAACATCGCTTATGTTTCGTGACGTTTCAAAACGTTTTCGGCGCCTTGCTTCTAAGCCATTAAGTATTTTGCACTGAACTATCGTGTAGTCATCAGAAACGTGTATGTCGGATGTTCACAGCATCCACAGACGACGCTCGAGGTGCAGCACACCGAGTGGTGCATTAAGGACATAAGCCTTCTGCGCAGCAACGAGGACAATCCTCGGTTTTACAGACTTAGTCTGCAAAGATTGCTACTATCAACTTTCAACTAAATTTTCTCTAGGAACATATAAAAAACAGTAGAGCTATAGCGCAAGCTACATCGTAATTCGCAAAGACCATTAGACTTTGTTCATGACAATTAGTTCAATTAATCATATTACTTAAGAACTCCCACTCAAAAAGTACATCTCTCCAGTCATTTGAGTGGTACATGATCCAAATCCACTATCTCAAGTCCGATCATCATGTGAGTCGAGAATAGTTTCAATGGTAAGCATCTCTATGCTAATCATATCAGCTATACGATTCATGCTCGACCTTTCGGTCTCATGTGTTCCGAGGCCATGTCTGCACATGCTCGGCTCGTCAAGCTTAACCCGAGTGTTCCGCGTGTGCAACTGTTTTGCACCCGTTGTATGTGAACGTTGAGTCTATCACACCCGATCATCACGTGGTGTCTCAAAACGAAGAACTGTAGCAACGGTGCACAGTCGGGGAGAACACAATTTCATCCTGAAATTTTAGTGAGAGATCACCTCATAATGCTACCGTCGTTCTAAGCAAGATAAGGTGCATAAAGGATTAACATCACATGCAATTCATAAGTGACATGATATGGCCATCATCACGTGCTTCTTGATCTCCATCACCAAAGCATCGGCACGATCTTCTTGTCACCGGCGTCACACCATGATCTCCATCATCATGATCTCCATCAATGTGTCGCCATCGGGGTTGTCGTGCTACTCATGCTATTACTACTAAAGCTACGTCCTAGCAATATAGTAAACGCATCTGCAAGCACAAACGTTAGTTTAAAGACAACCCTATGGCTCCTGCCGGTTGCCGTACCACCGACGTGCAAGTCGATATTAACTATTATAACATGATCATCTCATACATCCAATATATCACATCACATCGTTGGCCATATCACATCACAAGCATACCCTGCAAAAACAAGTTAGACGTCCTCTAATTGTTGTTGCATGTTTTACGTAGTGATCATGGGTATCTAGTAGGATCGCATCTTACTTACGCAAACACCACAACGGAGATATATGAATTGCTATTTAACCTCATCCAAGGACCTCCTCGGTCAAATCCGATTCAACTAAAGTTGGAGAAACTGACACTTGCCAGTCATCTTTGAGCAACGGGGTTACTCGTAGCGATGAAACCAGTCTCTCGTAAGCGTACGAGTAATGTCGGTCCAAGCCGCTTCAATCCAACAATACTGCGGAATCAAGAAAAGACTGAGGGCAGCAAAACGCACATCACCGCCCACAAAAACTTTTGTGTTCTACTCGAGAATACATCTACGCATGAACCTAGCTCATGATGCCACTGTTGGGGAACGCCGCATGGGAAACAAAAAATTTCCTACGCGCATGAAGACCTATCATGGTGATGTCCATCAACGAGAGGGGATATTCGATCTACGTACCCTTGTAGATCGCACAGCAGAAGCGTTAGTGAACGCGGTTGATGTAGTGGAACGTCCTTACGTCCCTCGATCCGCCCCGCGAACCGTCCCGCGATCAGTCCCACGATCTAGTGCCGAACGGACGGCACCTCCGCGTTCAGCACACGTACAGCTCGACGATGATCTCAGCCTTCTTGATCCAGCAAGAGAGACGGAGAGGTAGATCAGTTCTCCGGCAGCGTGACGACGCTCCGGAGGTTGGTGGTGATCTTATCTCAGCAGGGCTCCGCCCGAGCTCCGCAGAAACGTGATCTAGAGGTAAAATCGTGGAGATATGTGGTCGGGCTGCCGTGGCAAAGTTGTCTCAAATCAGCCCTAAAACCTCCGTATATATAGGGGGAAGAGGGGGAGCCTTGCCTTGGGGTCCAAGGACCCCCAAGGAGTTCGGCCGAGCCAAGGGGGGCAACCCTCCCCTTCCAAACCGAGTCCAACTAGGTTTGGAAGGAGGAGTCCTTCCTCCTTTTCCCACCTCCTCTTTTTTTCTCTTTGATTTTCTTCCTATGGTGCATAGGGCCTTCTTGGGCTGTCCCACCAGCCCACTAAGGGCTGGTGCGCCACCCCAAAGCCTATGGGCTTCCCCGGGGTGGGTTGCCCCCCTCCCCGGTGAACACCCGGAACCCCATTCGTCATTCCCGGTACATTCCCGGTAACTCCGAAAACCTTCCGGTAATCAAATGAGGTCATCCTATATATCAATCTTCATTTCCAGACCATTGCGGAAACCCTCGTGACGTCTGTGATCTCATCCGGGACTCCGAACAACATTCAGTAACCAACCATATAACTCAAATACGCATAAAACAACGTCGAACCTTAAGTGTGCAGACCCTGCGGGTTCGAGAACTATGTAGACATGACCCGAGAGACTCCTCGGTCAATATCCAATAGCGGGACCTGGATGCCCATATTGGATCCTACATATTCTACGAAGATCTTATCGTTTGAACCTCAGTGCCAAGGATTCATATAATCCCGTATGTCATTCCCTTTGTCCTTCGGTATGTTACTTGCCCGAGATTCGATCGTCAGTATCCGCATACCTATTTCAATCTCGTTTACCGGCAAGTCTCTTTACTCGTTCCGTAATACAAGATCCCGCAACTTACACTAAGTCACATTGCTTCCAAGGCTTGTGTGTGATGTTGTATTACCGAGTGGGCCCCGAGATACCTCTCCGTCACACGGAGTGACAAATCCCAGTCTCGATCCATACTAACTCAACGAACACCTTCGGAGATACCTGTAGAGCATCTTTATAGTCACCCAGTTACGTTGCGACGTTTGATACACACAAAGCATTCCTCCAGCGTCAGTGAGTTATATGATCTCATGGTCATAGGAACAAATACTTTGACACGCAGAAAACAGTAGCAACAAAATGACACGATCAACATGCTACGTCTATTAGTTTGGGTCTAATCCATCACATGATTCTCCTAATGATGTGATCCCGTTACCAAGTAACAACACTTGCGTATGGCCAGGATACCTTGGCCATCTTTGATCAACGAGCTAGTCAACTAGAGGCTTACTAGGGACAGTGTTTTGTCTATGTATCCACACAAGTATTGTGTTTCCACTCAATACAATTATAGCATGGATAATAAACGATTATCATGAACTAAGAAATATAATAAGAACTAATTTATTATTGCCTCTAGGGCATATTTCCAACAGTTTGCATTAGTTTGCATGACAACGTGCTAAAACGGTTTAATTCGTAGCTAGTTAACTGTAGCTCCGTTGGAGATGAGCTATATATGTAAACCAACTAGAATGACGTGTAGTTTCACATGAACCACTTTGTTTTGCCGTTTAACAAACTTAAAATACGTTTAGGACAGATCTGAACAGATTACAAAGTTAATGTGTGGGGTCATTTCGGAAATGTTTTGTGTCATTTCCGGCCTCACTTAAAATGCCTAGATAAGTAGTTTATTTGTGCTTCACCCCTTGCCATGTTTAACAACATTTAATATTGCCTTGTATCTAAACAGGAGTGAACTAAATAATTCGTATGTGGAGTTTCGTCAATATGCAACTCATTGCATATTGAGCTTCACTTAATCTGTAGTGTTTGATTGTTGTGAATTGTCATGCCATGTTGTGACGCCATCGGTTTAATCGCACGCTAATCATACACACAAATGTGTACGATCAAACCCAAGGACTCACGGGGAGATATCACAACACAACACTAGACACAAATAAAACAATATCAGCTTCATATTACAAGCCAGGGGCCTCGAGGGCTAGAATACAAAAGCTCGATAAACACACGAGTCAGCGGAAGCAACAAATATCTGAGTACAGACATAAAAAGGGGTGCCTTAGAGAAGACTAGCACAAAAGAAACACGATCGAACGAGGCGAGGCCTCCTGTCTGGGAACCTCCTAAACTACTCCTATCTTCAACGGCCTCCAAGAAGAAGACACCATCGGGATGGCAGACATCGGCAGGAAACTCCACTCCTGGGCTCCATCATCTGGTCACAGCAACGGATCAAGGGGACAAGGGGGGAGCAAAGCAGCGGTGAGTACTCATCCAAAGTACTCGCAAGTCTTACATCAGAACTATTCTAAGTATGCATCAGTATCAAAGGGGGTGTTATATGTGGACTGACTGCAACAATGCGAGAATAGAGAGAGGAGGCCTAGTCCTATCGAAGACTAGCATCTTTAGGGTCTTGCAGCAATAGACGAGAGTAGAACAGGGTAAAACATTAATAGTCATATTGTTGCAGCATTATTAAAGTGACGTCACGCCTAGAGATCCTCCCTCGACTCCCTGCAAGGAAGCAATCCCGAGGCAACTAATGATCCAGTTAAGTAACAATTGTAGTTGTATAAGATCAGGGCACAACTCCAAGTCGTCCTCTAACCGTGGACACGGCTATTCGAATAGTTAATTTTCATCCCTGCACGGGTGCACCACATGTCCCGTCACGCTCGATAACACTCTGGCGGGACATACTTTTCTCGGTCCTGCCCGACCTCGGAATATCGACACGTCGCAACCCCACCTAAGACTAATCAGAGAAGTCAGCCCGCCGGTCTAAATCCTAAGTGCAAAGGGTTCATGGGCCCAGTTCTCCTCCGCGCTCCTATACAGTGCGAGGGCGGCCGACGTCAGTCCTAGCATCCCTTAATCACAAGCGCAATGCATCTCGGGACCACTCGGGCGCGCGCCACTACGATTGCTGACATCTGAAAAGCTTCGGCTAATACCGCGACGCCGAGTACCCATAATTCTTCCCGCGTAGCCGGTTAGTGCGAAAAGGTCTCCGACCAACCCAGATCAAACACCCAAATCCATTAACACTTCAATTAGGCCTACAACACAGTCTCGCGGGAATCCACCCATCTTACATCTAATCACCAAAGATCCCAGTAACATGGTTGAGTAAATGTGTGGTTGTAACATCGGAGGGAGTCCGAGGTATCACCCTCCTTGGATTCCGAATGATGTATCCGTCAAGGTGGGCTTAGAGGAATCACCCTCGAGGGTCCAACACTTGAGTGGTTGCACGACAGAGGCATCGTCGGGAATGGTGAAAGAGGAATCACCCTCGATAACCACGACTAACTAGCTATACTACAGAGATATCATCAGGAGTACTTAGCGAGGTGTCACCCTCGGTACCCGATTGTATATTTGTAGCGTCGTACAACTAAGGGGGGTGTATGTGTTGTGTCGGGTATGGCTCGTCGATCAGGGATCGAGATTTGAAAACAAGTGGGGCAACTGGACTACGGGGTCAGAGTGGATGACTGCTCCACCTATACTAAGCATATTAAAAGGTACAGGACTGAAAGTAGAAGTTCACCAAAAATAGGCTATACATCAGATATAGGAGCTAACTACAATAGTAGCAAAATACTAATGCAAGCAGTAGGAAGAAAGACATAGGCGATAAAGGAATGATCAAGGGGGGTTTGCTTGCCTTGGTGCTCTGCGGCAAAGGACTGATCGGCAGGGTCGTAGATGTACCCGGCAGCAGCGTCAGTCTCGGGGTCTACCGGTAAGAAGAGGGGGAAGAAACAATATATAATAGCAATGATGCAACACAATGCATGACATGGCAAGATGCAGGCTAGACATGAGCTAACGCAGCAACATCCGTCATAGACGGGTCGGAAGAATATCTGACGACATTTTCCGGGTCTCGGGCTACTACCGGTCAGACTGGAAACGATGGAAAAGTTCCATGTTTGCCATGCTAGGGACGCGTGACAAAGGAATGGACCGTGTATCCGGCTTCGTCTCGTTCTGTTGAACAACTTTCATGTTGAAAATATTTTGATCTGACTTACGGATTATTTTATATTAACTTTAAAAGTTTTGTCAATTATTTAGGAATTAAAAACACATTTAATTTAAATTGATTAAAAGCAATTATAACATCAGCATGATGTCATGCTGACATCAGCAGTTGACTCGTCAACTGACCAGTGGGTCCCGAACGTCATATGCACAAGTTTTAATTAAGATTAAATATTAATTAATCAGATTAATTTAGTGGGGGACCCACGTGTCATACTCTAATTATTCTATTTACCCATTTAATTAATTAACTAAATAATTAATATAACAAATTATTCCTTATTATTATTATTATTATTATTATCTTTAGGGACATGGGCCCGGCATGTTATTGGGACAACGAGCACACAAACACTACACGCACACATATACACAACACACATACTCACACATCCAGTAACATCTGTTATACGTACATACATGCATAAATTCATACATACATACTTTTTCATATACATACATACGCATTTTATTATTATACTCTCTCCTCTACATCTCTGTGTACAACTATCAGCTCCTCTCTCAACAGAAAGAGGAAGGTGACAACCCCATCTCCACCTGCATGAACCTAACGGCGTCAAAATGCGGTTGCGTTCATCGGAACAGATATGGAGGGGGGAGAGGAGAAGAGGGGGTGTTCTCACCGAGCCCATAGAGGTGCAAAGCCGGCTTGAGGGAGGGCGACAGCCGACGTGATGCTGCAGTCCGACGAGGTAGGTGGAGGAGCTCTGGCGTGGAGGCTGTGGCGGAGATGGCCGGTCCGGGTGGCGAGGCGGAGCCGTCGGGTCGAGGAAGGCGCGGGTGAGGGCGAGCCGGCGCTGGGTGGAGGGGCCGACGGAGGCCGGCAAAGGAAGGCCGACGGGAGGTGGGGAGGCCGTCGGGGTGGGAGGGCTCGGTCAGCGCGGGGTGAGCAGGTGGAAGGGGCTCTCGGCCTCGGTGGTGGGAGAGTGGAAGGCATGGGCCGATGGGGAGAGATCTGGGAGGGAGACGAGGGAAAGACCAGGGCGATGGGGGGGTTGGTGGGGAAGGCTAGAGGGATCGAGGGGAAGGGTGTCGGTGGGAGTGGGGCCTCGGGAGAGGTAGAGGCCGAGGGGGGGTGCAAGAGAGGGGGCTCGTGGGGAGGGAGCCCCTCGGTGGATCGATGGGATCCAGGGGGATCGAGCGTGGGTGGGGGGCTCCCCTGGCAGCGGCAGGAGGAGGGGTGGGGCGATGGGAGCTTAGGGTTTGGCTCGCGATGTGGAGCCTGGCCGGCAGGGCCACTAGGCCGAGTTGGACCTGGGGTGGGGGGTTTGGTCTTCTTTTTTTTCTCTTTTGTTTCTGTTTTCTTTATTTGTATTTCATTTTCAGTTTTATTTTACCCTTATGCTTATTTATTTATATACATATTTTTCTGCGCGCTAGTTTAGAAAATATATTAACCATTATTATCTGCTACAACTCAAACATTTTTATTTCTTTACATCTGAAAATTTAATTCGTTTGTCTTTAAACTAAATATGATAACTGCTTTGATTCTTATTAGGTGACAACCTAGCTCAGTTAAACATGATGACCTAACATCATTATGGTGTGGTTACTGTATCTTAACTACCGGGTGTCACAACTCTCCCCTAATAACAAGAATTCTCATCCTGAGAATTTAGAGGTAGAAGGGAAGAGCTCGGGATATTCATCACGAAGATGATCCTCACGTTCCCAAGTGGCCTCATCTTCAGAATGATTTGACAATTTCACATTGAGGAACTTGGTGACTTTGCGACGAGTCTTACGTTCAGCTTGGTCGAGAATACGGACCGGGTGCTCTTTATAAGAGAGGTCTTGTTGCAGCTCAAGCATACCATGATCCACTTCTCGAATAGGATCCTTGAAGCAGCGACGGAGCTGAGACACATGGAAGACATCATGAACCTGAGAAAGGTTCACCGGCAGTTCCAATTGATAAGCCACTCTTCCACGGCTTTCGAGAACAGTGAAAGGACCAATATAGCGAGGAGCTAACTTGCCCTTGATTACAAAACAGTGTGTGCCTCTCATTGGTGTGACATGAAGATATGCCTTTTCGCCAGGTTGATAGACCATATCCTGATGATGTCGGTCATACTGACTTTTCTGACAGAATTGAGTAGCCTTCAGATTGTCGTAATTAATGCGGACTCGGTCTTTAGCATGTTGGATAACATCTGGACCCAAGAGTGATCAGTCCATTGAACGGTGGCTCGGGAATTCCATAAGAGCCAAGTGCCAAGGATACGTTGGAGTCAAAGATGTACAGGAGAGTCAGGTTTCAATCCTGTGGAACTTTGGGTTATGGGTCTACCATGTGGGCCAAGAATAGGTAGAGGGGTGACATATTATAAGGTCTTGGTAGCAAGACAGGTCAGAGGATAACCTGTCAGTTATGCTGGCAACAACGTCAGTACCAAGTGCGGGGGACGAATAGAACCATTTTCCTGCTCGTTGAAACGAGGCGGTCCAATAGGCAAGGCTCTCGCCCACCGGCGGTTACCGGAATGTTATCCATAATACTAACGGGGTCTTACCGACAGAGTTGTATACCGAGATTTTTACCTAAGCAGGGAATCAACACTGATTACATAAGTTATGCCACAAGAAAGGTCAAACAGACCAATGGGAAGGAAAAATATGTTCACACACAAGCATTAGAGTATACCATCTCCGAGGAAAATTAGGGTATGGTATACGTGATAGGTCATCAAGTACATAACCTTTAGATAAAGAGGAAGAAGAATCATGATGTTTACCCATACCACGCGGTCTGGATAATTGATGAGGAACAATCTTAGCATTGCGCTTCCAATGTTCCTGTTGAAAATTTGACGTACCACATCCGTGCTTCGGGATAGCATCAACATGGTCATGAGATAAAGGTGGGACTTATGGGTACACAAAGAATTCATCAAAAACCACTTATAAAAAAAACCATATAGTTTCCGCATGGAAGATGGCGAATCTTACATATGGGAGGATTTGTGACAATAGGTCCTTCGGCCTGGTGTGCCAGACAAGACATCACCATACCAGGTTACATAAAGATCAAAGTTATAATTATTGGAAAAATGTTCCAGCCATCATATCTGCTAGAGATTCAGATCTGGTTGGTGTTAGCATCCCTCGGACTCAAGATACCTGAGAAGAAAAGATGATGATGCCGGATTCTCAAGATATGAACTACGGAAGCAAGTATTGGACCATGAGTTCGATTATAAGACATATGAACACAATGTCAAGACATTCGTGCCCACCTAGAATTCTTACGTCAAAACGCAACTGAGTTCTCATTAGGGAACCATCATCTGGGATAACAAGGTTCCATGTGTAAGTCTGGATTAGCTCTTATGAAGGAACTTCTTTTCCCTTGATCAAATCAGTTAGTGGCTTGGTGTGCTAAGAGAAGTTATATGAAGTGAAGATAACAAATCTTCATAACATATAACACTTCGCACATGCATGAATGATTTCGTATTTCCCAAGAGGAAGCGAAACAAAACTTTCACATATTCACGGCGGAAAGAGTGCACATGAACATTGGGAAACATTTAGGCTAACGCTTTCAAGAGCTTCACCGTGGAACAAGGAGAAGCTGAGGGTGTGCCTGATGGGCTCAACAACAATCCCTCAAGGTTTTGACAGGGTTGAATTCCCAAAATTTTATAATATCGAGGAGATAGCATTCGTCGAAACAAATGGTATAATGTCATATGCTCGAGGGAACAACAACAATAAAACATTGGTCGAAGGGTGCACTCGGAAGTACGGCTGGAGTAGCTCAACCAATGTCAAAAATGATGAGTCAACACCCAACACACTAAGAATGAAATAATCAATTGTTAACCTCAAGGCAATAGGGTTGCCAGAAGTATTGGAATCACACATCAGAGTTCACTTGTCGATATACCGGTTAGAAACAACACGGGACCAAGAAATGAATCGTGATGGCGAGAAGTATTACTATATAAAGAATTCTTAAGACGTGTGCAATTTTCACGACATCCTTGAAAAACCAGATAGTAATACTCCAAGGTAGAAGATAACATAAGCTGGATTAGCAAGGAACTCAAAGGACAACACAAAACATGATCAAGTTTGTGTTGGAGGGAAGGCAATAAGGTTTGTCGATGATAACACAGATCATCGAGGGGCAAGGATGGTATTTCTCATCATGCATCTGACTGATACCCTGCAAGAGCTTAGAATGCCGATAATTATCACGACACATCTATCGAGAAGCTTTACGAAGATTTAATCGTTCAGCGACGACATCAAGCAAGGGAATGATGAAGCAAGAGGTTGTCGGAATCACAGATAAGGCTGCTAGCTTAGAATTGAGACTACCTTTCAGGACAACCAACATGATGTAGAAAGATCGATGTAAGCTTAACGCATAGTTGGAATTGTGTTATAGGGATGAAGGATATAGATAGTACGGTCGAGCTCCAACATGATGATGATGATGTAGCTTAACAGCTTGGAATGACATGATCGAGTACAAACTCGTAAACATGGAAGATTACTAAGAGTTGTCGAATCGCAGTGCATACTTGATTCAGTTATCGATGTACTCGTGTGTCCAACAACTCAAACACGACGAAACTGGAATTAATGAAAATATCATAGTTGATGAGGAGCTCACAAGAAGTTATATAGCTCCATGATATCCTCGAGCTACAAGGAATAATACTCGGAGGTAGATCAACATTAAGGCTTGGACCGATGTATTGATATGAAGAAGACAAGTACTTTAACTTGCGTGAGAATGAAATCAAGGTAGGACAACGTGGTCGGAACCACGATTGCAAAGTACAAGATCACAGACACCCGATTAAACCACATAATGAATGATTATTGATACGAGAAGTTTCTATGGTAAGATCAACGTCGTTTCCATGGGCATGAACACAAGTTCAAGGTCGACTCCCACTTCATCAATGCATCACCTGCCATTTACTCCTCGCCTTTGATCAGGTTGTAGCTTAAAAAGATTATCTGGCAAAACACCAGAAGAGCAAGACTCGTGAAACACTCTTTGGGGCATATTGATTTAGGAAGGCATAGGTTCAACCTATCGGGGAATCTTAGGAACATATACCACAAACTTCAAAAGTAATCAACACATGCCTGAAGAGTAAGGCTCACATGGGCATCGGATATAACTTATCAGAAGGAGGAGACACAATTTACCAATGACATCATTTATCAGGGGAACAATATCATAATAATTTTTTTGGATGTAAAGGATGCTGTCGGATAATAACCCAGAATGAGTCTGGTAGTCCACAAAAGATCTGATGTGAGTATCGGTACTCAATCAGAGGGAGATAGGATGCAATGCATCGGGTTATAGAACATCTGAAAAATATCGATACTTAATTACCAAAGGAATTAGGATTTCCAGGTTGGTGTATCATAATCAGATGCTCCTATCAAATACAAGTAAGTTGAATGGTCTTAGTTGGACAACCAACCAAAGTTGACTTGTCGAGAACCAGCTCGGTCTGGAAGGACGTCTGAGCCGGTAGATAATTTATGAGTCACATGAGATGATCGTGTGCATTCACAGAAAGGTAGAATCAATAAGATCACAGGAAAATCACAAAGGATTTTAATGAATGCTGCTAGACATATGGATTTAACCATAATGCAAGCAGGTGAGAAAGGTCATGAACATTTGGCTACGGAGGATTTCGGAAGATCAAATAGTAATTCAGAGAGCTATCGAAACCCATGACAACTGATGACGGATGAATCCCCGATAAGGTAATTTGTTGCATCTCGTCAAACAAGAACAATTGGAGAACAAAGTATGAACGACATATGTATGTAGTCATCCATAGTGGTGGGCACGAGTTCTCGATAGAAACATCGGAGAGTATGTGCAGCTCTCTTGACGGATAAAGCCATCGTCTGGAATACGGGGCTCTCCGGATAGATGTGCTTACGATAACCCAATGTTAGAGTTGGTAAAACCTTTAACCCGAAAGAGAAGAGACAGTAGAGCCCAGAGTGTAGGAAAGGAGTAAAAGATACTAATACCACCCAATTGAGATGTGGGCCAAACATGATCGAACGAGGCGAGGCCTCCTGCCTGGGAACCTCCTAAACTACTCCTATCTTCAGCGGCCGCCAAGAAGAAGACACCATCGGGATGGCACACATGGGGAGGAAACTCCACTCCTGGGCTCCATCATCTGGTCGCAACAACGGATCAAGGGGACAAGGGGGGAGCAAAGCAGCGGTGAGTACTCATCCAAAGTACTCGCAAGTCTTACATCAGAACTCTTCTAACTATGCATCAGTATCAAAGGGGGGGTGTTATATGTGGACTGACTGCAGCAATGCGAGAATAGAGAGAGGAGGCCTAGTCCTATCGAAGACTAGCATCTTCAGGGTCTTGCAGCAATAGACGAGAGTAGAACAGGGTAAAACATTAATAGTCATATTGTTGCAGCATTATTAAAGTGAGGTCACGCCTAGAGATCCTCCCTCGACTACCTGCGAGGAAGCAATCCCGAGACAACTAATGATCCAGTTAAGTAACAACTGTAGTTGTATAAGATCAGGCACAACTCCAAGTCGTCCTGTAACCGTGGACACGGCTATTCGAATAGTTAATTTTCATCCCTGCAGGGGTGCACCACATGTCCTGCCACGCTCTATAACACTCTGGCCGGACATACTTTTCTGGGTCCTGCCCGGCCTAGGAATATCCACACGTCGCAGCCCCACCTAAGACTAATCAGAGAGGTCAGCCCGCCGGTCTAAATCCTAAGCGCAAAGGATTCATGGTCCCAGTTCCCCTCCGCGCTCCTGCATGATGCGAGGGCGGCCGACGTGAGTCCTAGCATCCCTTAATCACAAGCACAATGCATCTCGAGACCACTCGGGCGAGCGCCACTATGATTGCTGACATCTGAAAAGCTTCGGCTGATACCGCGATGCCGAGTACCCATAATTCTTCCCGCGTAGCCGATTAGTGCGAAAAGGTCTCTGACCAACTCAGATCAAACACCCAAATCCATTAACATTTTAATTAGGCCAACAACACAGTCTTGCGGGAATCCACCCCTCTTACATCTAATCACCAAAGATCACAGTAACATGGTCGAGTAAATGTGTGGTTGTAACATCGGGGAGAATCCGAGGTATCACCCTCGTTGGATTCCGAATGATGTATCCGTCAAGGTGGGCTTAGAGGAATCACCCTCGAGGGTCCCACATTTGAGGGGTTGCACGACAGAGGCATCGTCGGGAATGGTGAAAGAGGAATCACCCTCGATAACCACGACCGACTAGCTATACTACAGAGATATCACCAGGAGTACTTAGCGAGGTGTCAACCTCGGTACCCGATAGTATATGTGTAGCATCGTACAACTAAGGGGTGTGTATGTGTTGTGTCGGGTCTGGCTCGTCGATCAGGGATCGAGATTTGAAAACAAGTGGGGCAAGTGGACTACGGGGTCAGAGGGGATGACTGCTCCACCTATACTAAGCATATTAAAAGGTACAGGATTGAAAGTAGCAGTTCACCAAAAATAGGATATGCATCAGATATAGGAGCTAACTACAATATTAGCGAAATACTAATGCAAGCAGTAGGAAGAAAGACATAGGCGATATAGGAATGATCAAGGGGGGTTTGCTTGCCTTGCTGCTCTGCGGCAAAGGACTGATCGGCACGGTCGTAGATATACCCGGCAGCAGCGTTAGTCTCGGGGTCTACCGGTAAGAAGAGGGGGAAGAAACAATAAATAATAGCAACGATGCAACACAATGCATGACATGGCAAGATGCAGGCTAGACATGAGCTAACGCAGCATCATCCGTCATAGACGGGTTGGAAGAATATTTGACGATATTTTCCAGGTCTCGGGCTACTACCGGTCAGACTCGAAACAATGGAAAAGTTCCGTATTTGCTATGCTAGGGACGCGTGACACACGAATGGACCGTGTATTCGGGTTCGTCTCGTTCTGCTGATCAACTTTCATGTTGAAAATATTTTGATCTGACTTACGGATTATTTTATATTAATTTTTAAAGTTTTTTCAATTATTTAGGAATGAAAAACAGATTTAATTTAAATTGATTAAAATCAATTATGACATCAGCATGATGTCATGCTGACATCAGCAATTGACTGGTCAACTGACCAGTGGGTCCCGAACGTCATAGGCACAAGTTTTAATTAAGATTAAATATTGATTAATCAGATTAATTTAGTGGGGGACCCACGTGTCATACTCTAATTATTCTATTTACCCATTTAATTAATTAACTAAATAATTAATATAACTAATTATTCATTATTATTATTATTATTATCTTTGGGGACATGGGCCCCGCATGTCATTGGGACAACGAGCACACAGACACTACACGCACACACATACACAACACACATACTCACACATCCAGTAACATATGTTATACGTACATACATGCATAAATTCATACATACATACTTTTTCATATACATACATACGCATTTTATTATTATACCCTCTCCTCTACATCTCTCTGTACAACTCTGAGCTCCTCTCTCAACAGAGAAAGGAAGGTGACAACCCCATCTCCACCTGCATGAACCTAACGACGTCGAAATGCAGATGCGTTCGTCGGAACGGATCCGGAGGGGGAGAGGAGAAGAGTGGGTGTTCTCACCGAGCCCGTAGAGGTGCAAAGCGGGCTCGAGGGAGGGCGACGGCCGACGTGATGCTGCATTCCGGCGAGGTATGTGAAGGAGCTCCGGCGTGGAGGCTGTGGCGGAGATGGCCGATCCGGGTGGCAAGGCGGAGCCGTCGGGTCGAGGAAGGCACGGGTGAGGGCGAGCCGGCGCTGGGTGGAGGGGCCGGTGGAGGCCGGCGAAGGAAGGCCGATGGGAGGTGGGGAGGCCGCCGGGGTGGGAGGGCTCGGTCGGCGCGGGGTGAGCAGGGGGAAGGGGCTCTCGGCCTCGATGGTGGGAGAGCGGAAGGCATGGGCCGATGGGGAGAGATCTGGGAGGGGGACGAGGGAAAGACCAGGGCGATGGGGGGGTCGTGGGGAAGGTCGGAGGGATCGAGGGGAAGGGTGTCGGTGAGAGTGGGGCCTCGGGAGAGGTAGAGGCCGAGGGGGGTGCGAGCGAGGGGGCTCGTGGGGAGGGAGCCCCTCGGTGGATCGATGGGATCCAGGGGGATCGAGCGTGGGGGGGCTCCCCTGGCGGCGGTAGGAGGAGGGGTGGGGCAATGGGAGCTTAGGGTTTGGCTCGCGATGTGGAGCCTCGCCGGCTGGGCGACTAGGCCCAGTTGGGCCAGGGGGGTTTGGTCTTTTTCTTTCTCTTTTGTTTATTTTTCTTTATTTGTATTTTCATTTTCAGTTTTATTTTACACTTATGCTTATTTCTTTATATACATATTTTTCTGCACGCTAGTTTAGAAAATATATTAACCATTATTATGTGCTACAACTCAAACATTTTTATTTCTTTACATCTGAAAATTTAATTCGTTTGTCTTTAAACTAAATATGATAACTGCTTTGATTCTTATTAGGTGACAACCTAGCTCACTTGAACATGATGACCTAACATCATTATGGTGTGGTTAATGTAGCTTAACTACCGGGGTGTCACACATGCCTTGCATAATTGAAATGGACATGCATCATATTAGGTTATGCATCATGTCATGCATGTGCCTCGTGAATATTGTGTGTTGATTCTTGTTTTCAGTTTGCTTCTTCTCGTTGGAGTTCCGCAAGCGTGTCAGAATGTGAGGATCCGTTCGACTACGTCGGTTCATCTTGTTCACGGATTCGTTCTTCTTCCAAGCGGGATCACAGTCACGATGACCATCTCCCTAGATACCATTACTATCAATGTCATGCTAGTTGTCTCGTTTCTTTCATTATGGCCGTGTTTATTTAAAAAGTCCTAGGACTTTTTTTAGTCCCAACTAAAAAGTCTCTAGTCCCTACCCGTTTCTTTCCAGGGACTAAACATGGACAACAGGTCATTAAATGACATGCAAAAAAGACCATGTTACCCCTAGTAATATACTAGAAGTTATTAAATGACATGTTAAAAGTAGGGCCACTGTTGGAAAAAGTGCCAAAAAAAGTCCCAAAAAGTCCCTCCCATAGGGACTTCTTCCTTTAGTCCCAAATACCCCCTTTTAGTCCCTAAAAGTCCCTCTTGTTTCTTTCATATGGGACTAAAAGGGACTTTTTTTAGTCCCTATACCAAAAAGTCCCTCGAATGAAACAGCCCCTATGTCTCGTTGCCTACCACCTGTTAAATGTCAGCCTCTCAACATTGCCATGAAACCTTCAACCTTTCTACAACCTAGAAAACCACTAATTAGCTATGTTACTGCTTGCTTAACCATGTTTTAGCATTGCTAGTTGCAGGTGTTGTTGCTTCCATGTGATAACATGGGTTCCTTGTTATATCACCATATAATTGCTAATTAATTTGACGGACCTATATACTTGGTAAAAGGTGGAAGGGTCGGCTTTCTAGCCCGGTGTTTTGGTCCGCCTTTGCCACCTTAGTTTCGGCTACCGGTGTTATATTCCATAACCGAGCGCTCCTAACATGATTGGGGTTGTTATGGGGATCAACTTGATAATTTGTTTTAGATTAAGACTCGTCTAGCAAGACCCAACTTTGGCACTACATTTGCCTAACAACCTAATAAAATTGCATAGGGACTTCCCAGACCCCGTGGATAATTAATCAACAACCTGGGCCAGTGCTCCTCATGAGTGTTGGTCCAAAACACAGCCACTTGCGGGGCCACCCGGGGAAACTCGGGGGATGTCTATCCGGCCACCGTACGTAGTGCTCATCCGGTCGTATCCTGAGAATGAGATAAGCGGCTCCTATCGGGTTCGTCGACAAGTCGGGCCGCCTTGCTGGACTAGTTTTACCTTTTACGAAATATCCTGTGCATAGGGATTCCAGTGATGCTTTTGGTTATCTTAGAGTTCAGGCTTTCCACTAAGGAATTCGAGGACATCACGAGTTTCGTGATCGAGGCTTTCTATGTGGCTTGTGGTAATTTGTGATGGACTAGTTGGATCACCCCTCCAAGGTTAAATCTTTCGAAAAGTCGTGTTCGCGGTTATGTCGCAATGTGGAAATTTCATTTAACATCCGGTTCTAGACGACCTAAAGTAAACTTAATTAAAATATGCCAACTGTGTGTGTAACCGTGACTGTCTCTTCCGTGACCTCCTTCTCCGACTGAGCACAAGGTGGGGTTATGTGTGACGTAAGTAGGTGTTCAGGATCATTCATTGGATCATCATTAATTCACGTCCTTTATTCGTAGATCATCCCCCTCTTTTAATCTTGTACTCGTAAGTTAGCCACCTTAAATAAATGCTTAGTCGCTTGATGCAGCCTCACCACTCAACCATACCTCACCCATTAAGCTTTGCTAGTCTTGATACCTTTGGAAATGAGATTGTTGAGTCCCTGTGGCTCACAGATTACTACACCACCAGTTGCAGGTACAAGTAAAGTTATACTAAGACGTGAGAACGATTATTGTGCTTTTGTAGTTTCTTCTTCTTCTTCGACGATCTAGGATGGGCTCCAGGCCGGCAGCCTGGGATAGCAAGGATGGACGTCGTTATTTTATCGTTTGTTTCCGTCCGTAGTCGGACCCTGCTCTTCTTCATGATGACTGATTATGTTGTTGTACTGATGTGAACATGATGTAGCTTGTGGCGAGTGTAAGCCAAATCCATATACTCATCTCTTCAGTACATGTACTTGTAACGATATCCATTCTTGCAAAACGACGAGATGCGCTTCTATCCCTGCCGAGGCCCTCGCGCCAAAATAAGGATTGAATCGCATCTTGGACATTATAAACCTAGAGGCTTCAGTACTATTCTTAGGGTTCTATGTTACTTCCAGGCAATGGATAAGAATAGTTTAGTCGCTTGAGAGATGGTTGAAGATATAAAATTGATGGAAATCTCTGGGCTTCAAGTTAAGTTGCTTGAAGACCAAGTTCAAATATGTATGAGGGAAAGCAAAATTCTTTTCCTTCCTCACTCTCCCTCTCCCATGTCCTGACCCGGGACACCCCACTCCCCCATCCGCGCCGTGGGCCGCTCCGGCCGCGGCGGCCACCAAGTACGCACTCATGGCGGGCATCGGCGGATCCCGGAGCCCCCCGCGGGGGTCCCCTAGGAGTTACCGGCGCGGCTCCCTGCCCCGCGGTCTGAGCAGCGCCGCGCGGTCGACTTCCCCACCTCGGGCTGCTCCAGATCCGGACTGGGCGCCGCGAATCCTGCGGCACGGCAGATGCTCGGCGTTCCCCGCCGGTCCGTCGGTGGAGCTAGCGCCTCTGCTGCTTCGGCAGGAGTCGGGTAGCTCGGGTACGCTCTCGGATCCGGTCGCAGCGGAGCGTCCTTTGTCGTTTAACTCCGACGGGACAGAACCTAAGCCTGCGCCCCGCATCAAATCCATCGTCGTCGCGCCTCCTCCGGGCTGTAGGCTTTCCTCTTTAGGCACGGAGCCAGGCTAGACCGAGGTCAGCACTCGGAGGGGCGGCCGTCACCTGCTCGACCCACCGGTCCCTCGGGCGCGCCGTCTGCCGCACCGCTCGGACCGCCTGTACACATTCATTGCCGGTACGTCGCCGCCCCCGCTATATCTGTTCCGTGGACGCTGCTTCTGTTGCCTGAGCAAGCGACACCGACTAGCGTACTGCCGGGATCCAATTCACTGCATCACCTGTAGGAGAGCCGGCCACATCACGAAAAACTGCCCTCGGAATCCCCTTGTTCGAGGTCGGGGAAGCCAAGTTAGAGACATGCTAGGTCCGGCTCCTCCCGGGCAACCACTGCACCAGCGCATCCGCTTCCCACCACCAGCCGTTTCCTCCATGTTGCGGCTCTCCCCCGTCATGCTCCGCCACCTTGACCACGCGCGCCGGCCGAGAGCGACCCGCTCCGTCTCCGTCCCTTCCCCGGCTGTTGACCAGGCGATCTTCTTCCTGCGCAGCCATGCCGTCACCCTGACCGCGGCAAGCGGGGTGAACGCCACTTCTCCTATGGCTGTGGGCAGAGCACTGGAGGGGCTGTTGTCGGTGCTGGTGCACTCGCTGCGAGTCACCGCGCATCACCCAAAGCATTTCCTAGTGCTCTTCACGCAGCCCGCGCATCAAGTCAACACACTGCGGAGAGGCTCCATCCGTGTCGAGGGTGCCTCCTTCAACATTGCATCCTGGCACGAGCATGACCATGCCATCTTCGGCTCCCTGCACCTGCATGTTCGCGTCATCATTGAGATGGTTCCAATGCAGTTCTGGTCCATGGAGGGGGCAGAGGAGATACTGGGGAAGCAGGTACGGGTGGATCGTCTCGACAGTCGGACGCTCGAGCGAGGTCACACTAAGACTTTTGCTTGCTGGATTTGGACGAGCGACATCGCCAACATCCCCACCTCGCATACCATTGCGGTCCTGCCGCGGGGTGCGGGCCGGGTGGACGAGATGGAGGGTTTCTCCCCTCCCGACAGACGCGTCGCGCCGCCACCAGCAACGGCAGACTACACCATGCTGATACACGTTGATTGCATCGAAGATTGGACGACGCCCTCCCCTCGTTCCTCTCACTCCGGCCAGAGTGGCCTACCCTCATCTGGATCCGACAACGACTCTGCCTCTTTCCCGTTGGTGGCTCCCGCCACCTGGTCGATGGGGGTCGAGGACGGACGGGGGCCAGGGCGAAACCAGCGCCAGGCTCGCGCATCGGTGGCTGATCTAGGCTGTCGTGGCAGGCTGTCGGGTGGACACGCGCGGGATAAAGACGGCGACGGACGCTCGGGGGGTGGCAACCAGAGGTCCTGGAGAGATGTCCTCCTTCGCCGGGGACGCTCTCAGGCTCCTCCCAAGGCTGCCCCAGCTACTCGCCACCGAAGCCGCTCCCCGCAGCTCCGCCGTAGGTATGGGGACTTTTCTGGGCGTCGTCAGGGAGCCGGGAGAGCCTCTTCGAGGGCGAGGCCTCAGCCCATCAGCCGCGGGCGCGCCCTTCCCCTCTGCCTCCCTCTGCCGGGAGGTATGCCCCCATGGCCAGCGGTAGTCCTGACGCAGCTGGCCCTGACGCCGGGAGCACGGGAAAAGACCCAGTGGAAGATTTTTTCAAGACCGCGCCGAAGCCCTACAGCACCTCCGTCGTCGTCGACAGCTTGGCGGCGGACGTCCACGCCGCCGCAGAAGCAGTAGTCAACTCCCCGCTCGAGTTCGACACAGCGAGGCTGCTAAACGACCCATCCGAGACAGTACAACTCGACGCCTTCAGCCCAACTCTGTCTGCCGCGGCGTCGGACATGGGTCAGTACAATAGAACTACCCCGACTACGGCATGCATGATGGAACTGCAACTTGGTGCAGTCACCGGGCGTGTGAGCAAGATGCAGCTGGGAGCTGCCGCTGATGGGCCGGAGGCCCGGGGTCTCTTCCGCGCCAGCAAGCAGGCCCTCATCTCGGTTGCTCCAGCCCCGGCCGCTGCTCGCCGCCAAGCTGCACCTCCCAAGAGCAGGGCTTCCTCGACCCCGACTAGGCACAGCGCCAGACAGGCGGCTAGCGGCTCGACGGTGCCAGTAGCTCAGCGCGCCTCGCTGCGCCTCGTGAAGGAGCTGGGGCTGCTGGGCCCTCGAGATAAGATGACCGAAGAGGTGACGAGAGCACTGCTGCAGCGTTTCGAGGAACCGTTGTCTGACGATGACTTAGCAGTGATCGCCAAGCTGACTCGCCTGGATAACGAGGCTCTGCGTGTGATGGCCGGCATGACCGGCCCTAAAGGAGTTACCGAGGAGGCAATGGTGTAACCTATGTTAGTTGACTTATGTATCCCGCTTCGTCGGCAACTGAGGATAGCTCGGTTTAGGTTTGATTTAGGTTCGTCGAGAATTAGTTCGGGCAGAGAGGAGGCAACTCGTCACCGGCGCATCTTGGGGGCTGTTGGTGGGCGCCGGCGCGCCATAGTGAAGTTGGCTGTGTGTGTCATGGGCCTGAGGCCGTTTAGTTATTTCCTTTGTAGCTTTGCTACGTTTCCAAATGAGTGAAAAATTCCCCGCAATTATGTGTTGGAACGTACACGGTCTTAACAGCCCAACTAAGAGGGCGGCCGTCGGGGAGATGACAAACACACTACGGGCGGCCATCCTATGTCTCCAGGAGACTAAGATTTCTGCTTGGTCGCCAGAACTAGTTAGGGATATCGGAGGAGCAAATCTAACCGAATGTATCGCGCTGCCGGACATAGGCACTTGTGGAGGAGCAGCTATCCTTTGGGATAAAAACCTTGCCACCGTCACCTCCCATCCAATAGGAGTCTTTGCCATCACGGCGAAGGTTACTCTGCTGGGGCACCAGCATAGCTTCTGGCTGTCCTCGGTTTACGGCCCGGCGGACGATGTTAGAAAGGAAAATTTCCTAAGGGAAATCTCCTCCTCCGCACCACCGGCGACTGAGCCATGGCTCATCAATGGAGATTTTAATCTCATATACGAAGCGCGCGACAAGAATAACCTTATCCTCAACCGTAGGTTAATGGGTAGGTTTAGATCGGCAATCGACTCGGCGGGACTAAAAGAGATTAGATGCACAAACCGCAAATACACATGGAGCAATGAGCGTCGGGATCCCACCCTAGTCAACATCGACAAGTTTTTCTGCAACATCCCGTGGACTGGAGCAAGTGATTTGAAGACTTGGAGCAAGGGTTTCTTCAGCCAGGCAAAGCTCCAATTTCATCTTGCAGCGGAAGTAGTGCTTCGACTGGACGTAGCGCAAGAGAGGCGTCAACTCTCAGACGCAGAATTCCATCTTCGTAAACTGCTAAAGCTGCGGCTACTAGGGCTAGCGGCACTAGAACGAGCTCGACGACGGCAAGCATCACGCCTTACCTGGATGAGACTAGGTGATGCGGGAACAAAATTCTTTCACGCCAAGGCCACGGCACGTAAGCGAAAAAATTACATCCACCGCTTACAAATAGGCTCCACCGTAGCATCCTCGCACGAGCATAAGGAAGAGGCCATCTTCAGTCATTTCCAACAAAATTGGGGTACTAGGGCTGATAGACCTTTATCGATCGACTGGTCGATTCTAGACCTTCTGTCAGTGCAAAACAGGGGGTTAGATAACCCTTTCTCTCAGGAAGAGGTTTGGGAGGCGATAAACGCGTCACCGGCAGAAAAGGCACCAGGCCCTGATGGCTTCACAGGGACATTCCTCAGGTCCTACTGGTCCATTATTAAGGAGGACATAATGAGTGTGTTTAGTAGCTTCTACAATTTAGCGAGGGGAGATTTCGGCAGGCTAAACACAGCTACTGTAATTCTGCTACCTAAGAAAGAGGGAGCCGAAAGGGTGGAGGACTTTCGACCAATTAGCCTAATCCACTCAGTGGCGAAACTAATCACCAAAGTTCTATCCCGACGGCTAGCGGCACAGATTAACACCATCATCTCCCCGGCGCAATCAGCTTTCTTGCGCTCCAAGTCTACTCAAGACAGTTTCCTCTATGTGCAAAACGTAGTGAGATCACTACAAAAGAGGAAAGTTCCGGCCCTGCTAGTTAAACTAGATATAGCAAAGGCCTTCGACAACGTCACATGGGAGTATCTGCTAGAGGTACTGCAACAACTAGGTTCCCAGCTCGTTGGCGTGACTGGATGGCGCTTCTTTTTAGCATTGCATCGTCGTCGGTCATGTTAAACGGCTCGGCCGGCCGCTCTTTCTGCCACCAAAGGGGACTTAGACAAGGAGACTCCCTATCGCCGCTTCTTTTCATCATAGCAATAGATTCACTTCATCGCCTGTTGGAAAAAGCAATGGAGCTGCACCTGCTAGACCCATTGCCGGGGAGGGACTTCTCTCTCCGGGTCAGCCTATACGCCGACAATGCGGTCATTTTTGCCAACCCAACCTGAGATAGACACACTGATGGTGATTCTCCGTAACTTCGGGCACGCATCGGGTCTCCGCATTAACCCGGCAAAGTCTTCTGCCTCGGCCATCCGTTGCGAGGGGATCAACGTCCATGAGATCCTGGCTAGTTTTGGGGGCGAAATAAAGGGCTTCCCGCTGAAATATTTAGGGCTGCCGGTCACCCTAGCACGACTACGGTTAGTCCACATACAATTCATCCTGGATAGGATTAGGGCTAGATTAGCAGGATGGAAGGGTAGACTTCTACGTGGGAAGGAGAGTCCTAGTTCGCAGCGCTCTGACTGCCCTACCAACCTTCGCATTGGCGGTTCTTAGGACGCCCAAGAAATTCCTTGCCGAGGTAGACAAGGTTAGGCGTCGCTTTCTTTGGGCACAGGACGATGAACCTACCGGAGGAAAATGCAAAGTTAATTGGCCGACAGTATGCTCCCCTGTGGAAAACGGAGGCTTAGGAATCTTGGAACTGAATCGCTTCAGTAGAGCGCTTAGACTGCGATGGCTATGGTCATCATGGACAAGCAATGAGAGGCCGTGGCATGGCATCGCTCTGCCATGCGACGAGGCCGACAGGGCCCTTTTTCATGCATCCACAACGGTCACCCTAGGAAATGGAGGAACGGCAACATTCTGGCACTGCTCCTGGACGGGATCGGGAAGCCTAAAGACGTCCTTCCCAAATCTTTTTAGACACTCCAGGCGGAAAAACAGATCGGTCCGAGATGCACTTGCAAACAGCACTTGGCTATCGGACCTCGCCCATGGGAACACGGAGCAACTCTGGGAGGAGGCAATCAGGCTGCACAGATGGGTCCAAGACAGGGACATCCAATTACAAGAAGGAATTCAGGACACAATCTCGTGGAATCTGGAACCTTCAGGAGTATACTCAGCCAGATCGGCATACAAGGCCCAGTTCCAAGGTCACCTGAGATGTGACTACAAGAAGATAATATGGACAACTTGGGCGCCTGCACGGCTCAAGATCTTCATCTGGTTACAGCTGAAGAACAGACTCTGGTGTAACGATCGTCTTCAACGCAAAGGCTGGCCCAATGGCTATTTCTGCCAATTGTGCCTCCGAAATCTCGAATCAGCAAAGCACCTGTTGTGGCAATGCCCGCTGTCCCTACAAATTTGGACACACGCAACATCGCACAACGGATGTGCTTCGCTGCACCCGGGAGCATGGGTGGATAGTGATAATTCAGCAGAATTTCTAACCTTGATGATCAACTCAGCCTTGCCGAAGTACAAAAAAGCAGTCAAGACAATCATCATTTTGATCCTCTCGGAGATATGGAAGGAGAGAAACGCATGCACCTTCAGGGACAAGTCTGCAGATTTTCAAAGTTTGAAACATGCTATCAACAGCACCGTAGAACTTTGAAGGCAAGCCGGAGCCACAGTTTTGGAGCCCCCGTTTCTGGGATCCTCCATGAGATATCTACCCCTCTAACCACCCTCATTGTGTTGGGGGTGTTTGTTTTTTTTCCTTTGTTTTCCTTTTTCTCCTTGATCACTATGATCACCACCCCACCCACCCCCCTAGCCCCCCCACCCCCACCTTTGTCACGTTTTTTTCCTCCGCGCTGCTTCCTGCTTCAAATCAATATATGCCAGCCTCAGGCTGGATCTTTCAAAAAAAAATATATGTGCGAGTGTTGTGCAGCTGGGCATGTGAGTCCATTGCACGTGATGTAATCAGTGAGGTAGATCTGTTTTGAAATAGTTCTTTCAAAAAATTTCCTGCTACTGGTTAACGAGTGGCATTCAATGATCTCCAAATAATTTTTTCTATACTCGTACGGATAGTTTAATTTACATGAGACATTTCCCAAGACCGTTTAGTTACTCTTGTATACTGAATCTATATATTAGACGGCTTTGTTATTTGTAGGGCCATGTTGATTATTCTTCCACTAGTTGTTACATAGCATTATTTATGCTATTTATTAGACGGCTTTGTTATTCCTAGGGCCATGTTGATTATTCTTCCATTAGTTGCTACGTAGCATTATTTTACGGCCATCATGCTACCATCTGTTCCTTGACGCTGGTGATTTTACTTCGTTGGTGATGATACATATGTCCCTTTTATGTTCGGTTCTTCACATATTAATGTTGTCATCTCAGTCGTGGTTGAGCATTGGTTAGTGGCTTTTGGATTATTAGCACCAGTGTAGTGCTAATGTACTCCCCATGAAGAAATAAAATCAGACATACCTCTTATGGTATGGTTTATATTGAGGCAAAGTAAAGCTTTTCCCACCATTTTTTAGGGACATGTGTATGTGTTGCCCTGTTACAAAAAAATTGTTTCAAGGTGATTACAGTCGAATTAACTGAGACAAATCGAACTTTTGCAATACAGTTCTAGGATTTTGGATATGGCATTTTCAAGGTTATTCCGTACTATAAGAAAAATTAGGTGTCATCTGCACATCTCATAGTAAAGTTAACAACGCTCAGGAATCTTTTTCTGTGTCTGGTCTAAGTCAAAAAGATGATCTAGTACCTCACCCAAGAAAACGATGATTCCATAGACGATCACCATGCAAAACATTAGAGAAAATGAACAAGAAGTACATTGCAGACCAATTTATAGGAACAAAGTCTTGTCCTACAAAAAAGTCACGCACGTGTCCTACTCATCGTAAAATTACAGTAACATCATTTGCTTTTTACAGTGTTATTTTGTTGTGCCGTACGGATTTCCCAAATGCATGATGTAACTCGTTTGGCATGCAGAAGGTGATATTACGTCTGTGCCTTTGGTTATATAGAATGGAGACGGGTTATTTCTGCCTGTAATCTTACCTTAAGTGTTGCTATTTCCTTACCTTTTAAAGGTATGTACGTGGGAGATGGACTGGGGTGGAGAATAAGAATTCTTCATCATGGGTGATGAATAGTCGATAGTAACACTATTCATCATCCAAGGTGTAGAATGAGTTATTCTTCATCCGGAATAATCATACGATTCTTTCATAAATAAATTTTGTTTTGTATACAAATAGCTACATGCATATTGGTTGATTATATAAACTTTAGCATAAGTAAACAAAAAATATAGGTCATAAGACCAGAAAAATTATATTTTATGTATATTTTACACTATATTTTTACGTTCGTAACTTCACATAGCATAAAACATTTTTTACGATGATTTAATATTTCTTACGTTCTTTTTTTAGGTATGAAGAAAAAATACGGGCCGTAAATATACGGTACATTGATATTAAAATAGAGGGGGTGAAGAATAACTCTTCCTCACCCAAGGGGTGTATGTAGGTGATCGTGAGTCATTATTGTTAACATTATCCTTGAGGTAAATGAGTTGGGTGGAAAAAATAATAAAACCCCTATCTTCCTATGTGTCCGATGGAAACATTAGCTCCAAAAATAGGCAATTTGTGTCAGCAAACATAAAAGAGTAAATGATAGTTGAGTATGTGAATTTGCTAAAATGAAAGCTCTTACATGGACTCTTCTCTCAAATATGATGAATTGTGATTGTCTCAATGACTAAGAACATAGTTTGTTGATTGTTAATAAAGTTTATGCTTCATACTTTAGTAATTCTGGATAGATTGTTACTTGTTTATGAGAAGTCATGTGATGAAAAACTTGTTGCTATATTAATATTCATGAATCTCTCATGTCCATATTATGTCTTATCAACACATCTCTCTCAAATTATGTGGTCATTATTATCGAGTTCAGCTTTCGCTTGAGGACAAGCGAGGTCTAAGCTTAGGGGAGTTGATACGTCCATTTTAAATCATGATTTCCTATTCATATTTATATTATTCTTGGTAATTATTCCACTTTATGATACACTTATTATTCCATTTCTCTCTGAATTTATAAGGTACATCACAAAGAGGGAGATTGTCGGAAACTGGAATTGCGGACTTGAAAACCAAGAAAAAGCGTGCAAATTCACTCGACTCCATATGAATTGAAACTTCATGGAGAATTTTTGTGGAATATATGTGCATCTATGGATCAAAAGTATACTAGAGGGGGCCACGTGTTGGTGCCAAGACAACTGGGCGCGCCCACCCCCCCCCCCCCCCCTTGCGCACCCTGATGGCTTGGGACCAACTCCCAGGTGATCTGGCCTCCCTCTTCTTCTATAAGACGGGTTTTGACCTAGAAAAAATAAAAAGGAACTTTTGAGATGAAGCGCTACCGCCTCGAGGCGGAAACCTGGGCACAGACCCTTTCGTTCTTGGACAGAGTGATTCTGCCGGGAAAACATCCCTCTAGGACAGGGAAATCAAAGCCATCGTCATCACCAACGCTTCCTCCTTCGTGGGAGGATCAATCTTCATCAACATATTCACTAGCAGCATCTCATCTCAAACCCTAGTTCATCTCTTGTATTTAATGTTTCTCTCAAAACCTCAGATTGGTACATGTGTGTTACTAGTAGTGTTGATTACGTCTTGTAGATGATGCTAGTTGGTTTATTTGGTGGAAGATATTATGTTTAGTTACTTATTCGGAATTATTATACCTATGATCTTAAACATGGTGATGATTTGTGAGTAGTTACTTTTGTTCCTGATGACATGGGAGAAGTCCTGTTATAAGTAATCACGTGAAGTTGGTATTCGTTCGATATTTTGAGGATATATATGTTGTTGCTTCTCTTAGTGTTGTTGTGTGAACATTGACTACACGACACTTCACCATCTTACGGGCCTAAGGGAAGGCATTGTAGAGTAATAAGTAGATGACGGGTTGCTAGAGTGCATAAGCTTAAACCCTAGTTTTTGTGATATTTCATAAGGGGCTGATTTTGATCCACACGTTTCATATTATGGTTAGATTTATCTTAATTCTTCCTTCGTTGTTGCGGATGCTTGTGAGAGGGGGTAATCATAACTGGGTTGCTTGTTCAATTAAGAACAACACCTTAGCATCGGTCCACCCACATATCAAATTATCAAAGTAACAAACGCGAATCAACTCAACATGGTGAACATGACTAGACGGAAATCCCCATGTGTCGTGTGAACATGGTGAAGATTTGTGAGTTGTTAATTTTGTTCGTGAGGACATGGGAGAAGTCTTGTTATAAGTAATCATGTGAATTTGGTATTCATTCGATATTTTGATGACATGTATATTATTGCTTCTGTTAGTGGTGTCGTGTGAACGTCGATTACACGACACTTCATCATGTTATGGACCTAAGGGAAGGCATTGTGGAGTAATAAGTATATGATGGTCGCTAAAGTGACAAAAGCTTAAACCCTAGTTTATGTGTTTTTCCATAAGGGGCTGATTTGGATCCACACTTTCATGCTATGGTTAGATTTATCTTAATTGTTCTTTCGTAGTTGCAGATGCTTGCAAGAGGGGGTGATCATAAGTGGGCTGCTTGTTCAAGTAACAAAAGCACCTTAGCACAGGTCCACCCACATATCAAATTATCAAAGTGGGTGGACTATGAAGCTGCCAGGGCTGAATGGGCGAAGGATGAAGAGGAAGGCAAAGTTGCACATGCCATGTGTATAAGGGGAAAAGCACACAAGAAAAGAGAGTCCATCCGCTGCAAGAAACAAGCATCCACGCATGTTGCTGAGGAGAGCTGGATGAAGATCAGCGCATGGTGGGCTGTCGCGGACAAGGCCGAGATGGAGAACGATGGTGAGTGGCTAGCATGGTCTGATGCCTCCACCTGCCAGCAGGATTGTCGTACTAGCTACCAAAGCCGCTAAGGAGAGGTGTGCGGAGGTCCAACCACAATGGCCTCCCGCTGATAAGGCCGAGAATGATGGTGTCTGGCCAGCATGGGATAAGTAGTTTGCGTGTGTGTCGCTCGAACTTTGTTTAATTAATTATAAGGACATAATTACTACTACTTACTCCTCCTAGCTTTGAGAGCAAATAAGTATCTAAGAAAGTAAGTACGTTCATCGAATGTCAACCTTGTGTACCACCACCACCACCCACGACTGATTTAATCAATTACACGTGTATGCTTTTTCCTATGAGGAATCACCAATTTTCTCTTTTATCGCACACGAGTATTTTATGTGATTCGTCGTGTTATGTGTTTTCTCCGCATAAGGTTTGAGTTTTGGAGTGAATTTTTTAGTAAGCACACGATTTCAGAAGTTATTCCTCCCACCCCATCCCCACCCATCACATTTCAGCCGTATCTCCCAACCCTTTCCCCCCTCTCAGGAGCTCAAACCGCTACCTTCGCAACCACATCTACGTTCTGCCCCAGCCTCATCAATCCACTGATTTCCATCACCGCCCCTGTATGATTATTTAGACGGTGCATGTTTAACACACTCATGCCTTCAAATTCCTACCCTACTCCTAACACCCCGTAAGCCCAACCATAAATCACGCAAAGGTCGAGGAGCTCATGGCAGACAATGGCATGGTGGCCCCTGTGTGTGTCGATCGAGAGGAACACCTCACCGCCAACTTGGTGCAGGCTCTGGATGAGATGAAGTGCCCCAGCAATTTCCCCTTGGGATTTGCCAAGTATGAACTGTCCAGTTCAATTTTACCAATTACAGTTGCGATGGCTATATTTTGAACGGTTTATGTGTTAAGCCTGTTGTAGTAAACATGCCTAACCCATCTTAGCTATTTTCCGTACCTATTTCTAGACAACACTCACATTCTCTGCTCTAGCAGCACCTGACTTGAGATGTTTAACCGGGTCAATTTCAATTTCATGAGTACCAGTTTCGATGGGTATATTAGGTTGTCTGTAGTTAACACGTTCCAAGTTTATTTTAGTAATGCAAAGTGTGATGTTCAAGTACGAACTATCCAGTTCAGTTTCATCAATACCAGTTACAAACCTAAAATGCCTATGCTAGGTTGTTGTTATGCCTCTTATAGCAAACAACTATATTCATTTTTTATTGCATACCTTTGCTACCATGCTACTGTTCGCATTGAACATATCGCTAGAGATGATGTCATTTAATTATTATTTTCTATTTTTTGCTGATGTTAACCATGTTTTAGTTAACATGTCTTTCCACGTACTTATGCAGGGCCATAATGTGTGATTTTGTTGTTTATCATTGTCGTTACTCCCATCCCAATGTATTATAGTATTTTACATCATTTATGCAATTGCAATTTAGCTTCAAACATTTACTTGTTTCTTGTAGGCACATATGTTAGCGGTATTGATCCACGCTTTGACCCGCGAGAAGTCCTCGCTGCCGACTTTGGGTGGGCTCTGGCCGAGATGAAGTGCCCCAACAACTACCCCTCTGGATTTACCAAGGTTGAATTGTCCAGTTCAATTTTACCAATACCAGTTGCAATGACTATGATATGTACGGTTTATGTGCTAAATCTATTGTAGTAAACACGCCAAACCCGTCTTAGCTATTTCCCCTCTTTTTTCTAGACAACTAAGTTAGTCTCTTCTCTAGTAGCACCTGGCTTGCAATGTTTAACTATGTCAATTTCAATTTCACCAATACTAGTTCCAATGGCTATATTAGGTTGTCTATAGTTGACATATTCCTTGATTATTTAAATAATACACACTGCCGAAATGACGTGGATGTCGCCTAGAGGGGGGGTTAATAAGAGCTTTAAAATAATTATGGTTTAGGCTTGCACAAATGCGGAATAAAACTAGCGTTTAATTTGTCAAGCAACAAACCTAAAACAATGAGGCTCACCTATGTGCACTAACAACTTATTCTAAACAAGATAAACAACTAAGTGATAGCAAGATATATAACATGAAACAATATGGCTATCACAAAGTGAATTGCATAAGTAAAGGGCTCGGAGACAACAGTGTACCCAAAGTTCACACCCTTGCATAGGCTAATATCCGTTTGGAGCTGTGTAGAGGCACAATGCTCCCCAAGAAGCTACTAGGGCCACTATAATCTCCTCACGTCCCCGCACAGTGAAGGATGTCATGATTCCACTAAGGGACCCTTGACGACGGTCATCGAAACCGTACAAATTGCTCAGGGCAATCTCCACAACCTAATTAGAGACCCTGATGCTTTCTTGAAGCTTTACACCACAATGATTGAACTCCGAGGCACCACCAACTGTCTAGGACGCCAAAGCACCCAAGAGCAACAAGCTCTAGGGTACCAAGCACCCAAGAGTAAAAAGCTCTAGGGTATGAATCACCCAAGAGTAATAAGCTTCTCCACTTTTCACTTCCACCTATCGGCATGGAGAACTCAAACTAATGCGACTAATGCAATGGCAAGAACACATGAAGTGATCAAGTCCATCACTCCCAAATTCCACCACAATAACAAAATATGTGGAGGAATATGAGAGGAAGAACAAGGATCTCAAAAAGAACTCCAAGATCTAGATCCAAGGGGTTCCCCTCACATAGAGGAGAAAGTGATTGGTGGAAACATAGATCTAGATCTCCTCTCTCTTTTCCCTCGAGAACTAGCAAGAATCATTGGAGGGATTGAGAGTTAGCAAGCTTGAAGAAGGTAAATAATGGAGGGCAAACACGAGCTCAAAGGATAATTTCATTGGGCAAGAAGACCCCCTTTTATAGGCCTCCCTAAATCCAACCATTATGTTCTCAGTCGGCACACAAACAGTACTACCGCTCATGGGAGCGGTACTACCGCTTGGGTGGTTGTGCCCGCTGCATAGTGCAATGGTACGAAGCCATGAGGCGGTAGTGCCGCCGAAGCAGTACTATCGCTCGCTCCAATGGTACTACTGCTCGGGTTGCAGCACATGAGCCCATAGAGGCAAGGTAGAGATTAGGACGGAGAAAGTACCACTACAGTGGTACTACCACTCGCGAGAGTACTAGTACCGCTTACAAGCGGTAGTGGCTCACCTTACTGTTGCCCTACCTCCGCTCACAGTGTGAAGGGTCCAGAAAGGGAGCAGTAGTGGAGCGGTAGTGATGGGCGGTACTACCGCTCATAGGCGGTACTACCGCTTCGCACTACCATCCCACTGTCGCGCATTCGGACATGAAAAGCCGAGACCCCCAAGAGGCAGCAGTAGTACAAACGGTACTGGATAGAGGTACTACTGCTTATAAGCAGTACTACCACTTCCAAGAGTGGTGATACATCTCCAACGTATCGACAATTTATGAAATATTCATGCCATGTTTGCCAATGTTTACAATACTTTTATATGGTTTTTTTGCACTTTATACGATTTATTTAGAACTAACCCGGGTTGACGCTGTTTTCGGCGGAACTACCATGGTGTTGATTTTTGTGGAGAAATAAAAGTTCTTGAAATTGGACGAAACGTTTTGACAAATTTTTTGGAGGAAAAGAGAAATATTAGAGCAAAGAACCATCAGAGGGGAGCTCCCTAGTGTCCACTAGACACCAGGGCATGCCAGCCCCCTAGCATGGGTGGTGTCTAGTGGGCAATCGTGGCCCATCTTGGTGTGATTCCAACATCCAAAAATACTATAAATATAGAAACCTCCAGAAATAACCCTACATGAGAAGTTCCGCCCCGCAAGCCTTGGTAGCCATGAAAAACCAATCGGGAGCCCATTTTGGCACCCTGTCGGAGGGGGAGATCATCTTCAGTGGCCATCTTCATCATCCGGTGGAGGCCATGACGAGGAGGGAGTATTCCACCCTTGGGACTGAGGGTTTGTACCACTAGCTATGTGTTTAATCTCTCTCTCTCTCTCTCTCTCTCGTGTTCTTGAGATGTCATGATCTTGATATATCACGGGCCTTGTTAATATAGTTGGATCATATGGTGTTTCACTCATGCTATTATTGTGATGAATTGAATCCTTCACTTTAAGATCTCGTTATGTTGGATTGAACATTCAGGTTTGAGAACACATAATATATGTCTTGCATGCGGATACCCATAGTGATATTGGGATATTCAAGTGATTCACTTGATATATGTTGTGGCATCAACTCGCGGATTCGCAAGGTGACAATGGGCTAATCTAGCCATAGGGGTTGATTGCACGTTTTCATACTATGTTATCCCGTATAAATCTTGGTGTGCCCCTTGAAGTTCCTTGTTTCGGATTGAGTATTATGAATCTGAATTTGTTATGGTGTTATTTTAGTATGAACTATTGATAGATCGATCGAAAAGGATAACTTGTTATCTTAGTATGAACTCTTCGAAAGATTGATCAGAAAGAATAACTTTGAGATGGTTTCGTACCCTACAAACAATTTCTTCTTATGTTTTCCGCTAGATAGGAACTTTGGAGTGATTCCATGATTCTGTGCAAAAACAGAAACTTTAACGTCGAGTGCAGAATTTCTATGATTTTACTGGAGCGTCAAAAAATTCTGAAATTGTTACACAATTTTGGTACGCAAATTCTTTACGTTCTCCTAATTTTTCTGAATTTTTAGAGTCACGGAAGCACGGTTTTAATGCAGATCTTCTCAGACTCTTCTGTTTTCGAAAGATTTTGTTTTGCATGCATAGTTTGCTTGTTTTAGTGTTTCCGTAACTTATATTGAGTGATATAAATTATGGGCATGATATAATACAGTAGGTATTATGTGAAAACAATTATGAATCTTGTCTCGACAGTACCTAAGTGAATGATCTATATTTATCATACTAACCCATCTCATGAAGTTCCGTTAAGTTTTGTGTGACTGAGGTTTTCAAGTTTTGGGTGAGATTCCAATATGAGGAGAATAAGGAGCAGCAAGAACCTAATCTTGGGGATTCCCAAGGCACCCCCAAGGTAATATCCAAGGAAAAATCAAGCGTCTAATCTTGGGGATGCCCCGGAAGGCATCCCCTCTTTCATCTCCAACATTATCAGTATATCTTACTTGGAGATATATTTTTATTCGACACATGACATGTGTTTTGATTGGAGCATCATTTTATTTTGTTGTTCTCTGTTATATGTTATTTATAATCTTGTTTTTCAATAAAAAGTTCCAAGAATTGCCTTTAGTATGCTTGAATTGCATGTGTGATCTGTTCCGTACAAAAACACAAACTTTTGTTGTAGTATTTGAATTATCAGATTTTCCTGGAACGTGGAAAGTTTCTGAAATTTTTAAACAATACTTTCATAAAAAATAATATCATGTACTAAGTTTTCATAGTTTTTGGAGATACAGAATTACACTCTTTATACAAATTGCTACAGACTGTTCTGTATGGACAGATTACTGTCATAATTTTGTTATCTACTTATCCTATAGTTTCCATAGCTTATATTGGTAGATATAAATTGTGGAAATGATAGTATACAATACCTAATGTTTTAAAATTATTATGCAACTTTTCTTGGTAGTACATGAAGTGTTTATTTATCCTTATGTGTACTAACCTATCTCATGAGTTCTTTTCAAGTTTTGTGTGCATGAAGTTTTTGAGACTTAGGTGAAACCATGATATGAGAAGAATTAAGGAGACACAAAAGCTCAATCTTGGGGATTTCCAAGGCAACCCAAGTAAATATTTCAAGAAGTCTTAAGCATCTAAGCTTGGGGATGCTACGCATCCCACCTTTGTTCATCGAACAACTATCGGTTAGCCTATGTTGAGTCTAAATGTTTTATTTTTCCACATGATATGTGCTGTCCTTGGAGTGTCTTTTGTTTTATTTGATGTTTTAAATAAAATAGCACATCTGAAAATCATTATTAAGAGATATTCCTCACATAGCTACTTAATTTTTTGACTACTCATTGATCTTTACTATATCTTTTCAGAGTGGTATGATTGAATTGCTCTAGTACTTCACTTATATATTTTTTAGCATGGTGGTGTTATTATTTTGAAGAAATATGCTCTCATGCTTCACTTATATTATTTTGAGAGTTACTAGAAACTTTGAAGAAATCCTCTCTTACTTCAGTTATATTATTTTGAGAGTTGAAAAGTTTAAAGAAACTTGTGCTCTCGTTCTTCACTTATATTTGTTTGAGAGCTTGTTATTAGAAATGGAAATTTGTTTTAAATAAAATTGGTCCCAAAGTGATAAATATCCAGGGTATATATAAGAAAAACTTTCATGAATATCATTGGATGTTAAACTTGATTCTTTGCAATAGTTTTGCGATATCAAGATAGTGATATGTGAGTTATGTTGATGAGTAATTATGCTTTAGTAAGAATATTGGTGTTAAGGTTTGTGATTCCCTATGCATCCACATGAAGTCAATAATTATGCTATGAAGTTACATCCTACTTGTGTTGCATTGTTTGGTGTTAGTTATGTTTAATGTTCGTTTATGATGGTTTTCATTCCTTGGTTGGGCGCTTCTCAATCTATTTGCTAGCCTTCACTTGTACTAAGTGGGAATGCTCCTTGTGCATCCAAATCCTAAACCCAAAGTTGTGCCAAATGAGTCCACCATACCTACCTATATGCGGTATTTCATTGCCATTACAAGTAAATTTCGGTGTGCCAACTCTAATGTTCAAAATAAACTTCTATTTTGTGTACCTATACTGCTCATGAAGGGGCGAGGGGTGGCCGATATCTTCCATGCTAAATAGGTTATTACCAAGATGAGTGCTTATTCACTTGTCATTGCACGACAGTATGGCAGTAATAGGGATGCCCAATCCCAAAACGCAAAAAAAAATTATGTTGTCAAATAATAAATTCCTTGGAAGGTGTTGGTACGGACACTACCCGTGGACGCGGCTAGCCATGGAATGTGAAAGAATGGTAGAAAAAGTAATAAACTTTATTTTCAGTTTGGGAACCGCCTATGATTTGTTTAGCATGGAAGATATTGGAAACTCTTAGTCGCTTTAGTTGACAGGAAAAGCATGCCACCCAAAATAATTTTATCTCTCAATTTAAGCATTGAGCTCTCGCACCTCTACAAATTTTTGCTTTCCCTCTGTGAAGGGCCTATATATTTACTTTACGCATTTTTTATTTTGAATTTGAGTCTCCATCTTCTCTTATAAAGCACCAACAATAGAACACTATTATCATACTTGAGCATTGGATGTAGCTAATATTTGGGTGTGTTGCATGAATGGATCAATGATTGAGCATGATGGGCTAGGGATAGCGTTCTTTAGCTTTGATATTTTGAAAGACTTAGTTGCTTGTTGATATGATTGAGTATTAAAGTTTTCATGTCAAATTATAGAATATTGATTTGACTCATCTACAAGTCCATATGTCCATGCTATAAAGAAAATAATATGATGAATATGATAGTTTTCAATTGGTACTTTATCATGATGAGTTTTATAAGAAAGAGTTTTTGTTATGATGCTAGGAAAAGTGCTTGAAATTATCATTGATCAAACTTATGTATTATGCTAGCATTCACACTTCATAAATTATTTCTTTTATCATTTAAATACTCGAGGACGAGTAGGAATTAAGCTTGGGGATGCTGATACGTCTCCAACATATCGATAATTTATGAAGTTTTTCATGCCATGTTTGCCGATGTTTACAATACTTCTATATTGTTTTGCTGCACTTTATATGATTTATTTATAACTAACCCGGACTGACATTATTTTCAGCAGAACTACCTTGGTGTTCTTTTTGGTGCAGAAATAAAAGTTCTCGGCAATGGACGAAACTTTTTCACGCTTTTTTTGAGGAAAAGAGAAATACTAGAGCAAAGAACCACCAGACGGGGGGGTTGGTTCCCACTAGACACTAGGGCACGCCGGGCCCCCTCGCGTGGGTTGGTGTCTAGTGGGCCACTCATGGCCCATCTTGGTGTGATTCCAACACCCATAAATCCTATAAATATAGAAACCTCTAGAAATAACCCTAGATGAGAAGTTCCGCCTCTGCAAGCCTTTGTAGCCACGAAATACCAATTGGAAGCCCATTCTGACACCCTACCGGAGGGGGAGATCATCTCCGGTGGCCATCTTCATCATCCCGTCGGAGGCCATGATGAAGAGGGAATAGTCCACCCTCGGGGTTAAGGGTTTGTACCAGTAGCTATGTGTTTAATCTCTCTCTCTCTCGTGTTCTTGAGATGTCATGATCTTGATATAATACGATCCTTGTTAATATAGTTGGATCATATGGTGTTTTTCCCACGCTATTATTGTGATGAATTGAATCTTTCACTTTAAGATCTCGTTATGTTGGATTGAACATTCAGGTTTGAGAGCACATAATATATGTCTTGCATGCGGATTCCCGTAGTGGCATTGGGGTAATCAAGTGATTCACTTGATATATGTTGTAGCATCAACTCATGGATTCCCGAGGTAATAATGGGGTAATCTAGGCATAGGGTTTGATTGCATGTTTTCATGCTATGTTCTCTAGTAGAAATCTTGGTGTGCACTTTGAAGTTCCTTGTGTCGGATTGATTATTATGAATCTGAATTTGTTATGGTGTTATTTTAGTACGAACTCTTGATAGATCGATCGGAAAGGATAACTTGTTATCTTGGTACGAACTCTTGGAAAAATTGATCGGAAAGAATAACTTTAAATTGTTTTTGTACCCTAGAAACAATTTCTTCTTATGTTCTCCTCTAGATAGGAACTTTTTAGTGATTCCTTAACACACGTTGAGGGATTGTTATAGATCTAACTATGCTAGCATTGTTGAGAGATTGCCCTAGCGAAAGTACGGACTCTAGGCCTGATTTTCAAGCATTGCAATACCGTTTATGCTCACTTTTCTTACTTGCTACCTTGCTATTTTTATATTTTTAGATTACAAAAATAATATCTACTATCATTACTACATTTTTATCCCTATCTCTTTGCCAGACTAGTGCACCTATACAATTTACCATTGTAATTGGTGTGTTGGGGACACAAGAGACCTTTTATTATTTGATTGCATGGTTGTTTGAGAGAGACCATCTTCATCCTACACCTTCCACGGATTGATAAACCTTAGGTCATCCACTTGAGGGAAATTTTCTACTGTCCTACGAAACCTTGCGCTTGGAGGCCCAACCCGAGTCTACAAGAACAAGTTGTGTAGTAGACATCAAGTGGTACTACTGCCTCAGACCTTCATGACACATGCATAGAAAACAGATGAATGCAGGAACACCATAACCGCCATAACTTGTGTAAATCAGCTCCGAATTGAGCAATCTCAAGCTTCTTGGATAGCATACGACAAGTATTGTCCAAACAACGATGTGAGACTTGTATGAATGAAGAACCGGCAAAAACTCCAACATCATAAAACATCATAGAAGATGCATATGGACTCCATTTTCGATGATCTCGAGCTTGTCATGAAGATGACCATAAGCTCTAAAACCCACATAGAGAAAAGCCAAATGAGAACCAAGAAAGATGACGATGCCAAGAATGTAATGGTTTGAGCTCTCTACGAACAATACGATCAAGCTACTTACTTAAGAGCCCCCCCCCCCTTGATTGTACGACAATGTGTCATATAACTCGGACTCCCAACTACCACCATGAGACCTGTAAAATACAAAACATATCAAGGGAAAACCTTTGCCTTGCGCTTATCCCACTTGAGCTAGATGATGTCAATCTTGTCCTCCTCAAGATGGACCACTTTTCTTGATTGTGCTGGCTCGATGAAGACTAGTAGATTGGTCCCCCATACTCCACTATAGGTGACTCACTCTTCGACACATCTTCACGAGGCCATTGTCATCACAATGGATGGCAAGCTTCAAGCATGACCTCTTAGTGATGTTGCACTTGAACTTGCACACCGCAAAGATGATGATGATCACCACTTGATGTCATCCTCCATGGGTTGTATGAGATCTTCCTCTTGATGCAAGCCCATGGACACATACCTAACCCCACATAGAACTCTCACGTAGACCATGGGTTAGTACACAAAGTGTAATGGACAATTCTTACCATATCATGGGATCACTTGATTCCTCTCGGTACATCGTGTACACTTTATGTGTTGATCCACTTGATTCACTCTTTGACTTAGTCTTGATCAACCTTGAGACTTATCTTCTCTCTTCATACAAATGATGTATTGAAGGTAAACATGAATGTTCCCACAATCTTCTTCTTCAAGACATGCTTGCAATAAGCTCCAGACTGACATGACCAATCTTTGGATAAATCCTTGAATACCACCTTGGGCATATCATAAACTCCTTGAAACCAACAAATGGACTTCAAGAAATGCCTATGGACAAATCCTTCGAATATAACTCAAGGAAATTGTTATTCCATAAGGATTGTCAACCATTACCAAAACCAAACATGGGGGTACAATGTCCAAACAACTTCAATGTTCAAACATGAAATTTCCAGTTTATTTTTTACCAATACAATATTACAAACTTTCAATGCCTATGCTAGGTTGTTGTTAAACCTGTTGTAGTGAACAGATCTATCCATTTTTTTACTTTGCCCCTTTGCTACCGTGCTACTCTTAACAATGAAGATATCACTAGAGAAGCTATCATTTAATTACCATTTGCTATTTTTAGTGGATGTTAACCCTGTTGTGTTTAACATGCCTTTCTATGTACTTACACGGGGCGACAATGCGTGATGCTATTGTTTACCATCAAGGTTAGTTGCATCCCAATGTCGTATAATATTTTTCATCATTTATGCAATTGCAGATTAGCTTCTAGCATTTACTTCTTGCTTGTAGGTACATATTTTAGTTGTACTGATCCATGCTTCGACTCCGTTTGCATATAAGGCAATGAGATATCCATGAACAACCGTCAAGTGAGAAAACTAAGAAAAAATGTTAGGCAGAAGATACGGCTGATTGGAATTAAAATCTGTGTTTACACTTTATCCAAGAGATCATAAAACTTTAGGATGGCAAGTAATTTGTTGCCTTATATTCCCGGCCACAACAAGTTATTCTATTAGACAAGAATAAATGAAAGTTCTCTCTTTTCTATGGTTTTTGAAGCAATTTATTCATGATTACCTTGGAAAATACATGATCGGAGTGGAGGCAACGAAGGTTAAAATACATAATTCATATTACCATGATAATGGTCTAGAAGTCTTCCTGAAGGTGGTGAAATATGGATGGGTGATCATCACAAGGCGCTGGACAAAAGTTGTGCATGCCTTTGGCATAGGGGAGGGGCACATGATGGACATTCTGCTTATTCAACGCCATTGACAGCCAGAAATATTTACAATTATATCTTCAACTTTATTGCATATAATACTATATATTGTGTTTCATCATAGTTAATCATCTGTCGAATTATGTAACTATAGAACATAATGTACCGAGCTCTTGATTTATGCATTGGCTGTTAACCATGGTAAATAGGGTATGTATTGATGGATGTGAAATATTTTAATTCCACATTTGTTAATTTAAATTTTTAAATTTCCAATCTGATGAAAAAAATTAGTGATTTTTTGACTAACTATTAGGTAAAAAGTTATGGTACGCACGATTAGAAAGAAAACAATGTGAACGATCGAATAATATATTATACATGATTGTTTGTAGAATAATGTGTGCAATTATCAATGTTACAACACATGGTTGCAGATCATATGTGTGTGAGAGTGTGTGCAATAACACACATGTTTCCATACCATATGTGCGTGCGATTAGTGGCAGTACCACAAACATATCTATCATGTGTACGTGTGTAATATAGGACAAAAAGAAGATGGTTCTCATATGAACCACAGGTGTGCTTCGCACACACTTATTAAACACACATTCGCGATTGTAGAGACACCGCACATAGTTTGTAGTTTTTGAATTTGAGATAATCTACCTATCGCAAATAGGACCTTAGATAAAATGTTGATGATATCCATATTTCGCAGACGAGTATATATGTGTAATTGTCTCGGAAGTTTGGCGTATCACAAATGTAACATCAATGTGTAACATGTGGGATAGTCCACTAGTTCGATACGATTACTTTAGACAAATCATTGCCACGCGCTTGCCCCATCGAACACGATTTATTTGTGTTGTGTGGGATGGGTCCCCTTATCGCACACAGAGGCAAGACAAGGGTTAAAACTACATTCAGAAAGGGGATAAAAACCGTTTGTATAGGAGTTAACTATACCAGTGTGCGACAATGGTTGGGTTCATGTGTGTGTGTGTGTGCGTGTGTGTGGGAGAGACAGAGAGAGCAGGAAGGGAGGGGGGAGATATGAAGACGGAGAGGGAGGAGGAGGGAGATATATAATACAAAAAGTTTCATGGCAGCTCAAATTTAGAAAAGGATGACCCCATTTGAGAAGTAACTTATCAACTTTTGAGAAGTATAGGAATTGAAGGAAGGGCTAGATGGGGCTAAACTCCTTCAACAAGAATCTTTTGAGGAGTTATACGAATTTATGGAAAGGGCTAGGGATACTCTAACAAAATAAGGGGAGATCCATAGAGGAAGCATGGGGCACACAACGTATCGTTGGAAATGTATAATTTAAAACTCCACCATCCACTCACACACTTGCTCACCCATATTTATTCACTCTGTTAATATCATATCTTGTGTTTGTCCAACATTTCTTCTCCCTCCTATTGGGAACATAGTAGAAAATCAATAAACGCCCTACGAGCAACCAATAACACTATGAATATACAACAACGGTTGGGATCACGATCGTTACTATCAACGAGTTGTGATGATGAAGATCAAGCTTGGAGTCCCTCGAACCATAATTGAATGATCATGGAAACCACCCACAAACAATCCCTCGAACGTAAGACCGAAAGCACGACCTCTCTACAGATTAGAAGCGTACGGTCTTCACGATCCGACGGCGCTTTGACGTCTAGAGCTAATCGTCACCAGAGAATTACAGGGAGGATATTAGAACCACACTGGGATTCTAATTATGAGGATTAGTGTAACTATACCTAGCTCTAATTAGTCAACTAGGACCAATTAGAACTAGAATGAGAGAACTAGAGGAGGCTCGCTAACTTGTGTATTGAAAAGGTGCCTATACCACAAGTATATGTACGTAGGAGGGAAGAGGGGGCACCCAAGAGGAGGAGAAGGACTCCCCTTCCCTTGCATCTGCCAAGGGAGGAAGGGGAGTCCCTGTCCTTCTCCAATTCGGCCTCCTTCCTTAGAGGAAGGGGGCGTCTCCCCACTTGGGCCCTTGTGGCCCAAGTTGCTTCCCTCCACTTGGACTTATTAGGCCCATTGATATTTAATTAAATATAAAATTATTCTAAACACTTTCAGACCATTTTATAAAAAAATTAACATCTCCTAAACATTGTCCTCATAAATATATTTATCGCTAATACCCAATATTCACCAAAACCCTTCTGGTGACCCCAGAACGCTTTTGGATCCTCTCGAAACTATTGTAATGAAAAAATTTCATAAATAAATAATTGATACAATCAACCTACTAACACTCAAAAAATCTTGATTAGCTTAATCTTGTGACCCTATGGGTTCGATAACTCATAGACATGAACAAAAACTCCTTCGTTCAATGACCGATGGCGGAACTGTGGACGACCATATCGATCCCTATGAGTAAGTTAATGATATTCAAGTGAACCATCCGTTGCCATGTGACATTCACTTTGCTTCATGATACTTTAGAAGTCTCGAGAATCGTCGGTATCCTCTTGATTCATCCACATGCTTGTTATACCATCTATTCTCGTTATTGGTTTCGTTCTTCTTTATCGTTGATGTGTTCCTGCATCCCCGTGACATAGTCATGTGTGTCTGGCCAAACGATGATCGATGACATCACACCGAGAGGGCCCTAACCATATCTCTCTATCGTGGTAGGAGCAAATCCCACTCTCGAGCTATCTAGTCCCTTGTCACACTTTTCGATGAACCTATAAGTTGGTGTTATGATCACCTAGTTACAGATGACATTTGAGACAACCCAACGCTCATCGTATGGTAAGTAGTGACTATAATACTCTCATGGTCTAAGGAATATAAAACACATGCTAACACTCCATGTAATAACAATTGATCTTAGACGATATTATCTCAAAGCATAACAAATAAGATTGGGTCGATTCAATGTGATTGTTCTTCTAATGTCATACTCTCGATGTTGTTTTAGGACTATCGTTACAACTAACGATTTCCTTAGATCCGGAAAACATGATCACTTACAACACATGAGCTAGTCATAGAGGCAAGACTGGGAATTTTCGTTTTACCATTTATCATTCCACACATGCATATGAGTTTTCCATTGAATCACATATTCCAGAATTATAGCACTAACAGCATAGAATAAAAACTCTTAATTATGAATATGGAAATGTAAGAATATAATATTATTGCCTCTACCGTATATTTCCAATAGTCTCCCACTTGCACTAGAGTTAGTAATGTAGTTTACTTAGTTTCTCTAACACCTATGTATATCCGGTGTTGCTAATGCTTTGCTTGTGGTAAGACCTTATTTGTCGGATCTCACGCATTCAAATCCATGTGATCCTTGAGGATCTTCACAAAACCCTTCTGGGCATAATGTTGAATAATGTGATACTTGCGCTCGATTCTCTGGTCTTCATGTGGGATCTTGGTTCATTTGCTTGAGCAACGACAACACTATTATCACAATACAATGCCATTGAATTCATTGCACTTGGGACCACATCAACTTCTTCAAGAAACTTCTAGATCCAAACTACCTCCTTTGAAGCTTCTCAAGCCGCAATATATTCTACCTTTTTTGAAGAATCCACAACGGTGGTCTGTTTGAAAGTTCTCCAAACTAGTGCACCACCATTCAGGGTATAAACATAGCGTGATTGAGATTTATATTCATCTATACAGTCATGATACTAGCATTGGTGTAACCATTTACAACGAGCCCTTCGTCTCCTCCATAGACGAGGAGCATGTCCTTTGTCATTTTGAGCTACTTAAGAATATTTTTAACCACCGCCTAGTGAGCCACCCCAGGATCACTTTCGATCCCGCTATTTCCTCTTGAATATTGCTCGTACACGATCCGTTGGTAGGAGCCGATCCTGCATTCCTTTCATCTTTATTAAAAAAGAAGATCGATATGAATATATTAGTTGTGTGTATATATATTATATTATGATAAAAAGAATTGTGAATAGTGTTCTGGCAAACATACCCAAAGTTGTCTATCCCTTTTGGACCTTTTGAACGTCATCATGCGAATGTTCTCGCAAACATAGTATGCACATAAGTTATTCTCGCAAACAAATTGTATGCAAATTTAACATTTTTTAAATGCTTGGATTGTGATTTCTTATATACGATGAACCTTTAGTCCCTCGCTAGGAACAGCACTCGGATTCATAACGGATTCTCTTAACCTTTAAGGGATTTAACAAAATGGCGACATTCTGAATGTGCAGAAAATGGTCCATATTTTTCCTGATCCCATCTACCCTTCTATATGTCATGCTTTCTACTGTCAAAGGATTCAAGAAAATCATGACTTCATCATTAGCCGGAAGTAATAGGCGGATGATGTTATGAAGCTCTCCAAAGTTGTTTTGGAACGGAGTCCCGAATAGGATAATTAGCTTTTTGATACGATGTTCAACAAGAGCCATCCGAATATCTCTATTTGAAAGGACTTTGCTAAACTTTGTACCAAAAAGTGAATTATCCTATGAGGAACTCCGTTTCAAAATAACTTTCAAGAGCTTCATAGCATCATGCGTCTATTAATACCAGCTAATGATGAAGCCATGGATTTCTTCAATACTTTGACAAACAACGTGACATATAGAAGCTAGCTAGCTAGGGTACGTAGATGAGGTCAAAAAAATCGGATCAACTTGTACACATGCATAATGGGGGCATTCTTGATAAATCCATTCCTAAAGGACTAATAGAATCTATTGTCTACATATATATACTAATTAATTGCAAATACATAACAAACTTTTGCAAATGTCAAAATTCGTCAACATTTTTCTATACATTGTATTCATACATACCCTCTCTGTTCCTAAATATTGTATACATTTCTTAACAATAGACAAGACAAAACAAAACTTAACTGTATTATTTTTTCAAATAGTCGAACTTGTCAAAACTTAACTGGAAATCATTATATATTTTGCTATAATGTTGGTCAAACATAGACATGATTTAACTTTTTTAGTCGGGTACAAAAATTTCTCAAATGTCAAAATTCCTTAAGTTTTCTCTATACATATAATCATCTAGTGAAAAAAAATGTCAAAATTCTTCTAAAAAATGTCAACTAATTTTGTGTTCTTTCATTTATATTGAAATTTTCTACTCTATTTATTATCTCAAAATAATATTATAGGTGTATTAAATTTGTGTGATAAAATAAAATATTTTTAAAATATTCCTAATGTATGATCATTCCGGCCTTTCTTTTTTCCATCAATTTTCAGATTTTATCATTCTATACAAAAAATACATATAATTCATCTAACTTAAAAAATGTGTGTGTTCATGCATGTGTGTGTGTGGCCTCGGGGAGGGGCGGCACCATGGCGCCACAGGGGCGAGGGAGAAGAGGGAGAGGGGGGAGCTCACAGTGAGGGGACGGTGAGGCGAGGCGAGTCGGGGGTGGCGACGGCGTCGGCGGCACGGCGAGGAGCTCGATCGGGGCCGTAGGAGCGGGCGCGGGCCGCGGCGTCCCAGGCAGCGTGTCGGGATGGTCTTGGGGAGGAGCGGACGCGGGAGGCGTCGGGGATCGGCGTGAGGAGGCGCGGTCGGCCAGGGTCGGGGGCGACGATGAGCTAAGGCGTCGGGGAGAGGCGAGACGGCATCGACGAGATGAGAGGTTGAAGGAAGCAGAAACGGGATCATTTGGGTGAGTATATGTAGGAATAGACCTTTAGTCTCGGTTGGAGACACCAACCGGGACTAAAGGTCTATTTTCGCAAGACGAAACGATGGGAAGCGCATGCCTTTAGTCCCGATTGGTGACACCAACCGAGACTAAAGGTCTACTTTTCTCGGTCCAAATTCCGCGCGGGAAGGGACCTTTAGTCCCGGTTGGTGCCACCAACCGGGACTAAAGACCTCTTATTCTTATAGAGAAAATTCAACCTTTAATATTTATATGGTATCATTATATTAAATTTAGTATTTTTAGGTAATATTAAAAGTTCTTAACAAAACATATTTTAATATTAGTGTGTTTTATTATTATATTAAATTTGATAATTTTTAGGTTATTAAAAAAATGAAATGTCATGTGGAACCGTGATACTTCGAAAGAGATAGTCCAGTTTATACACAAAGTGCATCATGTTTTTGCCGTAACCCTTCCAACTTTTAAGCACATGCCATGTGGGCGAAATGATGATACCATGCCAGGTTTCAGCCTTTTCCGAGTTGATTTGTAGCGCTTTTCAATTTCAGGGTCATTTAGCTCAAACAAATCATTTAATGCATGGAAAATAGCAAATGAGGTGAGAAAGGGTTGAAAATTTATGAGGTATCTTTGAATGATGCATATTGAGGACACGAAAAGTCTGGAGTTCAAATAAGATTAAAAAAATGATATGACTTTGTAAGAGATGAGTATTCATCCGGAACCGTGATAATTCGAAAGAGATAGTCCAGTTTGTACACGTAGTGCATCCTGTTTTTCCCGTAACCCTTTCAAATTTTTGACACATGCCATGTGGGTGAAACGATGATACCATGCCAGGTTTCAGCATTTTCCGAGTTGATTTGTAATGTTTTTCAATTTCACGGTCATTTAGCTAAAAAAACCATTTAATGCATGGAAAATAGCAAATGAGGTGAGAAAGACTTGAAAATTTATGAGTGTATTTGAATGATGCATATTGAGGGCACAAAAAGTCTGGACTTCAAATAAGATAAAAAATGAAATGGTTTTGTAAGACATGAGTATTCGTCGAGAACCGTGGTACTTCGAAATAGATAGTCTAGTTTATACACGAAGTGCATCCTGTTTTTGTCGTAACCCTTTCAACTTTTTAGCACATGCCATGTGGGTGAAATGATGATACCATGCCAAGTTTCAGCTTTTTCCGAGTTGATTTGTAGCGCTTTTCAATTTCAGGGTCATTTAGCTCAAAAAAATCATTTAATACATGGAAAATAGCAAATGAGGTGAGAAAGGGTTGAAACTTTGTGAGGTGTCGTTGAATGATGTATATTGAGGGCACAAAAAGTCTGGAGTTGAAATAAGATTAAAAAATTGAAATAGCTTTGTAAGACATGAGTATTCGTCTCGAACTGTGATACTTAGAAAGAGATAGTCCAGTTTGTACACGAAGTGCATCCTGTTTTTACTGTAACCCTTCCAACTCTTTAGCACATGCCATGTGGGTGAAATGATGATACCATGCCAAGTTTCAGCCTTTGCCGAGTTGATTTGTGACGTTATTCAATTTCAGGATCATTTAGCTCAAAAAAATTATTTAATGCATGGAAAATAGCAAATGAGGTGAGGATACAAAATACTAAATGAGGTGAGAATAAAAAAACCCTAATATTTATGCAGGGACATAAAGAAAAAATAATCACATCAGATTTACACAGGGACATAAATACAAAATACTCGTCGAAGCAGTACATAATAATAGCTAGAAATAGAATTGTTCGTAATATACGCTGCGAACACTACTTGTATGAATCAGAATATCCCCAAATTGGTGGTGGTGGTGGTGATTCATGTACGAAGTGACGCTGGCCATAGTTCATGATTCGAATCATGCGTTACAACTCGTATGCATCTTTTGTTGCATTCTCAATATTGATACCATCAAGTGGGGTCGTCTCCCACTTTTTGTGTTGATCCTAAATTAACTATGACATATATATATGTTCTCCCACGGTTTTATCAATATGTAACAAGGAAAATTGTTTCACTACAACTAAAGAGAAATTTATCTTTAGGATTCAAATGGAACATATTGCTATCCTATGAATTGATCAAGAAGCCCTAAATTAACTATGACATATATATACATATGTTCTCCCACGGTTTTGCCAATATGCAATAAGGAAAATTGTTTCACTACAGCTAAAGTGAAATTGATCTTTAGGATTCCAATGGAACATATTGCTATCCTATATGCAATTTTCGTAATCTTTGATCAAAGAAAAGCCTCAAAACTTACCTCGCCCATTGGAAGACCATGACAAGTTGGATGACGGCAACAACTTCTTGATTGGCCGTGTACTCGAGATCAAGCCCCATGAACTTGTCTTTCTCCTTCGCCTCTTCAAGCCGTTCCTCGAGATAGGAAAGAAAACGCAGCACCATGGCGTTGTCGTCTGTGTAGACGACATTGAGTTTAGTCGTGCCATGTGTGAGTACCTCTCCGTAGCGAGTGATTGGATCATTCATGGTGGAATAAGATAGGGGAAGAAGAGAGAGCGAGAGAGGAGACGAACAGAGAGCGAGAGAAGAGACGAACAGAGAAGAGAGAATATTCTGCCTCGTGGTACGATTCTGTTTTTCATCGCGTGAAACGACGCGGGATGCGAACGATTTGGACCTTTAATCCCTGGTTATGCCACCAACCGGGACTAACCAGCAGGCGAACGGTCGCCACGACCCCTTAAGTCCCGGTTTGAGACACTAACCAGGACTAAAGGGTCTCACATCAGGTGAACAGTTGCCACCAAATATTTAGTCCCGGTTCGTGGCTCAATCCGGGACTAAAGGCCTTTAACAAACCGGGACAAAAGCCTAGCTTCTCGAACCGGGACTAATGATGACATTAGTCCCGGACCAAAACCAAACCGGAACTAAAGGGCCGAACATAAGACCAGTTTTCTACTAGTGTTTTAGGACTATCTTTACAGCTAACGACATCCTCCGGAAAACATGATCACTAACAACACTTGAGTTAGTCATAGGGGCAAGACTAGGAATCTTAATTTTATCGTTTATTATTCCACATGTGCGTATGAGTTTTTCACTAAACCGCACATTACAGAATCATATCAGTTATACCATTGAATATAACTCATAATTATGAATATGAAAATATAATATTACAATATTATTACCTCTATGGCATATTTTCAACACCTCCATCGTAAAAAAACATCCACCTTCCTTGAGACGCACCACCGCGATGGAGACTCATTCCTTATTTTACTATGGCGGGGACATCAATCCTAAGAACTCCCTAGACCGTGTGGCACGTTTTTTTGAAAAGAAGGCTTAGCCCCGGCCTCTGCATCAATAGATGCATGCAGCCATATATTAAACCAAAACAAGTGTCGACAGAGTACAACTAAAAGTAACAAAGAGTAAAAAATAAAAATACAAGCGAGCTTCGCGCCAAAGCCGGAGATGACTAAAAGATCTAGATGTTCAAACACCTATCCTATTAAAATGTCGCCATCCAAACCGGCTGAAGATATCCTGTGCTACCATCTTCCAACGGGCACACCCAGCAACCATATGCTCCCTGGCTGCCACAGGAGTGAGTAACGACCATGTGCGGATCAGTGCGGTAATTTTGAAGATAACCTGCAGAAAGTTAATATCACGTATTCTGTTAAAAACCAAATCATTTCTGCAATTCCATAGAGCCCACAAAAGAGCACATGCTCCAACACGAATATGTTTGGCCAAATAAACATCCACTCCCTGTAACCATGTTCCAAATAACGAATTCAAATTAACAGGGAGAGGGATATTAAAAGTAATATGAATCGAGCGCCAAACAAGCTTAGCCATAGGACAATCAAGAAAGAGGTGCTTAATAGTCTCTACCCTCGGGCAAAAGCTACATCTGGGGCTACCCTTCCATTTTCGCTTGGCCAGATTATCTTTCGTTAGAATAACTCCCTTATGGACAAACCACAAGAAAACTTTAATTCTAAGAGGAACTTTAATCTTCCAAATATGTTGCGATTTTGGAATGGGTACAGAGTCAATGAGATCAAGATACATGGATTTAACCGTAAACAGCCCATTTGAGGTTAAACTCCAAGAAATTCGATCCGCCCTGTCAGAAAGGTTAACCTCCATTAACCTTCTGACCAGATGTAACCAGGTATTCCATCTGTCGCCGACTAAGGACCTACGGAACTGAATATTAAGGAGTATCTCACGAAATACTGCCGCCGCCGACACTTGTCGACGCCGGGCAATATGGTATAGCCGCGGGTATTGAAGCGCAAGAGGCGAATCTCCTAGCCAGGAATCTTCCCAGAATCTAGTTGCTTCACCATTACCAATGATCACCCTCGTTCTATTGAAGAAGGAGTTTTTCACCCGCATCAGTCCTTTCCAGAAAGGTGAATCCATTGGTCTAGCCGTAACCTGAGATAGGGATTTCGAATGGAGGTACTTGTTCTTCAAAATTTATACCCACATCCCATCAGACTCCATAGAAAGTCTAAACAACCATTTGCTGAGAAGACATCTATTTTTTGTCTCTAAGTTGTCGATACCTAACCCCCCTGGTTCTTTAGGCCGACAGATAATGTCCCATTTAGCCAACCTATATTTAGTCGAAACCTCATCACTTTGCCAGAAAAATCTAGAACGGTAGAAATCCAATCTTTTCCGCACCCCCACGGGTATCTCAAAAAAAGATAGGAGAAACATAGGCATGCTCACTAAAACTAAATTAACAAGCACCAACCTACCGCCGTAGGAAAGGGTCTTACCTTTCCAACTGCTAAGTTTCTTTTCAAATCGCTCCTCAATGCATTTCCACTCTTTATTGGAGAGTTTACGATGATGAATGGGAATACCTAAATACGTAAAAGGTAAATCCCCAGCTTCACACCCAAATAACTGATTGTAAATGTGTTGTTGATTTTTGGCTTCACCAAAACAGAACAACACACTTTTATTGAAATTAATCTTCAGCCCTGATAGCTGCTCAAAAAGGCACAGGATGAGTTCTAAATTTCGAGCCTTCACTAAATCATGCTCCATAAACAGAATAGTATCATCGGCATATTGTAAAATGGACACACCCCCATCTACCAGATGTGGTACTAGTCCACCGACAAGATCCTTTTCGTTTGCGCGCTTAATCAAGAGGGCCAGCATATCAGCAACAATGTTGAAAAGGATAGGGGACATCGGATCCCCTTGCCTTAGCCCCTTTAGTGTCTGGAAAAAGTGACCAATGTCGTCGTTTACCTTAATTCCGATACTCCCTCTCCTGATAAAGGAGTCCACGTGCTTTCGCCAAAGCTCATCGAACCCCTTCATACGCAAGGTTTGTTGTAAAAAGGACCATTTCACTTTATCATAAGCTTTTTCGAAATCCACTTTGAAAATCACCCCATTTAGTTTTTTCGAGTGAATTTCATGTAAGGTCTCATGAAGCACTACCACCCCTTCTAGAATATTACGTCCGAGCATGAAAGCGGTTTGCGAAGATTGCACTACTGAATGTGCCATCTTAGTTAGTCTATCTGTTCCCACCTTTGTGAAGATTTTGAAACTAACATTAAGCAAACAGATGGGACGAAACTGCTCTATGCGTGTCGCCCCCTCCTTCTTTGGTATCAACGGAATTGTACCGAAATTTAGATGGAAGAGCTGTAAGTTACTGGCAAAAAGATCATCAAACATTGCCATAAGATCCGATTTGATGATATGCCAACATTTTTTGTAGAACTTCGCCGGAAACCCATCAGGGCCAGGGGCTTTACCGCACTTCATTCCACCAATAGCATCAAGCACCTCTTTCTCCGTAAAAGGAGCAGACAGAGACTCATTATCGGCCTCACCGACTTGAGGTATGTCTGCCACCTGGTGTTCATCCATAGTTACAAAACTATCATGAGGAGCACCGAAAAGTTGTTTATAATAGTTTCAAATATACAATTTTAAGTTCTCATGACCTACAATTGTACCCTCGTCCTGCTCAAGCTGCAAGATTCTCTTTTTCCTATGTTTGCCATTTGCAATCAAGTGAAAAAATTTAGTGTTATTATCACCCAGAACGATTGCCCTAACTTTCGCTCTAGATGCCCACTTCATTTCCTCCTCTCTAAGGAGTACACGGAGTCTTTGTTCGGCCTCAAATCTTAGACTTCGCTCATTCGAATTGAGCATAGTAAACTCAGCTTCTCTATCAAGCTCCTCAATCGATATAGTAAGCCTGTCCCGCTCATCTTTATAAGACCCTGAGGCATTTTGAGCCCAACCACGGAGGTATTGTCTAAGATGTCTGATCTTATTTTGCCATCGTTCCACATTAGTATTTCCACCCACGTTCCTATTCCATTCCGTGGCAATCATCTCCATGAAGCCCTCCCTTAAGAACCAGCTGGACTCAAAGGAGAACCCATTTCTATTCCCCGTATGCGAGGCATCCCCCGTATCTAACAGGAGAGGAGTGTGATCTAAGATCGCCCGTGGAAGCACACGCACTGAAACAAGAGGGAATTTCTGTTCCCAATCAATGGTAGACAGAACTCTATCCAACTTCTCAAAAGTTTGGTTTGGTAAGGAATTCGCCCATGTGAAATTCGAACCCGAGAGTTCAATTTCCCTAAGATCAAGGCTCTCAATAATAGTGTTGAACATAAATGGCCATCTACCATCGAAATTGTCATTGTTCTTTTCATGAGCCCACCTAATAATATTGAAATCACCCCCAATCAGAAGTGGTAATTTCTCATCACAGATTCGAACTAAATCTGCAAGAAAATCAGCTTTAAGTTCCGGTTGAGCCGCCCCATATACCACTACAAGAGCCCAGCGAAAACCGTCACTTTTGGAAGCTATCCTAAACTTAACTGCAAAATCACCAAACACGACTTCCCTAACCTGAAGTGTGTCGCATCTTACTCCAAATAAGATCCCTCCGGATCTTCCTCTTGGAGGGAGACAGTGCCAATCAAAATCGACCCCTGCCGATAAAGAATTTAGAAACTGAGGTGTAAAATTATCGCGCCCTGTCTCCATAATGGCGATAAAGTCAAGCTTATGTTCAATCGTTGCGTCAGCAAGGAATCTGGTTTTAGCCAAGTCACGTAGACCTCTGCTATTCCAAAATATGCCTCTCATCGTTCATCGTAGAATTTTTTAGCAGTTTTAAATCGAGCACTTCTGCGAACTGCAGAGACCGGATAAATTTTCCTTTTCCAAGTCTGCTTCGGTTTCTCCCCGAATTCCTGGTCCATACAACCAGGATTATCGGACTCGGTTAGACGAGTCAACTCGGGGTCCAAACTAAAATCCAGATAAGAATCCCCTCCCATGTTAGGCTCATCACTCGGCAAAAGATTCTCACATAGAGAATTTAGCCCGCCAAGGTCATTGATCTCAGCATCTGTCATAGGTTTAACAGCAGCCAAATTTCGAACAATATCAAGAGCCCTATCTACCTCTAAATCAAGTAAATCATTAATAGATTTCGCAACTTCTGCATTAGAATTACCAAGAGATACCCCAATAGCAGTTGCCTTATCAATAATTTCAGTAGGGGAAAAATGAAGAATGGAATTTTCCAAATTAACCGACATACCTGTTGAAGATTCCACATCCCTCATTTTAGCAACTCGCATCGCACGTCCCAACTGCAAGTCATCCGCATCTGGCTGCTCCTGGATCCGCTGACTAGACCTCATATCCAGTGTCACAGGATCTGGTAGACCGCCAAAAGCGATGACATCCTCATTAGTGAACGGTAGCCTCTCTGAGTTATCTCCCTCTGCCACAAGCGTCTCAGACTCCGATGCGTGAGGAGGTACCACAACGCCTCCCTCCCCCTCAGCCCGTAGGCTCGCCATCAGTATCGGAGCTGAAGCCTCCTCAAGCCTAGCCCGACTGAGGTAGTGATCAAAAGAAATCGCTGGAAGTCCCTCAGCTGGAGATGACGGCTGCAACGAAGCACATACGGGGAGTTTCCCAGCGAAAGAAAATTTCACTTGCCTCCGGTCAATATCCTGAATTGGCAGCCCGAACCTATCAGCATACGACGACGTCGAAGCCGGCTGAACCGAACCAAAGCGCAGCTGCTCTAGCGGGGAGGATGCCACACCATCACATGCTAAGGAAGATGCCACCCCACCAGGGGCCGGTCCCCCCGAACCTGCCAGCAGTGCTGGTGCAGCCGACCCAGGTGCAGGCGCCTGTGGCAATGAGTCGCCTTTGGCTGAATCTGTAGGCCCCGACGTTCCATCTCTATCCGCACCATCTCTGTCAGTCATATCCACATCAGGGTCCAGCACCCCGTCAACTGATAGAGAAGTGCTCTCGACCTCAAGATTGAGGGTATACCTTCTACCCCCAAAAGTCCAAAGAACTTCATCCGGAATCAGCCCCTTATCTATGACACTAACGAGAACTCGAACAACTCCATTGTTACGCTTGAACGCCATATCAACCTTCTCAGTTTTTCCAATCGGTGACCCAAAACTCCATGCAACCAAGAAGTCATTAACCGCCTTAGACGGAGCTCCAGAAAAACGAACCCAAATCTGATCCAGAGGCACCCCCTGAGGCTCATCATCCTTCCATACATCGAACTCAAGGATACACGACGTGCTAGGCACTCTACACATGCCGAACTTTAGCAGCCGTGCTAACTCCTCCTTGGAAGGAAACACCACCTTGAACACAGTCTCAGAAATCGCAATAGGCTCCCAACGGAAAGTTGCCGACACAAGATCCCGAAGTTGTTGCACATTCTGATCCACAGTCATCCTCCCACTAGCGACAGTAACCATACCAATAAGAGCCGCATCTGGCACATGCACTGTCGACGTCAAAGCAGGAGACTCAAAAAACATAAGCTCCTCGGAGCATACTCCATAGATAGCCATAGGGGGCATCTGGCCAGTCAAAAGGGGGCACACAGAAGAACCATGAACAGGTTTGAGACAGAACTCACAAAGATCACAAAATGACCATTCTCTCCACAACGATAACAAGTCATTTTTTCCTTCTTTCGCGCCCACTTAGTTGGACGATCACCCCCACCTTTGTCCGACGAAGCCAGAGCACCATCAGCTATGCCCTTTATCGGAGGGGTAGTAGACGGCGCAACCAAATTCTGCTGCCGCTGTTCGCTATCAGTCCCAGAAGCAGTCTCAGGCGGCACCGGAGGACGAGGGTGCCTGCCACCTCCGCGACCTCCCCACTTCTGACGGAAACCACCCCTCTTAGGGCCAGCCGGCCCCGGCACAAAATTCCCGGGAGGACCCGAGAACCCTTGGCCATTAGCAGCAGTAGCCTGCCATGCATAGCCGCGGCTCCCTCCAGCCGAAGAGGATCCTCGGTGTTGTCCAGGACCGTACGCGTGAACGCCGTCATCGCCCCATCGCCCACGCGGCTGAAACCTGTTGACGTCATGCCCCGCCTGCGATCCCGCGGCCGCAGGAGGCACCGCCGGCTTGGCAGCAACAGTCGCAGGCTGCCTGGGACCGTGGCTCGAGCCCTTGCTGGTTCCCAGTTGTTTCCCTAGCGCCCCAGTAGCGCCAGCCTGGCCCGACGGTGGCTGCGCTTGCGACGCTCCCCTCCCTGACATAGCAGCAGCACAACGGAGAGAAGGGATCTGCGGCGCCCTTCCTGGACCCAAGCGAGGAAAGCCAGCCCTAGACACCCTCGCGATCGAACGAGAGACGGCAGGGTCGGGATCCTTCTGTCGCGATATACGTCCCTCGACAGGCAGCAAAGCCCCAGCCTGGGCCGCGATGGAAAGAGAGACGACAGCGGGACCAGGCTGTTGTGGATACGTAATAGCATCAGATACCTCGTGATTGTTATTGCAAAAAGCCTGGACTCTTAACTGGGCCTTATACCCAGTATGACTTAAGTCCAGCCCCTGCGTTTTTTGTTCTGACGTTACTTCGCCCAACGACGGTTTCAACGAATTTGAATATGCCGATGGGATCTGACTCGCCGGCGGCCTCGCCGTCGCCGTCAACACAGCAGCTCTCTTTCTTTGTTTCTTCTTTGTGACTATCTTCCGCGGTGTGGATAAAAAATCTGACAAAGTAAGTTTCGGCAAACTGACCTTAGGAAGAGGACCCTGCCACGGCCGCACAGACGACGCCGATATTCTTTGACGGGCAACCCTCCTGGCGGCCTCGATCCTGTCCGCATCCTGCAGTCAGGCAATGACTGGATCATTCGTCGGAACCAGTTCGTCTACGATCTCGGCGACCTCCTCCTCCGAGAATCCATCCTGAAACGCTTTACAAATACGATCAGAAGGTGTAGGTGAAGCTTTGAGAGAATGCTCACCGTCGGTGGCGAGGGCCTCCTCCTCATCGTCACTGTCAGCCAGAACCCAGAACCGCCCTCCAGGCCTGAAACTCCCGTCGCCGGCGTTTCCTGATGCGGCCAGCGACGAGGTCGCCTGACTCGTCGCCAGACAACTCTTTTCGCGCATACATTTCCTTTCCACAATAGGGTTTGAACGTCAGACCGTGTGGCACGTGACGGTGTGCTTATCCACATTATCCCAGATACAAGCCTTAGATGTATCTTTTTGTATTTTAAAAAAGGAGGCAAAGGATTTACCTCACCCATTAACAAGAGAATTTCCGGATAGACTTGCCCACAAAAGGCAACCAAGTCACAACCCCCTGAGGCAAGTGGACTACTAGCAAACCACAAGGTCACACAACCATAAAAACAAAATGGACACTCCCAACACGCCACTCCTACAGTGTGTCGTCATATGAGTCTCAACATCACAAATGAGCCCTTATGGGCTGGTAGTAAGCTGACAAAAAAAAACACCGCCAAAGGCAACAGACATGAGCATAACCATGATGATAGGCCAATAAACTGAGAGCCATCCATCAAGTAACCACAGACACGTTACATATAGCGTCACCTTCTTTGTTCTACTTTTGCATGGTTTCTCCTTCAAGATGATGTGAAGGGGCCAACACCACCTCTCTTGCTCTTATATCTACTATGTCCTTCTGGAGACAACCAATCATCTTGTCAGATCCAAGGTTAGCAGGTCCAAAGTAGCGAGGAAATCACAAAATCTCTCGTGAAGAGAGCCTTGGGCACATGTGCCAACGCTCCAGACACGACAACCTCATCACCAACAGGAACCGCAAGCCCGATGGACTGGGTCGAGTGAGAGAAAAGAGTGTCAATATCACCCCTCTCCTTGAACTCAAGCGCCTGACTGGGCTCCAGGGGTGGTGTGGGTGGTAAATCCCGAGCGAGTCCACCTTACATGTACTGTATCTCTCTAACCTAAAACCTCGCTCCAAGGAAACGAAAGAGATTTGTTATGTCAGGACCCCGTAATGTGACAAATTGGACACATACCCCATGCCCCTGAGTTACAGATCGAATAAAATAACAATTACGATGTGACCACTTACACCAACTTATTACTAGCTGTAGTATGTTACATTGCAACCTAATCGAAGGCAATCAACCAATTCAATTGCCCATCATTCACCAGACTATATGACATATGTATACCTCTACCAAATGTTGTCAGAACACATATGTTACATACAAAATACATGTAGTACTTATCACCTCTATCCTGGTGCAAGGCGCCTTAAGCCTTGCGGGTGCGGAACCCATGAGTAATCAACATCTGAGTTATAATTCAAAAATTCTAGAACAATAATTGTAAAGCTAGTTTCTGGCATACTGCTCTGGCACGGCGAGGAAGGGTTTGAATGTGAGGACAAGTCCAATGAGCTCTATCATGTTCAGCACAAAGAACACCATATGATCACCTGTATGAGAGAAAAGTAGAGAACAATTATACAGCAGTAAAAATCTCACAGGGTCTCTCAAGTCTCAACTAGTTAAAATGTTTAAAACAATATCTAAAGGAGACCGATGATCGAAGGATAGCTGCATTGGGCAATAAAATGTACACTTGTGAAATTTCCTCAAAAAAGGATAACAACGTTTACCTGGAAAGAAGAAAGTATGCTGGCGTTTCTGCGCCCACGAGAACCTGCATATGTGAAAAAACATGTGATTTCTGAACTTCAAGTACATTCCGTTTGTATGTAGTTGCCAAAGTAGCAGCGTGAGCTAGTATTAAAGTTTATTTTTCCTTGTAACACATCAAATTTTTTGCAGGGGCAATGAGGAACAAGGAATACTAACATAATGCCGGCGCCTGCAGGAGCAACTGCCTTGAAAAGGGACATTCCAGTCATGGCTAACCCATTTGCTGCTCCTCTTTGGTCCTGAGACTGTTAGTAATTGCATGGTCATTAGTGCGATAGACATCTTCGGTAAAATGTATTGAATCGGGATTAACTTATGGTTTCCATACCACAGCGTTGTTTTGAAGGATGAAGAGGCCTGTAATGATGGTAACCTGATATAGCAAACATGGGGAACATAATTAACATGAGAGAACTTTTAGTGGCGCGGGACAAATAATACCCATGATCTGGTTTTCTAATATTAAAACCAAAAATGTTACAAGGCAGAAACATGTACAACTCATAAGAGGCGGACAAGCACTGCTTTAGATTTTTCACGTTACATATAATTTCCATCTATGATCTATCTACAGAGTCAACTCTGAAACTTCAGGTAACGAGGATTCTGAAATGAGATAAAAATAATACTCACAGCAATATTATTCTTTAAGACTGATGCAATACTCAGAACGATTGACAATGCAGGTCCTGACAGGTATGTCATGTAGGGATAGGCAAATAGAATAGGTATGCACAGAGCCTGCAAGGTCAATCACAATAGTTAAGATATAAAGTCAGAGGATAGAAGAACTTCAGCAATTAAAAAAAAATAGCAGGTTTTTACTCACGGCTGCGATTTGACAACATTTGATCGGTCCAAGAATTTTATTGATGCGTGGGTATATGAACATTTGATACACAAGCACACTGCCACCTGAAATGGACATACAATACTGACCGTGTTGTTACCATAGAAGGCTCGTTCTACTGAAGGGGAAAATGAATACCAAGGAATATGCTTGAGAAAAAGAACTTAACATTGATGCTACTCACTGTGTACAATGTTAGTGAAATATGATTAATAATGCATCGAATTTTAATGAACCTTGAGCCCCTTGCCACTGCCACATCAGAAAATTTATGGCTTCGATGGCTTTTGGTGTTTTATGTGATGCCTCCGTGTCTCTCCTTTGTGATAATATAATTATCCTATTCACATTTTCAATGATCCGTTAATCATGGAAGCATCATTCATGCGCTCTCACTGCCAATAGTCAACTATTCGTTCGATCCCAATATGTTCCAACAGACATTCCATTGGCAGATTTCTTCACAAAGCCCCAAATTAGAGAACAATATCGGCTTCATGTTCTCAAATCAATGTTTCAGATAAACCTTCAGTTTGAGTAGGGTGTAAAGAGTTTCAGATCCACCATGAGGGCTATGATGCATATCTCTCTCACTGCATAGAGAAAATCGATTTGGCCATTTCCCATTCTGTCTAACAGTTAAAGCTCATGCTGGGCCCAAATCATTACTTTTAAGTTTTAACTGAGTTGATTACTCTCGGCTGATAGAACATTTGAACAGACGATGAGAAGATTCCATATTAACACAGATGGAAATTATTACCATTAGCAGACTGAAAGGAAAGGGTTGGCAGGGTTGACGGTAGAAGAGACAGCATGCGACTGAGGGCGCTCTCCCCCTGCGGCGGACTGGCGGCCATGAAGGACTGACGGCCTGAGTGGCTCTCTTACAGCGCCCGGCCAGCGTGCCGCATGGACCCTGTGCCCCCGCCAGCCCTGTCGGCGGCGCCCTCCCTCCGCTTTCCCCTGTCGGCGAGGCGCTGGGCGGACTGGGCTGAGGAGCTAGATGCCGACGAGCTCGAGCAGTCTTCGGAGGGGGAGGGCCGGCTGGAGATGCCTGTCTCCCTGGCACCTCCGCAGCTTGGCCTCTTCCTGGCCGCGGCGCGACCTGCCCGCCGGCGGCCGGCGAAGGTGGTCGGGCGGCGGGTTCCGGCGTCAGGACGCTGGCCTTCCCCGATGACACCCCCCCCCCCCGCCCGCCCCTTGCCGGTGTGCCGCCCGGGTTATCCCCCGTGGTGGCCGCCGGGGATGGCGCCTGCGTGGCCCGGCCTGGCATCGGTACCCTGCCCCCCTGCGCGGCGGCGACGCCGGTGCCGGCGACGGGTGGCGCCCGGGCGGTGCTCCCTCCCCCGTGCCCTACCGATTCGGGCAGACCGGCGGGTCGTTGGGCAGCTATCCCCCTCTCTGGCCCCCACGGAGCAGACCACGACCCATCTCGGCCAAAGAGGTTGCTTGGGCCTCCCGCCGCGCACTGCACGCTCTGGCGCGGGTTAAACAGAGGTGGGCTGAGGCCCACAAGGGCCCACCCCAGCCACCGCGTCGAGGCCCAGGACAGGGGAGGCCGGCCAGGCGCGGGATTAGGGTTCCCCCCCCGACCCGAGCGCCGCCTCCTCGTTCTGTCGCCCAACCTCATTCCCCTGTGCGCCCGGCTCCTCGGTCGGCTTCTCCTGCCCAAGTTGTGTGCGCCCCGCCCTCGCTCGCGCCTGCCTCCCTCCGACAGCCAGCAGGCGCCATTCTGGCGCGCGGCTGGACTACGCTGCGGCCGACTCCCCTGTGCACGGTCGGCCGCCCCCTGCTCCCGTCCGCCCCTCTCTAAGGCTCTCCTACCGGGAGGCTCTGATGACCCGTCATGCTGGGGATGGCCAGTCCGGCCGACCAGCTCTCCCAGCCCGCGGCCTCTCCCGTGATCTCGCCCCGGATGGGGGTGCCGGCGCTGGCTCGTCAAGTTCCGGCCGCGTGGGTACCAGTCGGCTAGGGAGGTCCCCGAAATACTACTCCGGAACCTCCCTCCGCCACCCCCACCCGGACCGGGACCCCCGCCTGCCGCTGCCGGGCTCGTCGGGGGACATTCGGAGTGTGAGGTCTGATGTGGACCGGGAAGCGGCCCTTCGGGCTGAGTTGGTGGCGCGCCCCCCTCCGGTTTCTCGGCCTCGGGACGCGCATGCTCCTCGCACTCCCCCTGCCCGTGCCCCTGCTCACCGGACCTCGGCGCCCACTTGGAGGCGGGATCGTCAGGACCATCGCTGGGAGGACCGGCGGGGCGGGCCGCATGTGCGGCGCAGCGATGATGATCGCCGCTCTGACTGGCGCACCTCTCGGGCGGAGGGTGCGGACTAGCGCCGGGATGACGGGCCTCCCAGGCGCGTGTCCCCCGAGGTCCCGCCTGGCGCCCCTCTGCCCGCCCCGGCCCCGACTAAGAAGAAGAAGTCGAAGAAGAAGAAGGCCGCTGCTGCTACTCTCGCGGGTGCTGGGTGCCTGACCCTGTCGGGGGCTCCTGAACAGGAGGCTCTGGACCCCCCCCCCCTCCCGCCACGCGGGTTAGTCGCCAGCGCTCCCGTGAGGACACGATGTGCATCAACTGCGGATGCGCAGGTCACTTCCGCTCGGAGTGTGAGGCCCCCCGCAGTGCCCCACGACCCTCGCATACCTTGGGTATGGTGCTGAGCGTGGGAGTTTCTACTTCGTGGATGCGGAGATTGAGGAGGAGCCGGCTCGGCCTCACCTGGCGACGGTCACCCTGGCTTCCGAGTAGGTCATCCCGGAGGGGCTGTTGATCTCGGCTGGCCTCATCCGGGCTGAGCTCGCGGCTTACATTGGCGACTTTCGTGATTCCGAGTTCGCCTGGGAGGTGACTGAGACGGCCCCCCTCGTCTTCTCGGCACCCTTTCCCTCGGCCAAGCTACTCCGGGTCTGCTCACATGACCTCATCCGCTGTCCCATCAACAAGTTCATGATTTCCGTGCAGGCGGCGGCGGCAGAACCTGACCCCGTCCCGCCCCTGGAGAAGGTGTGGGTCCTCGTATATGGCCTCCCAAGGGGAGGCAGCGTGGCTCCGCGGGGTGGCAAGCTTACCCACATCCTGAAAGCTATCTCCGAGCCGATGGGCAAGTTGATCACCGCCGACCTGGCATCATTTGAGGATGATGCTCCCGCCCGCATTGAGATCCTCTGCCCGGCTCCCGCTGAGATCGATGGCATGTCCTTGGTCTTCTACTTCGGGTCCAAGGGCAGGCGCCTCACCTTCGAGCTCGAGTCCCCGACCCTCGTGGACCCGCTGGATTCGGCCCTGGCTGGCCTAGCCCCTGGCGATGGGGGGCTTGGTGGCGAGGAGGGATCTTCGGAGGAGGGTTCGTCTTCCGAGGGCGATGAGGATGTTGGAGGGGCTCTGCCCGAACCGTCCGATGGTCAGCGCAACCCCGACACTGCGCCCGCTGGACCGTCGGGGCCCGCGGAGAGTACCCCCGTGGTGGCTTTGGTGCCGAAGGCGGCCGTAGGCACTGGGATGGCCCTCCCTGTCTCTGACCGCCTGGTGGTCGCCGCCGAGGAGGAGGTGAGTGTGGGTATGGAGGTGTGCCCTGCCTCCTCCCTGCGCTCGCCTGGGGTGGTCTGCTACTCGCGTTCTCCGGGGTCCCCTCCTTCCCCGACCTTGGGGTCCCCGGACCCAGGCCCTCCTATGGTCGTCCACCCTGGCTGGGTGTCTGAGACCCCCCCCCCCCCCCCCGCACCACGCTCGAGGCCACGTGAGGGCGCCTCCCTCGTGGTGGCGGCGCGACAGAGCACGCGGATCAGCTAGTCCCGGATCCTTCAGGATAGCCGCATCCCGACGATCCCTGAGCTGGCGGCTTGCTGTGCTGCAGCCCGTGATCTGTTTTCGGGTACGTCCTCCCCTCTTCCTCCCTCTCAGTCTGGTTCTAGGTTCTCTGTGCTCTCTAGCGATATGGTTCCCCGTTTGGCTGAAGTGGCTGCAAATAGTGGCATTGTGTTCCGAGGAGAAAAATGTCCCCCTCTTGAGCAGATCTTCGCCTTGTGTGCGAAAGAGAGGCTTGAGGGGGCGCTGGCGGAAGCCCGTGTACTTGCTGCGCGGGCACCCCCCCCCCCACGGTGCACCCCGTACCTGGTCATAGAGAGACCAGGGATGGTGTTGCACCCCCGGTTGTGGATGGGACCGTGACGCCCATAGTTGGGCTCCCCTCTATCCGGGAGCCCAGGGGGCGCCCTCCCACCCGGCTCAACCCCACCGAGACCCGCCGCGTGGTACGTGGGTCGGTCCCAGGTCTGCCTCCCCCGGCCCGCTGACATCCGGTGCCCCCTCTTCTCGGGGATGCCGGGGTCGGCCGCCTAAGGCCATCCCCGCCCCGCGGTTGACAAGCGGGCTAGTTCGGCCCCGCTTGCGGGGCCTAGGAATCCAGACGAGGTTATTAAATGAAGCTGCTATGTTGGAACATCAGGGGCTTCGGCCTCACTGGCCGGCGACGGCATCTCATTGATTATTTGCGTCAGGAAGAGATTGACATAGTGGGTCCACAAGAAACGATTAGACAAGACTTTAGCATGCTCGAGCTCCACAGGCTCTCCCGTCACCAGTTTGCCTCGCAGTGGCTCCCTGCGATGGGCCACTCTGGGGCTATTTTGCTCGGTGTTAGGGAGGATGTGTTCTCGGTTGAAGACATGGACCGGGGGGCGTTCTTCGTGAGCATAGCTGTCACTGATCGACGTGTTCACCTCAGTTGAGAGGTGATTATCGTCTATGGCCCGGCGGATCATAGTCGCTCGGCCGAGTTGAAAAACAAGGTGGAGAGATGCACCACTCCGGTGGTGGTGGCCGGCGACTTTAACCTCATTAGGTGGGCTTCTGATAAAAGTTCTCCAAATGTGGACCGGTCACGAATGCGTCTCTTCAATGACTGCATCGCGGACATGGCGCTACGTGAGATAGCTCGCGTAGGGGCTAGGTTCACGTGGTCAAATAAACAGGCGGACCCCATCCGAAGTGTTTTGGATCGGGTCTTTGTGTCGCCCCAATGGAAAGTGATGTTCCCTCTCTGTGGCCTAAAGGCGGTCACGCAGATTGGATCCGACCATACGCCTCTGATCTTCTCTTCGGGTGATGGGCCCCCACCTAGATCCCGCCGCTTCCGCTTTGAGACATTTTGGCTGGAGCAGCCTGGTTTCTGCGAGTTGGTCCGCGACCGCTGGCGCCGTGCTGCCGCCTCCCCGCCGCGTGTCTTCTGTGCGGTGGATATTTGGCATCACTGTGCTAAGCTGGCTCGATAGGCCATGAAGGGCTGGGGTGCGAATTTGGGCGCTGACCTCCGGGCCCGTAAAGGGGACCTGCTGTGTCAAATTAAGGCCCTTGATGACTTGGCAGACGGGCCGGGTCTATCACCAGATGACTGGACCCGGAGATATTCCCTCGATGTCGTGCTCATGGACACCTTCAAAAGCGAGGAATTGTTCTGGCGGCATAGAGGAGGCCAGAACTGGCTCTTGAAGGGGGATGCAAACACCTCCTACTTTCAGGCCATTGCTAATGGCCCTAGGCAAAAATGTGTCATCCCTTCCCTCTCGGATGGGATGTTCTTTTGGAAAGCCCGGAGGATCTCTCATCCCATATTTACTCCTTTTATAAGGAGCTTTTCTCGGCTGAGCCGCGTGGAGGTGCCTCTCTTCGTGAGGACTTCTGGCTGCTAGCCGATCAGGTGTCCGACGTGGAGAATGCAGAACTCACTCTCCCGTTCTCCCCGAAGGAGGTAGGTCAGGCGGTTGCCTCTATGAAGGCATGCTCGGCCCCGGGGCCGGACGGCCTCCCGGCGGTTTTTTCGAGAGGTTCTGGGAGACCGTGCGCCCGGTCATTATGCCCATGTTCCATGAATTCTATATGGGGACTCTGGACTTGGGCAGGATCAACTATGACGTCATTGCTCTCATCCCCAAACTAGTTGGGGCCTCGGATATTCGGCAATTCCGCCCCATCACGGTGATTAACGTGTTGGCGTGAATTTTTGCAAAAGTTTGCGCCATTCGGCTGTTGTAATGCCCCAAGTGTAGAACTTTCCCTTCTTGTAACCTTCCATGTGGGGCCACCTTGTCAGAGATCTTGATGATATCATTTTGTGCCATGAATTCATGTGTGTTCCCTAGTGCTTACTTCCCTTGCATGCATGAATTACATATCATTCCTTGCCATACTTATGATTGCATGCCATGATCATGTTGCATTTGAGTATAAAAGGAGTAGTGTTGTGGTGTTGTGAGTGCATGTGATCTTGCTAGGATTAAGTGGTGGTTTTGCACTACCTTGTGATGCATGTGATAATGGTGTGTGTGATGTAAGAGGGTGTGCTAGTCTTTTTAAGCTCTTACCTTTTAAACTCCTTTTCCCTCCTATTTTTATTCTTGTCAAAATTCCTTCTTCCCAAAGATGATTCTAAAATGTCTAGTGGGTAGATAAAATGTGCTTATGAGGGGGTGTAATTTTTCTGGTTTGTTCTTAGGTTTTTAGTGGTGCAAATAAATTCAAAACAGTAGCTTAATGGCTGTTTTGCATTTATTTCAAACATCTCCAAATATTGCATTCCTATTTTTCCCTATTGGGCAAAAATTCCTTAAGTCCAGCAGAATTTTCCTTTTGATTTTTGCCACAATAGCTTAGGTGGGTTATTTTCTTGAGTGTGTTTAAAACTAACAAGAATTCCCTCCCAGCTTTATTTCTTGCCCTGGACAGCATGGGCCTCCTTCTCCTCCCGGCCCAGCTGCACCCTCCAGAGAGAGAGAGCCCACGCGAAGCCCCCTCCCTCCTTCCTGACGGCGCTTCTCCTTTCCTCGCTGTCCTCTTTCCGTCAGTCGCGTGTGAGAGAGAGAGCTGACGGCGCCGTGATCAGCACGTCGAGGGCCCCCTATAAGTTGCGTTGGCGTCCGTGCCCGAAGCCTAGGGTTCCTCTTCTCCCCTCAGCCGCCGCCGCCACCTCTCCCAAACCCATCTCGTTCCCATCTCTCTCCCTTCTTCTCTGTCAGGTAAGATAGCAGAGAGAAGCAGGACAGAGAGCAGTAGACGTCGCCGGTGGCGTCGCGCCCCGCCTCCGTTCGCCGTCGTCGTCATGTCCGGGGGCTCGGGGCGGCTCCCCGCGTCCCATTCCCGGCGTTGGACCCCGAGGAGCGCCCCCCCCCCCCGTCGAGCTCGTCTTCGTCAACGGGGCGAACTGCGTCAGCCCCTCTTCTTCGCCTCCGGCGTTCCTCCTTCCTGACCGGCGCCCCTCTTCTCCCCAAGGTGAGGACCGCCGCCCAGTGCTTCCTCCTCCTCGGTCCGGTCCAGATCCACGGCGGAGTCGTCGTTCTTCTCTGCCGCCGTTCGTCAGGAGGTTGTGATTGTGTGTACGTGCAGGGTCGAGTTCTTTTGTGTGTTGCTGTTTGTTGGCAAGGTGTTGTAGCAGGGACCCCCTCCCCCCTCTCGTCGGTAGTGCCGTGACCAGAGGGAACCCCCGCGTCGCCGGTAGAGCCGCGCGGCAGCGCCGGCAAGCGAGCAACTGCCAGACTTCTCTGTCGTCGGCGCTCGCTGTAGGCAGGAGTCGGCTTTTGTAGCTTTACCTGTTATGGGAATCCCCCTCTGTCAGCTTCCTATTCGTAGCCCAGTGGTCGACCTCCTGCGTGCCTGATGAGAGGTCCAGGGTTCGAACCCCCTCTCGGCATAATTTTAGTTTCTTTTGCTATTCGGTGGCCAGCAAGGCAAGTTATTTTGTTTCCTGTTGCGTTCCTGTCGTCAGTAGCGCAGGTGGTGCAGTGGCTAGTTGGTGTCTGGTAAACCAGGAGGTACATGGAACGAATCCCAGGACCCCTGGCATGGGTTTTGCTATCTTTCCTTGCTGCCTTTTTATTTTATTTTTGTACTTCCCCTCCCTTTTGTTGGGCAGCAAGATGGTCTTATCATCTTTTTCCTTACTAGTGTAGTTGGGAACAGGGTCCTTTGTGTGTGTGTTGTGTACCTACAAGAGATTAGAGGTGGTATTGCTAGCTTTGTAAGCCTTTGTGGGTTACATCTAGTGGTGTGAAGAACACTTGGTGGGAGTGGTTCTTGTGATGTGTTTTCATTGTGTGTGTTGTGCCTTAAGGAGAAGATGCACTAGCTACTCTTGTGGAGCCCATCTTTGGGAGTTTTAGGTGGTATAAGTTGAACTTGTAGTTTTTATTTGTTTGCATAGATTTAGTGGGGTGTGGGAGCTTCCACCCCATCACATGTTTTGGTGTGATGTGAAGATCTAGGTGACTATCTACGCTAGCGTGTGAAGGTGTGGATGTTGTGGTGGTTGCATATAGAGGATGACATGATTACTAGGAAGATCCTAGTGATGCTTGTGAGAGTGTGCACCATCACATGCCCATATGTGAGGGTGTGCTTACCCTCTTGTTAGTTTAAAGTGTCGTTTGTGTGAGCTTGATGCTAGTGCTTGTGAGAAATTGTGTGTGTTGGAGTTGTTGATGAGCATGACACAAACACGGGGTTCAAACCCCCATGTCACTTTGTCATTGTGCACATGAAACCCTCCTATGTAGTTGTCATCTTAAAAGCATACCTTATGGATTTGCATTTTCATTTTGTTGAAAGTTTGGGCTTTGTTTCCATGATATAGATGGAGCCCAAAGGCATGGATCTTGGTGTGTTAGTTGTAGGGGTTTGTGCTCAATACCATAGTGGTGTCAAACACCTCTTGGGAACCTGTGTGTGCAAACTATGCCTAGACAAAGTGGGCATGTGGTTGGGAAATTCCAGATTTTTGAACTCTGAAAATTTCACTAAGTCTGGAATGCTGAAAACATTTTCTTCCCCTGTAGATAAGGTTGTTCTGGTCATTATGTTGAGAACTGGACTTAGTTCAGTGCTAGTGTTATGAACCTGGGATGTTTTTGAAGCTTCCTGTCAATTTTCAAGTCATTTGGAGTCCAGTAGCTTGTGTTTTGGTTGCTGTCGAAAGGCTTCAGAACAGAAACAGAAACTCAGGTGCAGGAATTTTCACCAAGTCCCTGAGAACTGATGGTTTTGGGAAAGTTTGTGGCCTTGTATCTTCTAGAGTTTAATTCCTTTTGATGTGATTCTTGATGGAGATTGTAGTGTTCTTGGTTGGCAACAGCCACATATATTATTTGTCATATTTGAAGACCTGTAGCTATGTTGCATGTGGCTCACAAACAGCTAAGATGCAAAAACTGGCAGATTGCGTAGTTTTGACATTTTGTTCAAAGTTTGTGTTCAATTGTTGTTGGGGTGTTCTACCTTGCTCCATTTCATTCATGTTGGGTTAATATGTGTCTTGGCAACCTGGGAACACCAGATTTGTGCCAATTGTGTGTGTGGCGATGAATCTTTCACGTAGGGCTTTATATCGTGTTTCGTTGATTCCCGTTGATCCGTAGCTCCGTTTGCAAAGTTCTTTACATGGTTTTGCACCGTTTTTACGAGCTGCATCTGTTCATATCATTCCCATGCATGTCCAAATAGTTTAGTGCAAAGTTCTGTCCAGGAACTTGTTGTAGTTTCTCCTGCTTGTGCTAGTGTTAGAAATAGTGGTGCATGCTCAACTTTCATCTCATGCATCATGTGATTGTTGCATTTTGTGGTGTTGCTGTTCATTGGCTGTTATTTTTGTGTTGGGTAGCACCGGGAGCGGAGACCGATTATGTGGAGTCAGGAGAGTACGTGCAGGACGATCCAGAACCATTCCAAGCTGAGGATATCACAGGCAAGATGACATGACCTTGATCCCATATCTAGACTTGTTATGTTAGTTTCGATTCCACGTTATTGCTCGCTGCCTACCACTGAAAATATATTGCCTCTTCATATGCCATGAGCCCAAACACCTTACTATTTCCTAGCAAATTTGCATGGCTAGGTAGGCTTGCTCAGCTACTAATGTTAGCATTGTTAGTTGCAGGTGTTTATAACTCATGAGTTGCCATGAGCTTGATATCATTATATTAATTTCTGTTATTTAATTAATGTATCTATATATTTGGTAAATGACGGGAGGCCTAGCCTTTTGCCGGGTGTCTTGTTCCGTTATTGCCGCCTTAGTTACCGGTTACCGGTGTTTGATTCCATAATGATCGCTCCTAACACGATCGGGGTTGTTATGGGGACCCCCTTGATAAATCGCGTAGTGTTAAGGCTTGTCCGGCAGGACCCGACATTGGTACTATTTGCTAATCACTTAATAATAAACTGCATAGGGAATAGCTACCCCGAGGTTTCTTAATCAACAACCCGGGCCAGTGCTCCTCATGAGTGTTGGTCCAAACCAGAGCAGCTTATTACGCTCCCCGGGGCAACTCGGAGTTTTGGCGTGGTAACCATCGCTCATCCGGCGTGTCCTGAGACTGAGATACGCGGCTCTTATCAGGGTCGTCGACGCGTCGGGAGGTCCTGCTAGCCTTGTCTTACCTTAGCGGTATATCTTGCGTATAGGAATTCCGGTGAAGCTTTGGTTTTCCCCAGAGTTGAGGCTTTCCTCTAAGGAATCCGACGAGATCACGAGATTCGTGATAGAGGATGACTTTGCGGCCTGTGTTCGTTTGTGATGGACTAGTTGGAGCACCCCTGCAGGGTTTAATCTTTCGGAAAGCCGTGCCCGCGGTTATGTGGCAACTTGGAATATTTTGTTAACATCCGGTATTAGAAAACTTAAACATAAACTAATAAAATATGCCAACTGTGTGCGTAACCGTGACTGTCCCTTCGAAGATCTCTCTTCGATCGGGAACACGGTGGGGTTATGAATGCCGTAGGAAGGTGTTCAGGATCACTTTCTGATCAAGTATTCACGATCGTTAGTATAGAACACTGTCACTTCTCCTTTGCGTAAGCTAGCCACTTATTCAACCTTAGGATGCAGCAGCTTGAAACACTTCACCCCTTCCTTACCCAATAACATGACTAGTTCTGGCACCAAGGTCTTAGATTGCTGAGTCCCCGTGACTCACGGATTCCTCCGAAACTCCCAGCAGGTACAGGTACCCCAGAGGCAGATGATCCCGACGGCACCCAGCTGGCGTGGCAGTACGACGAGGAGACAGATCGCCTTTACGTGAACTATCCAGAGGACTGAGCCGTGGTCGTGATCGTGGGCCTGCAGCGGGTAGCATAGCATTTTCCTTGTTTTGTAGTCCGTACCGGAACTACCTTGTTTGTATCTGCGTTGTACTCTGTATTTTAATAAGAAGACAGTTGAATCCCAGATTGTCTACTTTATTTATTATTATGTGCTATGTTTACTTGCTTGCAAAACACTTAGATGCGCTTCTTTCCTATTCGGGGGCCTTGACCCCCAGATCGGAAAGGACCGCATCTTGGTCGTTACAGCTGTCCCCTGTGGCCGCAAGGATTGCTCACCCCCTCCAGTCCGCATTCCTGAAGGGCAGACGGATTCATGATGGGATCCTTGCCCTCCACGAGATAGTCCACGAGGTGGCATCCAAGGGTCTCAAGGAGGTCTTCCTCAAATTGGACTTCCAGAAGGCGTATGATCGGCTTGATTGGTCCTTTTTGAGGATGGTGATGCAGCGGCGTGGATTTGACGAGAGGTGGTGCTCCTGGATCATGCAACTAGTTAGATCCGGTAGCACCGCGATCAATATCAATGGGGTAGTAGGCCCCTTTTTTCAGGCTTCCAGGGGGGTTAAGCAAGGTGACCCTATTTCCCCCTGCTTTTCAACCTTGTTGTCGACGCCCTCACTGGCATCCTGGATAAAGCGAAGCTAGCCGGTCATATTCAGGGGGTGGTTGGCCACCTCATCTCGGGTGGTGGTGTATCCCACCTCCAATACGCGGATGACACCATGATCATGGTCACAGGATCCGACTCGGACATTGCTAATCTTAAGTTCCTTTTGCTCTGCTTCGAGGAAATGTCGGGACTTAAGATTAACTTTGATAAGAGTGAGGTTGTGGTCCTGGGCTACTCCGAGGATGAGCAGCACAGGATCGCAGACAACCTCAACTGCAAGCTGGCGGTCTTCCCCATCTCTTATTTGGGATGCCCTTGGCTGAGTCCAGGATCTTGGTTAGTGGGTTTGATCCGCTTGTGGGACGAATAGCGTCCCGTGCGGAGCCCTGGTGCGGTAGATTCACGTCTAAAGGGAGCAAGTCTGTCCTCATCAGCTCTAACCTTGCGAGCCTCCCCATGTATATGATGGGGATGTATATCTTGCCCGAAGGTGTGCACAACACCTTTGACAAGGAGCTGGCTAGGTTCTTCTGGCAGGCAGGGGATGGTAGACCAAAGTACCACATGGTGAAGTGGGCTGATATTTGCTTGCCGAAGGACCGAGGGGGCTTGGGCATCCCTGCGTCCCGCCGAATGAACATTGCCTTGATGTTCGTTGGGTGTGACGGATCCTGCAGGGAGACGGGGGTTTGTGGCTTCAACTGATTAAGGCCAAGTACTTGCGGGGCAGACCCCTCTTGGCCTGCTCGCTCGCGCATGGATCGCATTTCTGGAAATCTATCCAGAACATCAAGAACGATATTAGGTTGGGTCTACGGATCTCGGTGGGCAGTGGTTCTGAGACCCAGTTTTGGTTAGACCCCTGGTTGGATGGAGAGCCTCTGCGAGTACGGTTTCCGAGGCTCTTTGCTATTTGTGACGATCCTACTGTCCTTGTCTCGGCGTCTGCTTCTGAGGACGGATGCCAGGTTGCGTTCCGTCGTCCCCTCGGTCCAACTGAGGTCCTGGACTGGGATGTACTGCAGGCAGTGGTCCCTCTCCCGACCTCATTGGACAGGGATAGTGTTTCTTGGAGTCTGTCTCCCTCAGGAGAATTCTCCGTTAGTTCGGCCTACCTGGCTCTGTGCAGGATGCCGGTCCTCCCGTGGTTATCCCCACTTTGGAAGGCACCGCTGCCCGTGAAGATTAAGATTTTCGTTTGGCAGCTTCTCCGAGACCGCTTACCTTCAGGGACTGAGGTACTGAAACGTCACGGTCCGGGTAACGGCACTTGTCCCTTGTGCCATGTCCTGGAGACTGGTCCTCACATTCTGTTCTCTTGCGTCGCGGCACAGCCCCTTTGGTGCTTTGTACGTGAGGCCTTGGGACCGGAATGGGAGGCCCGTGACCTTCCAGACTTTCTGCAGCTACGGGCCACCTAGGTCGGCCGTAAACGCCAACTGTTCTGGCTGGTCTTCGCCGCCATGATGTTGACTCTTTGAACTTCTCGCAACAAAATGGTGATTGAGAGGATCTTCCTGCGGCGTGCTTCTGACTCATTCTTCAAATTCATTGCCTTTTTGCAGCACTGGCATCCGCTCATTAGGACTCGAGACCGCGTCCGTCTTCAGTGCTACATGGACGCGCTGATTGCGACCGCCCGACGGCTCTCCGCTCCCTCGCCTGTTACTTAGCCTGCTCCTAGGAAGGCATTTTTTGTTTCTTTCTCTTTTCTTGGGCAGGATTCTGCTGGTGCCCCAACGTTTCTTTTGTGTTATCACTCTGTTGGATGTATTGTTTGTCTGCATGCTGGATGTTGTGCTTTATATATAAAGCGGGGCGAAAGCCTGTTTCGAGAAATAAAGGGTTGGCCATGTCTAACTGGGTTTCCAAATGTGTCATTGGTGAAAAGGAAAATAAAAGGAAGTGATTATTTTGTACTTTAATTATTGAATCTTTACCTAATATTACAGGACAAATCGTTTCTCCATTTTATTTCGTCATCAATTCCTTTACTACGTCATCCTTTTCTGTTTTATGTACGTGGTCGAGCCGAGTTGTGGAACCAACTCATCATGCTGGTGATCATGCATAAAAAAAGGAAGGGAATCGTTTTCATACCGCGCGCCCCCTCCCGCACGCGGGGGTCCATGCAACATTTTTCCACCAGCGCGCTTCGCTGGTCGGTGGATGCAACATTTTTCGTCTAAATTTGTTGCAACCAGCGTCATATTTGCTGCAAGCGTTTTTTTACTATTTTTTATCTCAGTAAAAAAAGCTGCATATACGTTTGGTTGCAACTCCAGTTCGTCGGATTTTTCGTTACAATCGATGTTTTTTAATTTTTGCTACAACCGGCATCATGTTTTGATGCAACTGTTCACTAAAAAAGTTGCATACACGTCACGTAAATATTTGTTAAAACCGGCGTTTGACTTTTGCTATCACACACCATCAGCTTCGTTTTTTTGCTACGATCACGTAGATATTTTTTTGCTACAAATTTTGTTTTTTGTTACAACCGTTAAAAAAATTGCTGCATCACATCGAAATTTTGCTGCATATGAAGAAAAATGTTGCATGCAGATCCAATGGTGCGGACGCACGGAGTTGGTGGATCGTGCGGCCCGCGCGCGGCCGACCGAAAGTTTCGGCCCGCGCGCCGGCGTAGATCACTCCAAAAAAGGAAATAACTTTTTTTATAGACGGAGCAGGTTTTATTAAAAAAAGAAAGGTCATACCGGACAGCTGCTCACTCTAAAGGCAAATAGTAATCTCCACATATCCAGAAATGGGTGCTCCATGCACACAAAAAAAAGTTGCACACCATGTGTAACGGTTGTTTGCCTCGAAAAAAAATGTGTAACTGTGGTCGCCGCATGCACCTCAAAATAGAAGGTTGTCCGATGCACTTTTTTTAACACGGTACAAACGTAAGCGTTCATATATACATTTATCCATATAAACGTATACACGTACATTCTATCCTTATGAACATGTCTGAAATACTGAGCCGACATATCATGTTTAGGTTTACGAAGCCATAATTGGTGCCTCGACGTCGAGAAAAACGTCTCCTCTCACAAAAAGTGCATCGTCGGAAATCCTAAAATAAATTCAGAAATAATGCAAACACCAGATGTTTAGTGGGTTGGGGATACCATTCTTCTTCTAACCATCCAACCACAGGTTGATTCGCGGTTGTCCCATGCACCTAAAAAAAGGCTGCCCCATGTATGTGGCTGATGTAGTTGCCCGATGCATTATTGTTTTGTTCTGAACTTCTGATGATTTTATTTTGCGGGGTAATGACTTCTGATTATATAAGAAAATCAACCATAGATGCATATTTTCATCATACTTGCATCTTTTATAAATAATTTTATTATGATAAATTTATTTTACTTGATGGGCACCCTTGCTTCTGTTCTGCAGCATCAAAAGGTAGAGATGTGAGGAAACACTACACATGGACAGTGCGACACGAAGGAGGAATGATTTCTTCATTGATCTATTGTCTTCCTCGTGTTTGTCGAACATGCCGACATGTAGCACCATTTTTTTTCAAGTTGAGTCATGTTGGATAACTGACATTTGTATTAATTTTTTCATTAGTTTGTGATATTTACTAGAAAAAAATGATTACCCTTTAATCATTAGTTTTCCATAATAAAATTTTCACCATGATGCACAAGAAATGTACCAGGTTGGAATGCGCTTCTGGTATGATCCATACGTGCAAACTTTAAATGGGTTCGTATGGAGTTACATAGAATCAACTCACCTTGTGGAAGTTCCCCCAATGATTAAAGATTATTGAACTCACTGACCATATTACATACTCCCTCCGTCCCAAATTACTTGTTTTAGATTTATCTAGATACGGATGTATCTAACACTGAAACATTTCTAGATACATCCATATCTAGACAAATCTAAGACAAGTAATTTAGGACGGAGGGAGTATTACATATGTCTATTTATTTTTCCATTGCAACATACTGATATATTTGCTAGTATATTGATATACACCCCAGTGGAATTCTTTTGTTAAAACGTATGTTGTGATAGAGATATTGTAGGTGCCCTTTGCATGACTTGCGCCACTTACTTAGGATGGTAGCATTAGATTGATTTTATATTTTAATCTAGTCTTATCTTTCTATCCCGAGCTCTGTGTAACCTCTTGTAATCCCTCGTTGGTTGGCAATTCCACCGACTCTGTATCCCCTCGATCTCTCACAATTGCCACATCAATATATACATGTGGGCTCTCGTGTATGAGGGTTGAGACGCTTCCATAACTTCTACATGATATACAGAGCAAGCTCTTTCATCGCATCTAGCTCGTTGCCTTTCATCTCCTAGCTTGCTGTCTTCCGCCTCCATTGCATCCACCCAATCTTCTTCAATCCTTCATCCATCCCCTCATCACTATGTGTACCTCCACCGCATTACTCCCATCTGGCCTCAATTACAACACCTTTGAGCCGCTTGCCCGGACGAACTACGTTCTCTGGAAAGCTCAAGCCCGATCTCAAATACCGGGCACTGGTTTGTATGGCTATATTGATCGCACTATCGAGGAGCCTTCGAAAACTATCACCGCCAAAGATAAAGATGGCAAATATCAGGTCATCTCCAACCCTACCTATACCCCCTGGCTTGTCCAAGATCAACAAATCGTTTCTCATCTTCTCTGTAATCTATACAAGGAAGTCCTCATCTAGGTTGCATCGCTCGAAACCTCACATGCGATATGGACGTCCTTGGCCAACATGTTCTCTGCCTTCTCCTTGTCCCGTGCCAACAACCTTCGAGCAACGCTCACCAACGCCCAGAAGGGCTCAGACGGGCACGTCATACTTCAGGCATATGTGCTCCCTCTCCGATGAGCTCGAAGTGGCGGGAAAACTTAGGGAGGGGGAGCTCATATCCTTCACCATTGCTAACCTCGACATGTACTATCAACCAATCATATCCGTGTTGGACGTCCGCATCGAGCCCATCACCGTCGACACCCTCTTCTCCCTCGTAGCCAATTTCAACCAGAGTATCGAGATGTTCCACGGTAATGGTGCGGGTGGTTTCGAGTCATCCGCAAACATTGCCTCCAGGGGCCGTCTAGGTAGCGGCAAAGGTGGCTACCGCAAAGGTAGGGGCGCTCGCGGTGGCAGCTACGGCACCAATAGAGGCTATGGCAATGGTGGAGGCGGCTATAGCAGAACAAGAAGCGTCGGTGGCTGCCACCTTGCTGGTTCTGGCGGGGGCAATGACAACTTTCACCAAAAAAGCGGAGGTGGGGGTTACCAAGGTGGTACTGGTGGTGGTGGTGACCGCCACTATCATCACAACAACCCTGACGGCAAGAGCAACAATCGGCGCCCCCCTCCAGCATCAATAGTGGGCGCAACTTCCAAGGGTATGAAAAAACATCTTGGTAAAGATTGTGCAAAATATCATGGGAAAGTGCAAAATTTGTAAAAAAACATCTTGATAAAGATTGTGATTAGTGCTATGCCAATCCTCAAAAAAAGAAAATGGCAGCTGCAACTGACGTGTCCTATGGAGTCAATACTGATTGGTATATGGACACAGGCTCCACCAACCACATCATTGGAGAAGCTCACGTCACATGAAAAATATCATGGTCATGGTTAAGTCTACACTGCGGCACACCGTGCAGGTATGGAGATAAGTCATGTTGGTCAATCTTTTATCAAAACCCCACTAAAAAATCTTAAACTCAATGAAATCTTATATGTTTCCAATGCTTCCAAAACTTTGCTATCTACTCCAACGTACTGCTCTTGATAAAAATGTGTTTCTTGAATTTCACCCATTCATCTCTTTTACGCTTACTAGGCCCGACATCTCTTTTGCGGTAAACAAAGTATGCCAGTTTCTTTATGCACCTACTTCAGCTCATTGGTCTACTGCTAAGCGCATATTGATATATGTAAAGAACACTCTGAGTGTTGGGCTAAGTCATCCTCTACTCATGTTAGTGCCTTTTCTGATTCTGACTGAACAAGTTACTTGGATGATAGAAGGACAACAGGTAGATTTGCAGTGTTCTTTGAACCCAATTTAATCTCATGGTGTGCAAAGAAACATGCAATAATGTCACTTTCAAGCACAGAGGCAGAATATAAGGCACTTGACAATGCAACAACAGAAATTATATGGGTTAAGTCTATGCTCAAGGAACTTGGAATACGCTACACACCAAACCCTTGTCTTCAGTGTGACAATCTTGGTGTCACATATCTTTCTGTTAACCTTGTTTTCTATGCAAGGACCACATACATTGAAATTGATTATGATTCTGTTAGAGAAAGGGTTGTCAACAAGGAGTTGGAGATTTGATTTATTCCCTCAAAGGATCAACTTGCAGATGGATTTACAAATGCCTTGCCTACAAGAAAATTTGAAGAGTACAAGCGTAATCTAAACTTACGAAGTTTAGATTAAGGAAGAGTGTCAAATGTATGTTGCTACAGAGATATTGTAGGCGCCCTTTGTTGGAATTATGCCCTAGAGGCAATAATAAATATAGTTATTATTATAGTTCCTGTATCAAGATAATCGTTTATTATCCATGCTATAATTGTATTGAATAAAGACTCATTTACATGTGTGGATACATAGACAAAACACTGTCCCTAGCAAGCCTCTAGTTGGCTAGCCAGTTGATCAAAGATAGTCAATATCTTCTGATTATGAACAAGGTATTGTTGCTTGATAACTGGATCACGTCATTAGGAGAATCACGTGATGGACTAGACCCAAACTAATAGACGTAGCATGTTGATCGTGTCATTTTGTTGCTACTGTTTTCTGCGTGTCAAGTATTTGTTCCTATGACCATGAGATCATATAACTCACTAACACCGGAGGAATACTTTGTGTGTATCAAACGTCGCAACGTAACTAGGTGACTATAAAAATGCTCTACAGGTATCTCCGAAGGTGTTCATTGAGTTAGTATGGATCAAGACTGGGATTTGTCACTCCGTGTGACGGAGAGGTATCTCGGGGCCCACTCGGTAATGCAACATCACACACAAGCCTTGCAAGCAATGTAACTTAGTGTAAGTTGCGGGATCTTGTATTACGGAATGAGTAAAGAGACTTGCCGGTAAACGAGATTGAAATAGGTATACGGATACTGGCGATCGAATCTCGGGCAAGTAACATACCGAAGGACAAAGGGAATGACATACGGGATTATATGAATCCTTGGCACTGAGGTTCAAACGATAAGTTCTTCGTAGAATATGTAGGATCCAATATGGGCATCCAGGTCCCGCTATTGGATATTGACCGAGGAGTCTCTCGGGTCATGTCTACATAGTTCTCGAACCCGCAGGGTCTGCACACTTAAGGTTCGACGTTGTTTTATGCGTATTTGAGTTATATGTTTGGTTACCGAATGTTGTTCGGAGTCCCGGATGAGATCACGGACGTCACGAGGGTTTCCGGAATGGTCCGGAAACGAAGATTGATATATAGGATGACCTCATTTGATTACCGGAAGGTTTTCGGAGTTACCAGGAATATACCGGAAATGACGAATGGGTTCCGGAAGTTCACCGGGGGGGCAACCCACCCCGGGGAAGCCCATAGGCCTTGAGGGTGGCGCACCAGCCCTTAGTGGGCTGCTGGGACAGCCCAAAAGGGCCCTATGCGCATTAGAAATAAAAATCAAAGAGAGAAAAAAAAGGAGGTGGGAAGGGAAGGAAGGACTCCCACCCACCAAACCAGGTCCAACTCGGTTTGGGGGGGAGACCTTCCCCCCTTGGCTCGGCCGACCCCCTTGGGCTCCTTGAGCTCCAAGGCAAGGTCCCCTCTCTCCAACCTATATATACGGAGGTTTTAGGGCTGATTTGAGACGACTTTTCCATGGCCGCCTGACCACATACCTCCACGGTTTTTCCTCTAGATCGCGTTTCCGCGGAGCTCGGGCGGAGCCCTGCTGAGACAAGGTCATCACCAACCTTTGGAGCGCCGTCACGCTGCCGGAGAACTCTTCTACCTCTCCGTCTCTCTTGCTGGATCAAGAAGGCCGAGATCATCGTCAAGCTGTACGTGTGCTGAACGCGGAGGTGCCGTCCGTTCGGTACTAGATCATGGAACTGATCGCGGGATTGTTCGCGGGGCGGATCGAGGGACGTGAGGACGTTCCACTACATCAACCGCGTTCACTAACGCTTCTGTTGTACGGTCTACAAGGGTACGTAGATCACTCATCCCCTCTCGTAGATGGACATCACCATGATAGGTCTTCGTGTGCGTAGGAAAATTTTTGTTTCCCATGCGACGTTCCCCGACAGTGGCATCATGAGCTAGGTTCATGCGTAGATGTCTTCTCGAGTATAACACAAAAGTTTTTGTGGGCGGTGATGTGCGTTTTGCTGCCCTCCTTAGTCTTTTCTTGATTCCGCGGTATTGTTGGATTGAAGCGGCTTGGACCGACATTACTCGTACGCTTACGAGAGACTGGTTTCATCGTTACGAGTAACCCCGTTGCTCAAAGATGACTGGCAAGTGTCGGTTTCTCCAACTTTAGTTGAATCGGATTTGACCGAGGAGGTCCTTGGATGAGGTTAAATAGCAACTCATATATCTCCGTTGTGGTGTTTGCGTAAGTAAGATGCGATCCTACTAGATACACATGGTCACCACGTAAAACATGCAACAACATAATTAGAGGACGTTTAACTTGTTTTTGCAGGGTATGCTTGTGATGTGATATGGCCAACGATGTGATGTGATATATTGGATGTATGAGATGATCATGTTGTAATAGATAATATCGACTTGCACGTCGATGGTACGGCAACCGGCAGGAGCCATATGGTTGTCTTTATACTAATATTTGTGCTTGCAGATGCGTTTACTATTTTGCTAGGATGTAGCTTTAGTAGTAATAGCATGAGTAGCACGACAACCCCGATGGCGACACGTTGATGGAGATCATGGTGTGGCGCCGGTGACAAGAAGATCGTGCCGGTGCTTTGGTGATGGAGATCAAGAAGCACGTGATGATGGCCATATCATGTCACTTATGAATTGCATGTGATGTTAATCCTTTTATGCACCTTATTTTGCTTAGAACGACGGTAGCATTATGAGGTGATCTCTCACTAAAATTTCAAGACGAAATTGTGTTCTCCCCGACTGTGCACCGTTGCTACAGTTCGTCGTTTCGAGACATCACGTGATGATCGGGTGTGATAGACTCAACGTTCACATACAACGGGTGCAAAACAGTTGCGCACGCGGAACACTCGGGTTAAGCTTGACGAGCCTAGCATGTGCAGACATGGCCTCGGAACACATGAGACCGAAAGGTCGATCATGAATCATATAGATGATATGATTAGCATAGGGATGCTTACCACTGAAATTATACTCAACTCACGTGATGATCGGACTTGAGCTAGTGTAAGTGGATCATGAACCACTCAAATGACTAGAGAGATGTACTTTTTGAGTGGGAGTTTAGCGAATAATTTGATTAAGTTAAACTCTAATTATCTTGAACATAGTCTAAGTCCACTTTGAATATATTTGTGTTGTAGATCATGGCTCACGCGACAGTCACCCTGAATTTTAATACGTTCCTAGAGAAAGCTAAGTTGAAAGATGATGGAAGCAACTTTGTACACTGGGCTCGTAAACTTAAGCTAATCTTACAAGCTCGGAAGAAGGATTATGTCCTTAATGCTGCGCTAGGAGATGAACCACCCGCTACGGCTGATCAGGATGTTAAGAACGCTTGGTTAGCACGTAAGGAGGACTACTCAGTAGTTCAATGTGCAGTCTTGTATGGCTTAGAACCCGGACTTCAACGTCGCTTTGAGCGTCATGGAGCATTTGAGATGTTCCAGGAGTTGAAGTTTATCTTTCAGAAGAACGCCCGGATCGAGAGGTATGAGACCTCCGATAAATTATATGCTTGCAAGATGGAGGAGAACTCGTCTGTCAGTGAACATGTGCTCAAAATGTCTGGGTACTCAAACCGTCTAGCTGAGCTGGGGATTGAACTCCTGCAAGAGGCTATCACTGACAGAATCCTTCAATCACTGCCGCCAAGCTATAAAGGCTTTGTGTTGAACTACAACATGCAAGGGATGAACAAGTCTTCCGGCGAGTTGTTTGCGATGCTGAAAGTCGCAGAGTCTGAACTCCGTAAAGAACATCAAGTGTTGATGGTAAATAAGACCACTAGTTTCAAGAGAAACGACAAAGGCAAGAAGGGTAATTCAAGGAAGAGCGGCAAGCCTGTTGCCAATCCGACGAAGAAACCCAAAGCTGGACCTAAGCCTGAAACAGAGTGTTACTATTGCAAGGGTATGGGTCACTGGAAGCGCAATTGGCCCAAGTATCTGGCAGATAAGAAGGCGACCAAAGAAAAATCAGGTATATTTGATATACATGTTATTGATGTGTACTTAACCGGCTCTCGTAGTAGTGCCTGGGTATTCGATACCGGTTCTGTTGCTCATATTTTCAACTCGAAACAGGAACTGCGAAATAGACGAAGGCTGGCGAAAGATGAAGTGACGATGCGCGTAGGAAATGGTTCCAAGGTTGATGCAATCGCCGTCGGCATAGTTTCACTTCAGTTACCATCAGGATTAGTTATGAACTTAAATCATTGTTATTTAGTGTCTGCGTTGAGCATGAACATTATATCTGGATCTTGTTTATTGCGAGACGGTTACTCTTTTAAGTCAGAGAATAATGGTTGTTCTATTTCTATAAGTAACATATTTTATGGTCATGCACCCAATGTGAGAGGATTGTTCATATTGAATCTTGATAGCGATACACACATACATAACATTGAGACCAAAAGAGTTAGAGTTAACAATGATAGCGCCATATTTTTGTGGCACTGCCGCTTAGGTCATATTGGTGTAAAGCGCATGAAGAAACTCCATGCTGATGGACTTTTGGAGTCACTTGACTTTGATTCACTTGACACGTGCGAACCATGCCTCATGGGCAAGATGACTAAGACTCCGTTCTCCGGAACAATGGAGCGTGCAAGTGACTTGTTGGAAATCATACATACCGATGTGTGTGGTCCGATGAGCGTGGAGGCACACGGCGGATATCGTTATTTTCTCACCTTCACTGACGATTTGAGTAGATATGGTTATGTCTACTTGATGAAGCACAAGTCTGAAACATTTGAAAAGTTCAAGCAATTTCAGAGTGAAGTTTAAAATCATCGTAACAAGAAGATCAAGTTCCTACGGTCTGATCGTGGGGGTGAATATCTGAGTTTCGAGTTTGGTGCTCACTTAAGACAATGTGGAATTGTTTCACAGTTAACACCGCCTGGAACACCACAGCGTAATGGTGTGTCCGAACGTCGTAATCGTACTTTATTAGAGATGGTGCGGTCTATGATGTCTCTTACCGATTTGCCGTTATCGTTTTGGGGTTATGCATTAGAAACAGCTGCATTCACTTTAAATAGGGCACCATCAAAATCCGTTGAGACGACACCATACGAACTGTGGTATGGCAAAAGACCAAAGTTGTCGTTTCTTAAAGTTTGGGGATGTGATGCTTATGTCAAAAAGCTTCAGCCTGAAAAGCTGGAACCCAAAGCGGAAAAGTGCATCTTCATAGGTTACCCAAAGGAGACAGTTGGATACACCTTCTATCTCAAATCCGAGGGCAAAGTGTTTGTTGCTAAAAACGGAGCTTTTCTCGAGAAGGAGTTTCTCTCGGGAGAATTGAGTGGGAGGAAGATAGAACTTGACGAGGTTGTCGAACCTCTCATCCCTCTGGATGGTGGCGCAGGGCAAGGGGAAACCTCTGTCGTTGCGATGCCGGCTGAGGAGGAAGTTAATGATGGTGATCATGAAACTCCGGTTCAAGTTTCTGTCGAACCACGTAGGTCGACGAGACCACGTGCTGCTCCAGAGTGGTACGGTAATCCCGTCTTATCAATCATGTTGTTGGACAACAATGAACCTGCAAATTATGAAGAAGCAATGGTGGGCCCGGATTCCAACAAATGGCTAGAAGTCATGAAGTCCGAGATAGGATCCATGTATGAGAACAAAGTGTGGACTTTGGAGGTACTGCCTGAGGGCCGCAAGGCTATTCAGAACAAATGGATCTTTAAGAGGAAGACGGACGCTGACGGCAATGTAACCGTTTATAAAGCTCGACTTGTGGCACAGGGTTTTTCACAAGTTCAAGGAGTTGACTACGATGAGACATTCTCACCCGTAGCGATGCTTAAGTCCGTCAAAATCATATTAGCAATAGCTGCATTTTTCGATTATGAAATCTGGCAGATGGATGTTAAAACGGTGTTCCTTAACGGTTTCCTTAAGGAAGAATTGTATATGATGCAACCCGAAGGTTTTGTCGATCCTAAGAATGCTAACAAGGTGTGCAAGCTCCAGCGATCCATTTATGGACTCGTGCAAGCATCTCGGAGTTGGAACAAACGCTTTGATGAGGTGATCAAAGCATTTGGGTTTATACAAGTGGTTGGAGAATCTTGTATTTACAAGAAAGTGAGTGGGAGCTCGGTGGCGTTTCTAATATTATATGTGGATGACATATTGCTGATTGGAAACGTGGAGTTTTTGGAGAGCATAAAGGATTACTTGAATAAAAGTTTCTCTATAAAGGACCTAGGATAAGCTGCTTACATTCTAGGCATTAAGATCTATAGGGATAGATCAAAACGCCTGATAGGACTTTCACAAAGCACATACCTTGATAAAGTTTTGAAGAGGTTCAAAATGGAACAGTCCAAGAAGGGGTTCTTGCCAGTTTTACAAGGTACGAGATTGAGTAAGACTCAGTGCCCAGCAACTGATGAGGATAGAGAGCATATGCGCTCCGTCCCCTATGCTTCAGCCATAGGCTCTATCATGTATGCAATGTTGTGCACTAGACCGGACGTTAGCCTGGCCATAAGTATGGCAGGTAGGTTCCAGAGTAATCCAGGAGTGGATCACTGGATGGCGGTCAAGAATATCCTGAAGTACCTGAAAAGGACTAAGGAGATGTTTCTCGTATATGGAGGTGACGAAGAGCTCGCCGTAAAAGGTTACGTCGATGCAAGCTTTGACACAGATCCGGACGACTCTAAGTCGCAAACCGGATACGTATTTATTCTTAATGGGGGTGCGGTAAGCTGGTGCAGTTCCAAGCAAAGCGTCGTAGCAGATTCTACATGTGAAGCGGAGTACATGGCTCCCTCGGAGGCAGCTAAGGAGGGTGTCTGGATGAAGCAGTTCATGACGGATCTTGGAGTGGTGCCAAGCGCACTGAATCCAATAACCTTGTTCTGTGACAACACGAGTGCCATTGCCTTAGCAAAGGAACCACGGTTTCACAAGAAGTCCAGACACATCAAACGACGCTTCAACCTCATCCGCGACTACGTCGAAGGGGAGGACGTAAATATATGCAAAGTGCACACGGATCTGAATGTAGCAGACCCACTGACTAAACCTCTTCCACGGCCAAAGCATGATCAACACCAGAACTGTATGGGTGTTAGATTTATTACAATGTAATTCGCATGATGATGTGAGGGCTAGATTATTGACTCTAGTGCAAGTGGGAGACTGTTGGAATTATGCCCTAGAGGCAATAATAAATATAGTTATTATTATAGTTCCTCTATCAAGATAATCGTTTATTATCCATGCTATAATTGTATTGAATGAAGACTCATTTACATGTGTGGATACATAGACAAAACACTGTCCCTAGCAAGCCTCTAGTTGGCTAGCCAGTTGATCAAAGATAGTCAATATCTTCTGATTATGAACAAGGTGTTGTTGCTTGATAAGTGGATCACGTCATTAGGAGAATCACGTGATGGACTAGACCCAAACTAATAGACGTAGCATGTTGATCGTGTCATTTTGTTGCTACTGTTTTCTGCGTGTCAAGTATTTGTTCCTATGACCATGAGATCATATAACTCACTAACACCGGAGGAATACTTTGTGTATCAAACGTCGCAACGTAACTGGGTGACTATAAAGATGCTCTACAGGTATCTCCGAAGGTGTTCATTGAGTTAGTATGGATCAAGACTGGGATTTGTCACTCCGTGTGACGGAGAGGTATCTCGGGGCCCACTCGGTAATGCAACATCACACACAAGCCTTGCAAGCAATGTAACTTAGTGTAAGTTGCGGAATCTTGTATTACAGAACGAGTAAAGAGACTTGCCGGTAAACGAGATTGAAATAGGTATACGGATACTGGCGATCGAATCTCGGGCAAGTAACATACCGAAGGACAAAGGGAATGACATACAGGATTATATGAATCCTTGACACTGAGGTTCAAACGATAAGTTTTTCGTAGAATATGTAGGATCCAATATGGGCATCCAGGTCCCGCTATTGGATATTGACCGAGGAGTCTCTCGGGTCATGTCTACATAGTTCTCGAACCCGCAGGGTCTGCACACTTAAGGTTCGACGTTGTTTTATGCGTATTTGAGTTATATGGTTGGTTACCGAATGTTGTTCGGAGTCCCGGATGAGATCACGGACGTCACGAGGGTTTCCGGAATGGTCCGGAAACGAAGATTGATATATAGGATGACCTCATTTGATTACCGGAAGGTTTTCGGAGTTATCGGGAATGTACTGGGAATGACGAATGGGTTCCGGAAGTTCACCGGGGGGGGGGGGGGCAACCCACCCCGGGGAAGCCCATAGGCCTTGAGGGTGGCGCACCAGCCCTTAGTGGGCTGGTGGGACAGCCCAAAAGGGCCCTATGCGCATTAGAAAGAAAAATCAAAGAGAAAGAAAAAAAAGGAGGTGGGAAGGGAAGGAAGGACTCCCACCCACCAAACCAGGTCCAACTCGGTTTGGGGGGGGGAGACCTTCCCCCCTTGGCTCGGCCGACCCCCTTGGGCTCCTTGAGCCCCAAGTCAAGGTCCCCTCTCTCCCACCTATATATACGGAGGTTTTAGGGCTGATTTGAGATGACTTTTCCACGGTAGCCCGACCACATACCTCCACGGTTTTTCCTCTAGATCGCGTTTCCGCGGAGCTCGGGCGGAGCCCTGCTGAGACAAGGTCGTCACCAACCTCCGGAGCGCCGTCACGCTGCCGGAGAACTCTTTTACCTCTCCGTCTCTCTTGCTGGATCAAGAAGGCCGAGATCATCGTCGAGCTGTACGTGTGCTGAACGCGGAGGTGCCGTCCGTTCGGTACTAGATCGTGGGACTGATCGCGGGATTGTTCGCGGGGCGGATCGAGGGACGTGAGGACGTTCCACTACATCAACCGCGTTCGCTAACGCTTCTGCTGTACGGTCTACAAGGGTACGTAGATCACTCATCCCCTCTCGTAGATGGACATCACCATGATAGGTCTTCGTGTGCGTAGGAAATTTTTTGTTTCCCATGCGACGTTCCCTGACACCCTTTGAATGACTTGACCGCTTATTTAGGATGGTAGCGTTAGATTGTTTTTCTGTTTTAAGCTAGTCTTATCTCTCTATCCCGATCTCTGTGACCTCCTGTAATCCCTCATCGGTTGGCAATCTCCACCGACTCTGTATCCCCTCGATCTCTCACGATCGCTATATAAATATATACATGCGGGCTCTCGCGTATGAGGGTTGAGACGCTTCCATGACTTCTACACTTCCCTATTGTTCCCATAAGAAAATTACACCGGAGATACTTGTCAAAGCACAAACAAAATTCTACATACCCGTTATTGCGAGTGTTTGGCCTACATCTTCGGACCATAAGCCCAGTCCACCATACTTCTTGTCACTTTCAGCCCATAGAGAGAACACCTGAAGTGAAGCCGAAGTTCATTTACAACAGGTCGTGTAATATCTGTTAGAAAACTAGAACATCTGTGCTAGCCACCAAATATATGATAGTACTAGAAATCCAGGTCGTATATTAGCACAGAAGGCTGAACAAGTAAACACTTTATTAGAGCTAATGTATGATGAGCAACTCTACAGTCAGAAGTTTGCTCTTATGATTGTCCCAACTATCATTATCTGCTCTAAAATTGAACTGCTAATGCTACAATCTTTCTGAAGTAACTAATTATCATTACCTACTCTATAAATTGAACTGCTAATGCTACAATCTTTCCGAAGTAACAAGTTACTTTCTGGCAAGCAGGTTTTTAACGTTAGGGCATCCCTAACTGTAAAAAAAAATACCTGTATTAATTTTCGGTTGCAAATGCATATTCTATTATATTTAAGATCATGCGCATATTACACTACAAATTGTCTTAAACATCAAATATCATTTCTGATGGAATACAAAATTATTCAAGGGCTCAGCCCAGTGTAAAACAAGCTAAAGATAACAACTGATATACTCATATATATAGGTACTTCCCATACATAGATATACTATACAGAGAGCACATTGTCAGACCTTCAGATCTCTAATAGGCATATTCCTAACATACATTTATTATGCTCCTACCAATTATTTTCATTTTTTTACCATTCACCACAAGTACTTCAATTCCATATTCGCAAAAAAAAAGTACTTAAATTCCATGAACTAAAAATAGTACCTCTGTATAAGCCATGTCATGATAGGAGAAGACACAATAAACAATTATGGAAGACATCAATGGCCAATTCCTGAATAAGTTCTTCTTGGTATCTGCACTGCAATTTTGTTCGACCTTTTCTTGCGGATCAATCAGATGGTCCTCCAAAGCTTCAACACTTTGATTGCCATTTTCACTGGTTTTATGCTTGTGTAATGTTTCCTGAAACAGTTTCCAGATATATTACAACAAACAGGGAAAATATCAGCATTAAATATAAACAACATCGTCTTTTCTACAGTTTCATGTCAGATTCAATGTACATTTTACTCCAGCCACTAGTTCCTGCAAGAAAAGAACAGAAAATAGTCGCTGACTTGGTTTTAGAACAACATTCAGAAAATGTCGAAGGTCAATTATATGATATATGACCTTTGAACAAGATATCTGAAAAGATTTGGTTCTAAGATTTCCCAGATAAGTATGTGAAGAAGGTACAGTTGAAATTTGGAGGTGGGCCTTAGGCCCATTAGAGAATTTCAGAAAATCTACAAGGGCCCATGTAGGTGGTGGCATGGCAAGGTGGTGGGAGTTTAGTCCCACCCCGCTAGTGGAGGAGAGTTTGGACCCCTTTATAAGGGTCTCTCTTCCACATGCTATTGGAGAGTGAGAAGAGAAGGTGCCCTCGCGCACTCCTCCTCCGCCGCCCGCCTCGCCACGCCACGCCACGCCACGCCTCGTCACGACGCGCCGCGCCGCGCCGCGCCTTGCGGGAATGAGCCGAGCCGAGCTCATACCTACGCGCTTATTTTTGCCGGTCAGGAACGGAGAACACGTAACGGACAAGGAAACGATCCGAGACGTCGGATCGTGATCGTTACCGACTCGGACTCTCCACCCAGCCGCCTTTATAAGCACGCGATCGCCTACCCTAGCCGTCACGAAATCAGATCACATCTGCCTCACGCGTTCGTTCCTTGAACTGCTGCTGCCGCCGGAGACTCTGTCCCGTTTACCGCGTACACGGTCGACGGGAGAGCAGGCCTCCGAAACCTCGCCTCTCCGGTTCCTGTACGGGAGAGGGGCGATTAGGTTTTTGGGGAGCGATGACGCGACTGCTCGCCTCCGTCCGTCTGCTTCGTCTACGTCCGCGTCGCCCTCGTCATCGCCATGTCTTCACCAAGCGAAGCTGATCGTCTCCGCGAGGAAGCCGAGAAGAAGACGGCAGAGGATACTGCCTCCGCCGCCGCTGCTGCTGCTACGGCCAACTGGCCGATTGGAGGGTATGACTCGTTTATCCTCTTGTTCGTATTTATTCTAGCAGTACTACTTGTTTGCATAGATGTATCCACTATATGCGTAGTATGTGCTAGGTTAGCTCAAGATCAGTATGTCATTAGTCTAGTCAATGCCATGCTAGTTATTATTTTGTGGATTAATCTACTCGGAAAATTGCCTATTTACTCAACAATCCAAAAACCTAATGTCTGTAGGAATTTTTCGAGTAATGGTTTTGCTGCTGCACTGAAACCGGATAAGTTTACCGGTACTTTTTTCAAGCGTTGGCAAACGAGAACCACCTTATGGCTCACGGCTATGAACGTGTTCTGGGTAGCCGGTGTCACTCCTACGGAAACTATCACTCCTGAACAGGAGAAGATGTTTAAGGAGGCCACCGTCCTATTCCTTGGAGCAGTCATTAGCGTGATCGGAGATAAGCTGGTTGATGCATATTTACATATGCATGTTGCCAAGGACTTGTGGGAGGCGCTCGAATCTAAATTCGGGGCCACCGATGCTGGGAGTGAGATGTATGTTATGGAGCAGTTCCACGATTACAAGATGGTTGACAACCGTTCTGTATTGGAACAAGCTCATGAGATAATATGCATAGCTAAGGAACTTGAGGTTCTTAAGTGCAATTTGCCGGGCAAATTTGTCGCGGGCTGTATAATTGCTAAGCTCCCTAATTCCTGGAGGAACTTTGCTACTACTCTGAAACATCAGAGGCGTGAGTTCTCAGTAGAGGACATCATCGGCCATCTGAGTGTTGAGCAGAACTCGAGAGCAAAGGACTCCAATGGAAAAGCGGTGGAAAGCTCTTCTGCTGCTAATATGGTACATCAGAGGAACTTCAATTCTCACAAGCCCAAGGGAAAGAACTCTGTCCAACAGAATACCGACTTCAAGAAGAAGGGGAAGAAGCCCTTCAAGAAGAATAAGAAGGGAGATGGCTGCTATACTTGTGGTTCAGAGGAACATTGGGCGAACAAATGCCCAAACAAGTACAAGAAGCCGGCGCAGGACTCCAAGTCTGCAAACATGATTGTGGGCAACAATGAAAGTGGTGCATCTGGGTATGGTAATTTACTTACTGTATTTACAGTTTGTCAGTCCACCGATTGGTGGGTGGACACGGGTGCAAATATTCATGTGTGTGCTGACTTGTCATTGTTCTCTTCTTATCAGGCCACCGGTCGCGGGTCCGTATTGATGGGGAATGGCGCGAGTGCTTCTGTTCTTGGTGTTGGCACGGTCGATCTGAAGTTTACTTCGGGAAGGATCGTGCAGCTGAAGAACGTGCAGCATGTCCCCGCCATCAAGAAGAATCTCGTTAGTGGCTCCCTTCTGTGTAGAGAAGGGTTTAAGTTGGTGTTCGAGTCTAATAAAGTAGTAGTTACGAAATATGGACTTTTCGTTGGAAAAGGTTATGAATGCGGAGGTCTGTTCCGCCTTTCTCTAGCAGATTTTTGTAATAAAGTCGTGAACAATATTCATTCAAGTGTTAATGAATCTGAAGTTTGGCATTCACGTCTTTGTCACATAAGTTTCGGTGTTATGTCGCGGCTAGCAAAACTGAATTTAATCCCAACTTTCACTTTAGCCAAAGGTTCTAAGTGCCACTCGTGTGTGCAAGCAAAGCAACCTCGCAAGCCTCACAAGGCTGCAGAGGAGAGACACTTGGCACCATTAGAACTCATACATTCTGATCTTTGTGAGATGAATGGTGTGTTGACTAAAGGTGGAAAGAAATACTTCATGACATTGATAGATGATTCCACTAGATTTTGCTATGTGTATCTGTTAAATACTAAAGATGAGGCTCTACACTACTTTAAAATCTATAAGGCAGAAGTTGAGAATCAACTTGAAAAGAAAATTAAACGAGTCCAGTCTGATCGTGGTGGAGAGTACTTCTCAAACGAATTTGATTCATTTTGTGCGGAACACGGCATTATTCATGAGAGGACGCCTCCCTATTCACCCCAGTCAAACGGGGTTGCCGAGCGGAAAAACCGTACTCTAACTGATTTGGTTAACGCCATGTTAGATACATCGGGTTTATCCAAGGCATGGTGGGGGGAGGCTATATTGACCGCGTGTCATGTCCTGAATAAAGTTCCTACAAAAGATAATGAGGTCACTCCCTACGAGGAGTGGTCGAAGAGAAGGACGACACTCTCGTACTTACGTACTTGGGGCTGCTTGGCGAAAGTCAATGTACCGATCCCCAAGAAGCGCAAGCTTGGACCAAAGACTGTGGATTGCGTTAATTTGGGATACGCTAAGAATAGCGTAGGCTATAGATTTCTAGTAGTGAAATCTGAGGTACCTGACGTGAAGGTCGGTACAATAATGGAGTCGAGGGATGCTACATTCTTTGAGGATATATTTCCCATGAGAGATATGCAAAGCACTTCTAGACAGGAATCTGAGATAACTCCTGAGCCTGCCATTCCTATGGACTATTATGAACAAACACATGATGAAAATCCTGAGGAGGATGACGAGGAAGCCCGTGGTAGGGGCAAGAGACAAAGGACTGCAAAGACCTTTGGTGATGATTTCTTCGTATACCTCGTGGATGATAATCCCACTTCTATTTCAGAAGCGTATGCTTCTCCAGATGCTGATTACTGGAAAGCTGCTGTCCGTAGCGAGATGGACTCCATCATGGCTAACGGGACATGGGAAATCACTGATCGTCCCTATGGTTGCAAACCATTGGGATGCAAGTGGGTGTTCAAAAAGAAGCTTAGGCCCGACGGTACTATTGAAAAGTACAAGGCTAGGCTTGTGGCCAAGGGCTATGCCCAGAAAGAAGAGGAAGATTTCTTCGATACTTATTCACCTGTGGCTAGACTGACCACCATTAGAGTACTACTCTCATTGGCGGCCTCTCATGGTCTTCTCGTTCATCAAATGGACGTTAAGACGGCTTTCCTGAATGGAGAGCTAAATGAGGAAATCTATATGCAACAGCCAGATGGCTTTGTGATAGAAGGTCAGGAAGGAAAGGTGTGTAAGTTGTTGAAATCTTTATATGGTCTGAGACAAGCACCTAAGCAATGGCATGAGAAGTTTAATACAACTCTGACATCTGTTGGCTTCGTGGTTAATGAAGCTGACAAATGTGTATACTATCGCCATGGTGGGGGCGAAGGAGTTATATTGTGCTTGTATGTTGATGACATACTGATATTTGGAACCAACCTCAAAGTAATTGAGGAGGTTAAGTCTTTTCTGTCTCAAAACTTTGAGATGAAGGACCTTGGGGTGGCTGATGTTATCTTGAACATCAAGCTGTTGAGAGATGATGAGGGTGGGATTACACTTCTGCAATCCCACTATGTTGACAAGATTTTGAGTCGCTTTGGATATTCAGACTGCAAGATTTGTCAAACACCATATGATCCTAGTGTGCTTATTCGAAAGTTTAAAGGCACAGCTATAGATCAATTGAGATTCTCTCAAATTATCGGTTCACTTATGTACCTAGCTAGCGCAACGAGGCCCGACATCGCGTTTGCTGTGAGCAAACTTAGTCGGTTTGTTGCAAACCCGGGCGATGTTCATTGGCGTGCTGTTGAAAGAATTATGCGCTACTTGAAAGGTACTGTCAACCACGGGCTTCACTATACGGGATTCCCATCAGTACTTGAAGGGTATAGTGATGCAAATTGGATCTCTGATGCTGATGAGATGAAGGCCACTACTGGGTATATGTTTACTCTTGGCGGTGGTGCTGTTTCCTGGAAGTCTTGCAAGCAAACGATCTTAACAAGATCGACAATGGAAGCAGAATTAACAGCATTAGACACATCTGGTGTCGAAGCAGAATTTCTTCGAGATCTTTTGATGGACTTACCTGTGGTTGAGAAGCCGGTTCCGGCTATCCTTATGAACTGCGATAATCAGACGGTTATTGTTAAAGTGAAGAGTTCTAAGGACAATATGAAGTCCAACAAACATATAAGAATGAGATTGAAGTATGTCAGACGTTTGAGAAACTCCGGAGTGATAGCGTTGGATTATATCCAAACGGCTAAGAATCTGGCAGATCCCTTTACTAAAGGGCTATCACGTGTTGTGATAGATAGTGCATCGAGGGAGATGGGTATGAGACCCACATGAGTTGCCATGGTAGTAACCTAACCTATATGATCGGAGATCCCGTGAAGTAGGACCTGGGAAAACAAGCCAGTGGTGAACTGAGGAGAGTAACTTTACTAACCCACTCCGTTGGAGATGCAATACTCTCGGATACTGTATGGTAGGATGATTACTGTCTTAATGTGTTCTAAAACTTATATGTAAGCAAGATGCTGTCCTACAGAGCGATCTTTGGAGGAACACACCTATATGAGCTTGACTGCTGGTCACAGTCTATGAGATTTGGGTGATCTCTAGTAAACTCATGAATAGGCCAGGAGTGTGACTAATATGCTCCACCCGAGGGGTCACCTTCGGCAGCCTAGTACTAGTAAGACTTGTAGTGAAGTTCCTTTACGCCGAACTGACAATTCAAGGCATAGTCCATTGTTCAGTTGTGAAGGGGTGTAGCTACTTGTTCTAGGTGAAGCTCAACCTTAACAGGTCTTCACTGAAATGCTGGTATATTAAAACAGTGATTGGAACGAGGGAACACGATGTGCCCTTGAGATCTGGTGGGGGATTGTTGAAATTTGGAGGTGGGCCTTAGGCCCATTAGAGAATTTCAGAAAATCTACAAGGGTCCATGTAGGTGGTGGCATGGCAAGGTGGTGGGAGTTTAGTCCCACCCCGCTAGTGGAGGAGAGTTTGGACCCCTTTATAAGGGTCTCTCTTCCACATGCTATTGGAGAGTGAGAAGAGAAGGTGCCCTCGCGCACTCCTCCTCCGCCGCCCGCCTCGCCACGCCACGCCTCGTCACGACGCGCCGCGGGTTGCGGGAATGAGCCGAGCCGAGCTCATACCTACGCGCTTATTTTTGCCGGTCAGGAACGGAGAATACGTAACGGACAAGGAAACGATCCGAGACGTCGGATCGTGATCGTTACCGACTCGGACTCTCCACCCAGCCGCCTTTATAAGCACGCGATCGCCTACCCTAGCCGTCACGAAATCAGATCACATCTGCCTCACGCGTTCGTTCCTTGAACTGCCGCTGCCGCCGGCGACTCCGTCCCGTTTACCGCGTACACGGTCGACGGGAGAGCAGGCCTCCGAAACCTCGCCTCTCCGGTTCCTGTACGGGAGAGGGGCGATTAGGTTTTTGGGGAGCGATCACGCGACTGCTCGCCTCCGTCCGTCTGCTTCGTCTACGTCCGCGTCGCCCTCGTCATCGCCATGTCTTCACCAAGCGAAGCTGATCGTCTCCGCGAGGAAGCCGAGAAGAAGACGGCAGAGGATACTGCCTCCGCCGCCGCCGCTGCTGCTACGACCAACTGGCCGATTGGAGGGTATGACTCGTTTATCCTCTTGTTCGTATTTATTCTAGCAGTACTACTTGTTTGCATAGATGTATCCACTATATGCGTAGTATGTGCTAGGTTAGCTCAAGATCAGTATGTCATTAGTCTAGTCAATGCCATGCTAGTTATTATTTTATGGATTAATCTACTCGGAAAATTGCCTATTTACTCAACAGGTACAACAAGACATATTTATAAATATAGAACATTTGTGTTCAGGCTGAAAATATAAGGCTTCTTACAGGCCTCATGAAGTGGCGGAAACATAACGTAACCAAGGAAGCTAACACCATTGAAATATCACATACCGGCATCCATATGCAGCTTATAAGAACAATGGCAGCAAAGGCTGATGTGCATAAGCATGGTAAGAAATACGGGAACCTGACAAGTTTCATCGAACGTAAGTATCTGCAGAACAATTATCTACGATAATATAATTTTAGCAAAACAAAATGGTACCTTCCAAAGAATGAGTCAGGCAAAAAGATATCTGGATATTTTTCTGCAGGCTGCCAAGAAAACAACCAGGTTAGAGGTTAGTATACTAACAGGATGACACTTACGTATAGCATGAAATTATTTTTTTCCCTTTCATACCAGTGCAAGGTAGCCTCCAAGAGCAGGCCCAATGATGAGACCTATTGCCCATGATGTGCTAACCTAAATTACAACAAAGTGAAGTCAAAACCAAAAGCACTGAAAGAAAATACTCCCTCGGTAAACTAATAGAAGACGTTTTAGATCGCTATATAAAACAACGGAGGTAGTATGTTACAAGTGCATGGCTACACATGACTATCTTACAAGTGATAATGCTAGAGCTTCATGTTCAGGTCGGCAAACTTCAATGGAATAAGCCTGCAAATTTTAGGCACAAATTCATAAGATATACACAATCTGACATAAAAAAGGGTTTGAAATTCGCCATACCCTTATTGGTCCGAGTAAGCCATTTAAAGCACCTAGGAGAAACCTTGTAGCTATCGCCATCCAATAGGTGACACTAAGCCCAAACAAAGTATTAAATACTACCCTGTGATATTAACAAGAATCAAGTTAGGGACTCTACTAATGAAATAGGAGTAGAAATAGAGGAGTAAACAAGAGGCTAAATGTCACAAACACGGAGAAAACGCTAAACAGAATAACTGGCTTCCTCCCAATACGGTCTGCTGCTATTCCCCAAATGGTTGAAGTCAAAAATCTTCCGAACATAAAAGAAGCACCTGAAATTTTCCAAATGAATACAGAAAAGATCACATCTGGTAGTCATACAGTTTTAATCATTGAATCATGAGGCTCAAGTAATTAATCATCTAATAAGAATTTGATAGGAGAACTCGCCTACAAACCCAGCATAGAACCCAATATCTTCTGTTCTTTTTGCAACATGCAAGTCTCTTATCTGTAAAGAAGTTGGACATAGTATGAAGACTATTAAGATTTAGCAATAGATACATCAGAGATGGGTGTATGCATGGATAAGAAAAGGTAAGTGAAAACAAACTGAAATAAAAAAAATCAGGAGTGCTTTTCCTAAATAGTGGCCATCTAAGTCTAACCAAAAAAAAGTAGGATAATAATACATACCATGAAGTACAAGAAGGGGAACAGCGAAGATATTGGTAAAGCTGGAGAAGCCAGAGGAAATATTAGAACTTGAAATTATGTCCAGAAAGAACAGTACAATCTAATAGACGATAACATTGACTGGGTTAGTTCAGAAGTGCTGAATTAGAAGTTTGGAACTAGTTTATGGATATTTCAAAGTACTCAATAGAATTCGTTAAGCAATGATTTGTTAATGATTTCCTTGTTCATGGCGCTGGATCAATCAATGGACCCCTTTGTTGATGTACGTGTTGAATGAATCTGTGTGTATACTTGTCTGTACGTATTAGAAACGCAATGGATTATCCCTTCGTGAATGAATTACTTTCGGATCTTGATCTATCTGTACAGAAGTCATTTTTTCGGCTGTGAGCACAGGAACTCTGGGCTTTCGGGACGGGCCCCGGGCTTCGGGCTTTTACGTTGGGCCAGGCTCGGGTTTGCTAGATGAGTTATTTTCAGGCTTCGGGCGGGGCTTGGGCTTGTTTCCTGTGCATCAGGCTTTTTTAAGCCCGGCCCAAAACCCGGCCCAGCCCGACATATGCCCAGGATTAATCGGAACTAGCTGATGGATATTTCATAGTACTCAATAAAATTTGTTAAGCAGAATCAAAGTATTAGCTTCGTTTGGGATGTATGTGCTCCTTCGATTTGATCCACTTTTCAATCCAATTTTTCTCATACAGATATAGTAACATTCTCAGCAAGAACAAGAGATTGAAAGTGATGTTTTTTTTAGTATTACTGTAAAAGACAATAGCATGAATAAAGTCATGAGAACGACCTCATACAGTTTAATTATTACAAGAAGGGTTGGGCACGCTTTGCTGCATTGCTGATGTTTTTGGATTTTATAAGTTTGTACTCAATCTATCTTAAATTATAAGGTGTATTAGTTTTTTGAGAAGTCAAACATTTTTAAATTTGACCACATTTTGATGAAATATATCAGTATTCATAATTTCTAATCGGATTCTTAGATTCATCATGAAATGAATTTTTCATATTTTAGTATTTAGTATTGTGGATGTCGATATTTTTTCCTCTCAACTTGGTCAAAGGTAAAAAAAGATAAAAAAGTTAACTATTCAATAAACTAATACACTTTAGATTTTAGAACGGAGTGAGTATTAGGTTTGGTTAGTGAGGAAGATGATGGAGTGTCTTTTCTTTTTTATATTCATATAATGCGGTGTGTTGGTGGGCTTTCGCGGTGTGATTTTGTGCTGCTAATCAACTCATACTTATGTGGGAAAAATTCTACGTTGGTGTTTGTTGTACTACATTTATGCTACAGTATCACATGTCGACGCTATTTTTTTTCTAGGTGATTAGAGGGTGCATAAGATTAATAACTTTTTATAGGCCGGTTGCTCCCAATTGATCTGAAAAATTGTTGACCGAGTCAAAATCATGAACGAAATCTAGTATTTAATTTCTAAATGAAATAAGAGAGTACAGTTAACTAAAATAATTAAGTGAGAGATTGTTGAGTCGGTCAAAATCGGTGATCCAATTCCAAATTGGTGACGTCAATTAAATGAGAGGTCTTCAATTCTAGGGAGCTTAGTGATATAGTATATATATAGTATATATTTTGACATGCGGGGAACCGGTGGCGCATCACGACTAGTGAGCAGGCATCTACTTCGAGACCGGATATGTGGTCTAAACCCTAATCGTAATAAGCTTAATGTATCCTGCGAACTATGGCCCCCTCGCTTATATAGATACCAGAGGTGCTAGGTTACACAAAGTTGGTTACAATAGGAAAGGAATATGGCGATCACTACATCGCCTTGGATTGTACGCCAAGTCTTCGGAATCGTCCATCTTGATTCCAATACTTCTAATGACGGTCGAACAGGGCCGGGTGTCCGGTCGACGAGAATAGACAAACGACACGTGGACACCCTAGTCCCAGACTCCCAAACGGGGTATGTATGCGATGTCTAGCATCGCGTGGACGCCCCTCGGGGTGCGCGGATCGGAGGCCCATGGCTATGAGGAAGTGCGTTCCGGCAGTGTATGATGCGGATATGGTCTTCGGTCGTCGGTGGTCTCCGCGAGGTGCGGTTGGCTGCGGGCCTGCGGCTGGTCTTGGTGCTTCTTCGTTGATGGGCAGCTTCAATGGTGGTGATGTTAATTTGGCGGGTTTGCCGACATCAACGCGAGATGATGTGCGGCCAAGGTGGTGCGGAGCTTGGTGAAAACCATGTCTTGGCCTCATGCCATGACCATTGATGGTGGCGGCTGTGGCCGTCGTTGACCTTCATGGAGGCATTGATGCTTTGTTCTCCCAACCCTCCTGCATGGATCTGGCCATTCAGGCCTCTCCGGGAGAAACCTTGATCTGTGATCGAACGTTGGTGGCGCCTCGGTGTCGTATTCCTTCTTGGGGGCTTCGTCTTGGGAGCTTGGTGTCGGCGAGCGGGGCCGATGGATGGCAGTTAGCGGCGGGTGTGGCGTCCAAACTTGCGTGGCAACGACGATGGTGGGAGCGATGTCGGCAATGCGGCAATGGTTGCGGTAGTCGGCTCTCCTTCGGCGTGTCCACGGCTTTGCCTCGGTTTGTTTGCTGCTATGGAGTCGAAGCTGCGGTGACGGGGCCACGTGGTACATGATGACTGGTTGCAAGTAATCCGTTCGGCGATCTCCCATGGCGCCAGTTGTGCCTCTTTTTGTCCTACAATGTTCTCCGTCATTGTCGGAGTTGCGTCGTCTGGCCGCGGGTGGTCGAGATTTTGGCATATATCTTCATGCAGCTTCATGTGTCCATTGCTGTGTGGGTTCGGTCGACGATCGTCTACAACGGAGTCGGAGTCGTTTGCTCAGAGTGTAGGGATGACGATGACGCCTCTAGGGGGGAGTGATGAAGATGATGCCTACGTGTTGTCTCGCCGTGATCCTCTTTGAAGTGGTGTGCGTGGGCTTTTTTTATGTGTGTCGCTCAATAGTTGTAACGGTTTTCGTCCAGTTTTTCATAATTAACTGGACAATCTGGTTTTCGATCGGTTTTTCCTAATTAACTGAGCAACTCTTTTCTTCTTAATGAATGCAGGATAAGTGGCATTTTGAAAAAAATATGATTTGATTATATTCAGCACAGCCTCGAGAAGCTTCACTATGCATGGATAACATCTAAAACGTGTCGATAATGTCAGGATGAGTCAGGCTAGACCAAACTTGATATAAAAGAAATCTGTAAGAAGTGATAATATCACCAAAGAACTAATTATGAATATGGATGTGTGAAAGCTAGCTATCCATATGCAAGAACACATGTGGGTTGTGAGACTTTATGGGTTTCAACTTGTTCGGGATTAAAAGATTTGTTTTTATTGTGATCATCGTTATAGTAGTAATGCTCATCTACTAAAATAAAATAAATTTGGAATGATTTTCTCAAGTGCTCCCGTGACTTGGAAAGTTGGAAGCACCATAGCGCTAGAATATGTTCTGGATAGACTTAAGAAAGATATCCTACGGTGGCACCTTTACCCGCGATTCTGTGCTTCCATTTGCATAATTGGGTAACCAAACGATTACAACAAAATGAGGAAATTCATAACGTTTTATCGACATTGGTATACAATCGCCTTAAAAAAAACATTGGTATACAATCATGACTGTGTGCCACCAGTAAGAGATAACAAAAGATAAATAAGAACTGTGCCTCAAACTGGTCTCATACAACCGGATGGACTGTTACTGACTGGTCTGAACGTCTCAAACGGGTCTCAAACGTCCGGATTAACCGACATCTCTAATATACAATTTAAATATGGGATAGATTTAAGGCGACCGGATGTCGGCCTGGCTCGCAATGACCCCACATATATCCGTCCCTATCCGTTCGTCGGATCAAACCCTATCCACTTCACACTCCACTCCTCTCCATTCCCTCCGCCACCAAAGCTCACCTCCAACGATTTCCGGCCGTCTCTACCATGGCGGATAATGGATCTGACTCCGATCAGTCCGGATCCATCGACTGAAGTGTCATTCCGTGAGGGTTAGAGGAGGCAATGGTGATCCGCATTCTAGTCCACCGCTCCCGGAAGGACGGCACCCGGTCGACGCAAGGATCTGTTTCGTGTGACTCCATAATGTTGACTCAATGGGCACTCGGATCCTTTGAGGCTGGATCATCGCGGTCCTGGCAACCGAATAATCCCTCCTTTACGCTTTTGACAGCCAAGCGCGTGAAAGCTTACTAAATTTTCGGGTCCATTCAACATGAAAAAAGAAAAAGAAAACGAGGTACACTGAAACTGAACTCAATTCGATCGCCCTGATTTTTGTGCTCAAGGAAGGATGTGGAATTTTGGCACGTACTACGAGTAGTATATATGATCTCGACAGCTTGTAGTAATACAACTGAACACTGTGTATGTGTTTGTGGTCACAATTAGCTCCAGCCGCAATAAATTGACATGGATAGACATGGACTGTGGAGACATATTAAGCCGCCCAGGCCTGATCGACTCTCCATGGTACTATACTATTTATATACTTTAATCAGTGAGCTATATTTAGGTGGTGTTTTTTTTTAAGGGACTAGATTTTTTTAATTTCAGGGACTAAAGAAAAAAATTCATTCAATAGAGTCTTTTTCTAGTCTCTTAAGAAAAAAGTCCCTCCTGTTTCTTTACCTAGGAACTAAAAAGAACTTTTTAGTGTAATCCCTAGGTAAAGAAACATCACCTTAGCTGTAATTATCGCGTGCATCCACCATCTAGCTAGCTAGCTCAACTGGTCACACGATATTCCCTTTTGGATTTATTTTTCCCAGGGCAACTTTGTTCGTTCTTTTCCGCGACGGTTCTTCTGAAATCTGAAATCGCCAAGCTACTGTTGTATACTACTACTTAGTATTTAAAAAATGTAAGTTTAAACCTTCAACCTCTGCATCAATCCATGCATACAACCATTTTTATTATATTATGTATTAATGAATCGATGGTGGATATATTTAAGAATCAAATCAATCAAATAATCAGAAGAGCTAGTTTGCACGAATGAATAAAGATGAAGACGGGGATGGTGGTGGTGCTGATCGATGGAGTCGTAGCAGAAGTACTCACCGGTGCAGAGGGTGACGACCCATACGTACAGGAAGCTGCTGTAGGGGATGCCTGGGTTCTCCGCCTTCCTCCGGTCAATCGCGCACCCGGGGCACCCCTCCACGTACAACACACCGCCGCCCTTCTTCTCAAGCAACGGCACCGACGACTCTGCTGCCGCCTCATGCTGCCGCAGCCCGTCGTGGTCTTGCTCCTCCATATTCAGGATGGTCTTGGATGGAGCTGGGCGCCGGGTACAAATCCTCTGCTACTGGCCGGCGGGGGAGTAGTTCTCTGGTTGCAGTGGTGCGAACCCAACACTAGTTTCTTATATAAACTGCACGTGCTAGGGGTGGGAAACAGGTGGATTTTAGATCACTGGATTGTGTTAATATAAGTCTACAGACTAAGAGCAACTCTAACGCAGTGACCCAAACGAACACTAATTTTGTTCGGATTTTATTTATTTAGGTCGCTCGTCCGCCTAGCGGACATGAGTCACACACGCGCAGCCGGTGGATAAACCCAACGCACAAGATGCAAAAAAAGCGGACAAGTGAGGCTGCCGGCGTGGAAGACGTAGCTTTCCTCTTGCCCGCCGCGCTCTTCCCCGGTCGTGGCTAGCATGACGCTTTCCTCCCACCACGGCGTCGCCGCCACGATGGCCGAGAATCCCGCCTCCGTCGCGCCCTCCCGCTCCTCCGACTAAGATGAGGAGGGCACCGACACCAATGCCTCCAACGATTCCCACCCGGACGCTGACCAAGAGACCCCGCTTCCCGACTGCCCGACCCCACCTCCTCCAGCGCCCGCTGCCACTGCCTTCCACGAACCAGCCGGCCCAGTTCCGTCGTCTCCGCCACAGGCCCGCAAGGGACGAGTGTCGCGGCTGCGGCGGAGGACTCGAGGGGGTTGTTCCAGCAGCTGTGGACGGACGAGGAGGAGCTTCTTATCCTGCGCTGGTTCCTCGAGTTCACAAGGGCGCCATCTATGACGTCGCATGTCACATCTGGCGCCCGGCCTTCAAGCGCGACGGCGAGCACCGCGGCGGCCTGCGCCGGTGGACTCACCGGTGAACACCACGGCGGACTGCACCGGTGGCCTCGTGAGTGAGCTCCACGGTGGCCTGCGTCGGTGGCTTCATCTCTGTGGTTTTGGAGGAAATGCAACGTGGAGGTTGTGGAGGAAGTGCGGGTCGCTGATAGATGGGACCAGGGCGGACACGAGAGGGGAGGAGCGGACGACGGGAGCGTTCAGTTTTGTTCGCCACGGACCCATTTGTGGCCCATTTTTGCGTCCAGTTTGGGTCGGGACGGACGACAAGCAAACATTAGGTGGACACGCGCGTCCGTTTGGGTCGCCCGGTTGGGCCAAGTTTTCTGTCCGGATGACCCAAATGGACAATATGGGTCGCCCAGTTGGAGTTGCTCTAAATACTTATCTACTAGTATCACCTTGAATTATAAGATGTTTTGTATATTTTTTCAATATAAACTAGGAGCATCCTGAAATGGAGGGGGTACTATTTATAAAAGCATGAGTTTGGTGAATTCAAATAATCCGATCCACTAGAGATCCTTATTGGGTGCTTGTTAACGGGGGGATAACCCCGGGGTAGGCCAAAAGCAAGGGCTCATCCAGTCCCCCTTTTCAAAAACATACACATGACGACATGTTCCCCACGAGAGTCAGTTGCGCCTGGCCGGCTGCACGATCGAGACGGCTCGGGCGAGGCCACCCCTTCTCCACTCGACTGCGCCCCGCTAGTCGGCAGGTCAGCCCAGTCACATCGCCCTGACAAACTGCGTCAGGGGCATCATCACCAAAGGTATGGCTACAGTGGAGGGGACGTACCACTGACCATCGCCAACTACGACCAGCCGAGATTGCATAGTGACGAGCACGCCCCCATGCACTCCATTACCTGCTCCGGCGTGGGCAACAGTGCAACCAGCCGTACGATGACCGAGGCTGGCTACGCAAGACGACGCGCATAACATGATGCACACCGCTGCATAACAATCACACACCAATGGTGACGCCCGGCCGGCGGGACCCAAAGCCTGCTAGCCGGGTCCCACCTGGTACCCTCTATTCCTATTGTAAGCCAGGGGCTGGCATATAAAACCACCTGGCACCCCCCGATACAGGGGGTCGGCCGATCACACACCTACACACATACGAGAGGGGAAATGAGAGCTCTCAGCTCCTTCTTCTTCCTCCAGCATACAGCTCTAGGAGCACATGGAAACCCCGGCCAGATCATCAACTAACTCAAGCAGGACTAGGGGTGTTACCTCCCACGGAGGGCCCCGAAACTGGGTACTTCGTGTGTCTCGCACCGCTCGTTCCCAATCCCGTTTTCGGAGCCTGTCTGCGTCCTTTCGGTCCCAATCACGTTTGATTAGCCACCCCATGGCATCTGTCGTGAGAAAACGACGACAGTTGGCGCCCACCGTGCGGTCGTCCATGACGCTAGCCAGAGTCACGCTCCGGGCGGGACCCTTCACCAACTCCGCCGGACGCACCGCGCCCGAACTGATTAGCATGCCCATGGAGCTTTCCCTCGCAGAAGCTTCCGCGACACTAAGCCCCGGCTCCGCCTACTACGCAAGCTTCACTATCGCTCCTCTCGACGAGATGTGCCCTAGCCACGCCTCACCCGACATCGACGCTCTCTGCAAGATCTTTAGTGAGTTGCGGCTCGACGATGCGCCTACGATCGACGAGTACCCGAGTGAAGTGTTGGACTGCGCCGACCCACTATCATTCGCATGAACGACCGCCTCGAGCGGTGCCTGTGACTTTCGCATCCTCGCGGAGGTGATGGTCACGGGCTCCACCATGATATCTGCTCGTGCCAGAGCCAAGGCGCGCACGACCGTTGCCATAGCTTGCCCTGGCCCCTTCGATCCTCTCCACTCCATACTACAGGGGCTGAGCACCCCTATCGCGCCAACGGCTAACCCAGCCATAGCCGCCACCGAGCTGGAGGCAGCCCACCAGCAGCTGCTCATGGAGGCCAACACTCTTGCGTCCACCAAATGTCGGATGGAGGCTACGCAGCGAGGGTACAACTCCGCCTACAGCCTCACCCCGGCTAGCGACGAGCCCAGCCAGCGCGGTGCGGTTCGTAGCCACAAACATGTAGTCGCCGACATCCTCGGTTGCAAGCTCCCCACCTACGACAATCCCGCAGCCAACATGAGGGCCTCCCAGGTGGCCTACGAGGAGTTGACCACCATGTAGGGCGAGGAACGTGCGCAGCAAGAAAAGAACATCCAAGACCTCATCGATGTTGCCAACTCACATCAAGCTTGCTTCGAGCCGAATTATCCGTGTGCCGAGTCGCCTTCGCTAGGAGTCGAGGACCCGCGAACAACCTTCGGCCGCCAGCTGGCCCAGCACTCTTCGTCCCCTCGCGGCTCCGGTCGACGCTCTGACGGGAGCCGCGGCGGGCGCTCCCAGCACAACTGTCACGCCCAAGATGCGATCCTATCCTTATTTAGGCGCGAGGGCCTCGACACGGATAGAAACACATCTCATCGTTTCACAAGAATGGATATCGATACAAGTACATGTATTGAAAAGATGAGTATAACGAATTGGCTTACACTCGCCACAAGCTACATCAGAGTCACATCAGTACAATACATACAATCATCATGAAGAAGAGCAGGGTCCGTCTACGGACGAAAACAAACGATAAAAGAACGACGTCTATCCTTGGTATCCCAGGCTGCCAGCCTGGAACCCATCCTAGATCAATGAAGAAGAAGAAGAAACTCCAAATGAACAATCAACGCGCTTGCGTCAAATAACCCTTTTACATGTACCTGCAATTGGTGTTGAAGTAATATGTGAGCCACAGGGACTCAGCAATCTCATTTCCAAAGGTATCAAAACTAGCAAAGCTTAATGGGTGAGGTATGGTTAAGTGGTGAGTCTGCAGCAAGCGACTAAGCTTTTATTTGGTGGCTAACTTACGAGTACAAGAATAAAGAGGGGGATGATCTACGCATAGCGGACGTGAACTACTGATGATCAAATGAATGATCCTGAACACCTACTTACGTTAGACATAACCCCACCATGTCCTCGATCGGAGAAGGAGCTCACGAAAGAGACAGTCATGGTTACGCACTCAGATGGCATATTTTAATTAAGCTTACTTCAAGTTATCTAGAACCGGATGTCAAACAAAGTTTCCATGTTGCCGCATAACCGCGGGCATGGCTTTCCGAAAGATTTAACCCTGCAGGGGTGCTCCAACTAGTCCAACACAAACTACCACATGATGCGACGGAATGACCTCGATCAGGGAAACCCGTGATCTCCTCGGGTTCCTATTGGAAAACCTCAACCTCGAGATAACCCAAAGCATCCTCGGAATCCCTCGCACGAGACGCTCAAGAAAGTTAAAACAAGTCCAGCAAGGTCGCCCGACGTGTCGACGATCCCGATAGGATCCGCGTATCTTGTTCTCAGGACACGACGGATAAGCTACGCTTACGGTGGCCTGATAGAAATCACCCAACTTGCCGTGGGTTGGCCCCACACAATGCTCTATTTTGGACCAACACCATCAGCACTGGCCCTCCCTGTATTATGTTGAATTACTCCTCGGGTTCATGACGCCCTATGTTTTTCAGTATTAACATAATTATTATGTTGGGAAAATATAGTCCAATGTTGGGCCTTGCAAGACGAGCTTTATCCCAAAACGAGAATCTAGGGGGTCCCCATAACAACCCCAAGCATGTTAGGAGCGCTCATTTATGGAACATAACACCGGCATCCAAAACTAAGGCGACAAAGGTGGAACAAAACACCAGGCTAGAAAGGTCGAGCCTTCCACCTTTTACCAAGTATATAGGTGCATTAAATTAATTAACAATAATATGGTGATATAACAGGGAACCCATGTTTGCACATGGAAGCAACTACACCTTCAACTAGCAACGCTATCCAAATGGTTAAGCAAGCGGTAACATAGCCAATCAGTGGTTTGCTAGGTTGTAGAAAGGTTGAAGGTTTTCATGGCAATGTTGGGAGGCTGATATTTAACAGGTGGTAGGCAGTGAGACATGACGATAGAAACGAAACAACTAGCATGGTAATGATAGTAATGGTATCTAGGGTAATGATCATCTTACCTGAGATCTCGCTTGGAAGAAGAACGACTCTGTGAAGCAGATGAACCGACGTAGTCGAATGGGTCCTCACATTCCGACACGCTTGCGGAACTCTATCGAGACGAAGCAAACTGGAAACAAGAATCAACACACAAAAATCACCACGACATAGGCATGAGATGATGCACTACCTAATATGATGCATGACCATTCAAATATGGAACGCATAGGATGGCAATTCACATCATGCAAACACTACACATTAAGTGAAGCTCAATATGCAACGAGTTGCATATTGACGAAACTCCACATATGATTATTTAGCTCTCTCCCATTTATTAACACGACAATATTAAATATTATTAAACATGACATGAGGTGAAGCACAAATTAAACTACTTATTTACGCATTTTAAATGAGGCCGGAAACGACATATATCATCTCCGAAATGACCACATGTGTTACATTCTAAATCGGTCCAGATTTGTCCTAATCACATTTTATGTTTGTTAAACAGCAAAAAAAGTGGTTCTCGTGAAACTATGCATGGTTCTAGTCCATTTACATATAAGGCTCATCTCCAACGGAGCTACGGTTAAATAACTACGACCTAAAGCATTTTTAACACGTCGGCACGCAAACCGATGCAAACACCATAGCTAACAACCTTAAACATGCATGAGAGTTGGGAAATATTAATCTACGCGAAATTATAATCATTTTACATATCTACGGTTTTTGCATACGACGCACGGTTTAAAAGCTACACACGTTTTTAAAACAATGCTTTTTTTTTTCTGAAATCTGAAACTCGGGGCTAATTAGATAAATCCGCACGCAGGAAAAAAACACGCTTGGACCGAATCTGGCTGAACTAGGCCTAAAGAGAGGCATGGTGCAGGATAGCTAAACTGCACCCGGGCAAAAATTAGAGGGACTCGGGGGGGGGGGGGGGGGGTCGGCTCAACTTGGCCTCTTGGGCCGGCTCGGTGATGGGCTCGAACTAGGCCGGGGGCTGAGGAGGCGATGGAGGAGGCCGGCCTGGAGAGGAGGCGGCTGCGCCTAGCTGGGCTGCTCATGGGGCTGGGCCCAGAGGAGACCGGGAGGCGAGCTGGGCCGGTCGGGAAGGTGGCCCACGGGAGCCTTTGTCTCCCTCCCGTCACTGCTGGAGAGAGGCCACGAGGCCACGACGCTGCCTCTAGCGAAGCAACAGAGGCCGGTGGGAAGGTAAGCTGTCGGCGGGGGCTGCTCCGGCCGCAAGGGCTCCCAGACCAGATCTGGCCGGATCCGGCCGGCTAGGGCTGCTTGGCAGCAGACGGCGGCGTGCATCGGGGCAACCATGGTGACTCGGTCCTGCAGAGAAGAGGGGAGAGAGGAGAGATTAGAGAGAGAGAGGAGGAGGAAGAGAAGGAAGGAGAGGGAGGAGAGGTCCTGGCTTCGTCCGGGCTTGGCGGCCCGGCTCGTCGGAGGGGCGCGGCACGCGATCGGCGATGGGGATCCGACGAGGCAGCTCGGGATGCAGCGCTGATACATTCCAAACGTATCTATAATTTCTACTTGTTCCATGATCTTTTGGGTGACATTGTTATATTTTTTGCTACACTTTTATATCTTTTTACACATATTTGGACTAACCTACTAACTCAGTGCACCCAGTGCCAGTTTCTCTCTGTTGATGTCTTTTTGCAGGGGCTTTTACCCAATTTTCCGAAGCCCCAAAAATCCAGAGAAAAATATATAAAAATCAGTGTAACGGAAGCTTCCAGATCACCTAAGATGGGCCATAGGGGGCGAGGGGCTGCCCAGGTGACCTCCCGGCGCGGCCTGGCCCCTGGTCGTGCCCACAGGCCACCTGGGTGGGCCCCACCTCTTCTGACGCCCTCCTTTGGCCTATATTTACTCCTCCGAGAGGAAACCCTTCCATCACATCCAGAATCGCGAATTTCTCCATCGTTGCGCCGCTGCAGTGCTTCCGAGATCGGGAGTGTCAGAAGACCTCTTCCTGGCACCCTGTCGGAGGGAGGATTGACCTCCGGGACCTTCTCCACCACCATGGACGCTTCCCGGACGTGCCGTGAGTAGTCTTCCTTGGACCATGAGTCCATGACCAGTAGCTATGTGATACGTCCATTTTGCATCATGCTTTCATGTTGATAATTATCGCTTTATGGACTGTTATTATACTTTGTGGTACCATACTTATGCCTATTCTCTCTTATTTTGCAAGGTTTATTTGAAGAGGGAGAATACCGGCAGTTGGAATTCTGGACTTGAAAAGGAGCAAGTCTGAGTCCTATATTCTGCGCAACTCCAAATGCCTTGAAAACCAACGTGGAATTTTTTGGGAATATATAAAAAATACTGGGCGAAAGAAGTGCGAGAGGGGAGCTACCAGGGGCCCACAAGCCTGGTAGCCGCCGCCTCCCCCTGGTGGCGGCTACAGGGCTTGTGGGCACCCTGGTGGCCCACTGGCCCCCCTCTTTTGCTATATGAAGGGTTTCGTCCAGGAAAAAAAATCAAGGTGGAGCTTTTTCGTGGATTCTCCGCCGCCACGAGGCGGAACTTGAGCAGAACCAATCTAGAGCTCCGGCAGGACGATCCTGCCGGGGAAACTTCCCTCCCGGAGGGGGAAATCATCACCATCGTCATCACCAACACTCCTCTCGTCGGAGGGGAGTCATTTCCATCAACACCTTCATCAGCACCATCTCCTCTCCAAACCCTAGTTCATCTCTTGTAACCAATCTCCGTCTCGCGACTCCGATTGGTACTTGTAAGGTTGCTAGTAGTGTTGATTACTCTTTGTAGTTGATGCTAGCTGGCTTACTTGGTGGAAGAGTTTATGTTCAGATCCTTGATGCTACTCATTACACCTCTGATCATGATTATGATTATGCTTTGTGAGTAGTTACTTTTGTTCCTGAGGACATGGGATAAGTCATGCTGATAATAGTCATGTGAATTTGGTATTCGTTCGGTATTTTGATATGTTGTATGTTGTCTTTTCCTCTAGTGGTGTTATGTGAATGTCGACTACATAACACTTCACCATATTTGGGCCTAGAGGAAGGAATTGGGGAGTAGTAAGTAGATGATGGGTTGCTAGAGTGAGAGAAGCTTAAACCCTAGTCTATGCGTTGCTTCGTAAGGGGCTGATTTGGATCCACTAGTTTAATGCTATGGTTAGACGTTGTCTTAATTCTTCTTTCGTAGTCGCGAGTGCTTGCGAGAGGGGTTAATCATAAGTGGGATGCTTGTCTAAGTAAGGTCAGTACCCAAGTGCAGGTCCACCCACATATCAAACTATCAAAGTAACGAACGCGAATCATATGAACATGATGAAACTAGCATGACAGAAATTCCCGTGTGTCCTTTGGAGCATTTTTCCTCTTATAAGACTTTGTTCAGGCTTGTCCCTTGCTACAAAAGGGATTGGGCACTTTGCTGCACTATTGCTACTACTTGTTACTTGTTACTTTTCGCTTGCTACGTTTCACCTCACTACACCATCACTTGTTACCGCTACTTTCAGTGCTTGCAGTTATTACCTTGCTGAAAACTGTTTAGCAGAGCCTTCTGCTCCTCGATGGGTTCGACACTCTTACTTATCGAAAGGAATACGATTGATCCTCTATAATTGTGGGTCATCAAGACTCTTTTCTGGCCCCGTTGCCGGGGAGTGAAGCGCCTTTGGTAAGTGGAATTTGGTAAGGAAACATTTATATACTGTGCTGAAATTTATTGTCACTTGTCACTATGGAAACTGTTCCTTTGAGGAATTTGTTCGGGGTATCTTCACCATGAACGGAAGCACGAGGAGTTGCTCCTCAACCTGAGGTACCTACTGAAAATATCTTTTATGAAATTCCTTCGGGTATGCTTGAGAAACTGCTGGCTAATCCTTTTACAGGAGATGGATCATCACATCCAGACTTGCATCTAATCTATGTAGATGAAGTTTGTGGTTTATTTAAGCTTGCAAGTTTTCCTGAGGAAGAGGTAAAGAAGAAAGTCTTTCCTTTATCTTTGAAGGATAAGGCGTTGACATGGTATAGGCTATGTGATGATACTGGATCATGGGACTACAATCGGTTGAAATTGGAATTTCATCAAATGTTTTATCCTATGCATTTAATACATCGTGATCGGAATTATATTTATAACTTTTGGCCTCGTGACAGGGAAATCATAGCTCAAGCTTGGGGGAGGCTTAAATCAATGCTATATTCATGCCCCAATCATGAGCTCTCGAGAGAAATTATCACTCAAAACTTTTATGCTCGGCTTTCTCATGATGATCGCACCATGCTTGACACTTCTTGTACTGGTTCTTTTATGAAGAAGGATATTGACCACAAGTGGAATTTATTGGAAAGAATCAAACATAACTCTGAAGATTGGGAGCTTGAAGAAGGTAAGGAGTCAGGTATGAATTTCCAGTTTGATTGCGTTAAATCTTTTGTTGAAACAAACACTTCTAGAGGTTTTAGCGCTAAGTATGGACTTGACTCTGAGATAGTAGCTTCTCTATGTGAATCTTTTGCTGCTCATGATGATCTTCCCAAAGAGAAGTGGTTTAAGTATCATCCTCCTGTAGAAGTCAACATAGTTAAACCCAATCTAGTTGAAGAGAATGTCATTGCCTTTAGTGATCCTATTGTTCCTTGTGCCTACGCTGAGAAACCACCTTACCCTGCTAGGAAAAAGGATTATTCTAAAGCTCCAACTATGATACGTAGGGGTTACATTAGAGCACTTGCACCCCCCGAGGAAATTAGAGTTGAACCTAGTGTTGCTATTATCAAAGACCTCTTAGCCGAAGACATAGACGGGCATGTTATCAAATTCTGTGAGGACTCCGCTAGAATTGCTAAACCTCACGCGAAAGACAAATATGGACCTGTAGTTGGCTTGCCCGTTGTTTCTGTCAAGATAGGAGATCATTGTTATCATGGTTTATGTGATATGGGTGCTAGTATTAGTGCAATACCCCGGTCCCGATACGATGAAATCAAATATGAGATTGCACCTACTAAGTTAGAACCCATTGATGTCACTATTACACTAGCTAATAGAGACACTATCTGCCTTGTGGGAATTGCGCGAGATGTAGAAGTCTTGTGTGGTAAGACGAAGTACCATACTGATTTCCTCGTCCTTGCTACTGCACAAGATAGCTTTTGTCCCATCATAATTGGTAGACCCTTTCTCAACACTGTCAATGCTCATATTGATTGCATTAAATAGACTCTCACTGTTAGTTTCGAGGGTGTGTCTCATGAATTTAACTTCTCCAAGTTTGGAAGACAACCCCATGAAAAAGAGTCGTCTGGTAGGGATGAAATCATTGCTCTTGCCTCTATTGCCGTACCTCCTACGGATCCTTTAGAGCAATATCTGCTTGAGCATGAAAATGATATGCATATGGATGAAAGAGATGAGATAGATAAAATTGTTTTAGAATAATATCCTATTCTCAAGAATAATCTGCCTGTTGAACTGCTTGGGGATCCTCCCCCACCAAAGGGTGATCCTGTGTTCGAGCTAAAACAGTTACCAGATACGCTTAAGTATGCCTACCTTGATGAGAAGGAGATATATCCTGTTATTATTAGTGCTCACCTCTCGAATCACGAAGAGAAGAAGTTATTAAAAACTTTGAGGAAGCACCGTGCGGCTATTGGATATACTCTTGATGATCTTAAGGGTATTAGTCCCACACTATGTCAGCACAAGATTAAAACTGATCCTGATTCTAAACCAGTTGCTGATCATCAAAGGAGATTAAATCCTAGGATGAAAGAGGTCGTGAGAAAAGAAATATTAAAGCTTCTGGAAGCAGGAATCATTTATCCTGTTGGTCATAGTGATTGGGTAAGTCCAGTACATTGCGTACCTAAGAAGGGAGGTATCACCGTCGTTCCTAATGATAAGAATGAACTAATCCCATAGAGGATTATTACTGGCTATAGGATGGTGATAGACTTCCGGAAACTGAACAAGGCAACCAGGAAAGACCATTATCCTTTGCCGTTTATCGACCAAATGCTAGAAAGGCTATCTAAACACACACACTTCTGCTTTCTAGACGGTTATTCAGGTTTCTCGCAAATACCTGTTGCACAATCTGATCAGGAGAAAACCACTTTCACCTGCCCCTTCGGTACCTTTGCTTATAGACGTATGCCTTTTGGCTTATGCAATGCACCTGCCACCTTTCAAATATGTATGATGGCTATATTCTCTCACTTTTGTGAAAAGATTGTTCAGGTTTTCATGGATGATTTCTCCGTTTACGGTTCTTCCTTTGACGATTGCCTCAGCAACCTTGATCGAGTCTTAGAGAGATGCAAAGATACCAACCTCGTCTTGAACTGGGAGAAGTGCCACTTCATGGTTAATGAAGGCATTGTCTTAGGACACAAAATCTCTGAGAAAGGCATTGAAGTTGATAAGGCTAAGGTTGATGCAATTGAGAAAATGCCTTGCCCCACAGATATCAGAGGTATACGAAGTTTCCTAGGTCATGCTGGTTTGTATAGAAGGTTCATTAAAAACTTCTCTAAGATTTCTAGGCCTCTTACCAACCTCTTGCAGAAGGATGTTCCTTTTGTTTTTGATGAAGATTGTGAGGAAGGTTTCAAAATACTTAAGAAGGCCTTGATAACCGCACCTATTGTTCAACCACCTGATTGGAACTTGCCCTTTGAAATCATGTGCGATGCTAGTGATTATGCTGTTGGTGCTGTTGTAGGACAAAGAGTTGACAAGAAGTTGAATGTTATTCACTACGCTAGTAAAACTCTATACAGTGCCCAAAGAAACTATGCCACTACGGAAAATGAGTTTTTAGCAGTCGTGTTTGCATGTGAAAAGTTCAGATCTTATATAGTTGACTCCAAAGTCACTATTCACTCTGATCATGCTGCTATTAAGTACCTTATGGAGAAGAAGGATGCTAAGCCTAGGCTAATCAGATGGGTTCTCCTGGTACAGGAATTTGATTTGCATGTTGTTGACCAAAAGGGTGCTGATAACCCTGTAGCAGATAACTTGTCCAGGCTAGAGAATGTCCTTGATGACCCACGACCCATTGATGACAGCTTTCCTGATGAGCAACTAAATGTCATCCGCACTTCACATAGTGCACCGTGGCATGCTGATTACGCAAACTATATCGTAGCCAAATACAGACCACCCAGTTTCACCTACCAGCAAAAGAAGAAATTCTTCTTTGATTTGAGACACTACTTTTGGGATGATCCTCACCTTTATAAGGAAGGAGTAGATGGTGTTATTAGACGTTGTGTGCGTGAACATGAACAGGGACTGATCCTGCAGAAGTGTCATTCCGAAGCCTACGGAGGACACCATGCTGGAGATAGAACTACTCATAAGGTATTGCAATCAGGTTTCTATTGGCCCACTCCCTTCAAGGATGCCCGTAAGCTTGTCTTGTCTTGTGACGAATGCCAAAGAATAGGGAACATCAGTAAACGTCAGGAAATGCCTATGAACTATTCACTTGTCATTGAACCATTTGATGTTTGGGGCTTTGATTATATGGGACCCTTCCCGAGTTCCAATGGGTATACTCACATCTTAGTCGCTGTTGATTATGTCACTAAGTGGGTAGAAGCTATCCCCACTAGAAACCATGATCACCACACCTCTATTAAGATGCTTAAAGAAGTCATTTTCCCAAGATTTGGAGTCCCTAGATATTTGATGACTGATGGCGATCCACACTTCATTCATGGTGTTTTCCGCAAGATGCTTGCTAAGTATGATGTCAATCACAGAGTTGCATCTCCTTATCATCCTCAGTCTAGCGGTCAAGTGGAGTTGAGTAATAGGGAGATCAAATTGATCTTACAAAAGACTGTCAATAGATCTCGAAAGAATTGGTCTAGCAAACTTGACGATGCGCTATGGGCTTATAGGACTGCTTATAAGAATCCCATGGGCATGTCACCGTATAAAATGGTTTACGGTAAGGCCTGTCATTTACCTCTTGAGCTAGAACACAAAGCTTATTGGGCAATCAAAGAACTCAACTTCGATTTGAAACTTGCCGGTGAGAAGCGGTTGTTTGATATCAGCTCATTAGATGAATGGAGGGCCCATGCATATGAGAATGCCAAGTTGTTCAAGGAAAAGGTTAAGAGATGGCACGATAAAAGAATACAAAAACGAGAGTTCAATGTAGGTGATTATGTCCTGCTATACAATTCTCGCTTAAGATTCTTCAGAGGCAAGCTTCTCTCTAAATGGGAAGGTTCCTACGTTGTCGAGGAAGTATATAGTTCCGGTGCCATCAAAATAAATAACACGGAAGGTAATTTTCCTAGAGCGGTAAATGGGCAAAGAATCAAGCATTATATCTATGGTACTCCCATAAATGTTGAGACCAATATCATCAATAGCATAACTCCAGAGGAGTACATAAGGGATGTTTATTAGCCTGTTTCAGACCCTAAAAACGAAGAGGTATGTGTTTCGGTAAGTAATTGGACTCCGAAACTTTTCCAGTAGGAAATTTTCTCCGTTTTGGAATTTTTGGAAAAATAGAAAAATAAAAAGGAGTCCGGAGAGTGCACGAGGCGGCCACAAGCTTGGTAGCCGCCACCTGCCCCCTTGGCAGCGGCTACAAGGCTTGTGGGCACCTCGTGTGCCTCCCGGACTCCGTTTTCTTGCGGAGCACTCCTTCTGGTCCAGAAAAAATCATTATATATACGCCCGAGGGTTTTGATCTCCGTATCGCGCAGTTTTCCTCTGTTTTCGTTTCGAGCCTATTTTCTGCCGCAGATCTAGGTCAAGATGTCTTCTCAGGATTCAGAGGGGGAGAGCTATGTGGCTGATTACCTTGCTAACCCCAAGGTCTACGGGGACTTAGAACCATATGGCCGGACCACTGACGACGAAGAGGACTACGATCCCAAGGGGAAGGAACAAACGAGTTCCGACGAAGAGGAGGTTCCTCTACCTCAACCTGGACACACCCATGTGGAGTTCAAGAAGTCAAGCCTCCCTGACCAAAGGAAAAAGCCTAAGACCTTGTTTATCCCTTCTCGTTTCTTGCAGGAGAGTAAGCAGGAACTTTGCCATAGAGTGTTGAAGCTTGAGGAGGAAAATGTCGATCTGAGGGAGCAGAACTTTATGCTCAAGTGGAAATTAGACAAGCTCAAGACTGCTTCAACAACTCCACCACCATCACCACCAGAGGAAGACAACTAAGCATTGGTATGGGCAACTCCCTTGGCTTGTGCCAAGCTTGGGGGAGTTGCCCTGGTATCCTATCACCTTTATATCTTTTGCTTTTACCTTTGTTTTAGTTCTTTCCTTTTCAGTTTTTATTTCTTCTCTTAGTGGAATAAGTATTTAGTGTTTAGTTTGAGCCTTTTGCCTTGTGTCTCTCCCGATGTATTCGAGCTTGCGAGCTATATAATAAAGGGTATCTTAGCCAAGGGCTTTGTTTTGTGCCGTGATCAAAAGTATTAAAAGAACGATAGCATGAAAGATCATGAGATGATCTTATGGAAAGTGATAGCTTCACATATAACAAGTATGATGATTGAAACTTGTTGACAATAGACCAACATAGACCCCAGTCATTGTTGCAATTAATAAGAAGTAATAAGGAAAGAGAGGTTCACATATAAATATATCATCTTAGACACTTTTTACAATTGTGAGCACTCACCAAACTATTACATGCTTAGAAGTAGATGTTGGACAAGGAAGACAACATAATGAATTGTGTTTGCTTGGTTCCAAACAATGTTATATGTTTAGAGATCCCTTAGCATGTGACGATTACTTCCACCTCATATTAGCCAAAACTCCCGCACCAAGTAGAGATACTACTTGTGCATGCATAAAACTTCAACCAGTTTTGTCATGAGAGTCCACCATACCTACCTATGGATTGAATAAGATCCCTCAAGTAAGTTGTCATCGGTGCAAGCAATAAAAATTTCTCTCTAATATGTATGATCTATTAGTGTGTGGAAAATAAGCTTTGTACGAACCTGTGATGAGGAAGACATAAAAGCGACAGACTGCATAATAAAGTTCTTTATCACAGGAGGCAATATAAAGTGACGTTCCTCCGCACTAAGAGGACACGCATCCAAACCTCAAAAGCGCATGACAACCTCTGCTTCCCTCTGCGAAGGGCCTATCTTGTACCTTTACTTTTTTCCCTTGAAAGAGTCATGGTGATCTTCACCAATTCCTTATTTTGCCTTTGTCTTGGCTACCGTCACATGCTAGGGAAAGATCTATATTCATATATCAACTTGGAGATGAGTACTTATGCTTTATTATTGTTGACTTTACCCTTGAGGTAAATGGTTGGGAGGCAAAACTATAAGCCCCTATCTTTCTCTATGTCCAGCTGAAACTTTGATACCATGAGTACCACGTGAGTTGTAACAGTTGTGGAAAACAAAGGAGATGATTGAGTATGTGGGTTTGCTTTACAAGCTCTTAGTTGACTCTTTCCGATGTTATGATAAATTACAATTGCTTCAATGACTATGGACTTTTGTTGGCTACTTCTCGGTAATGTTTTTGTTTCATACTTTGCTTTGTGAAGGAATTGTTACTTTCCCATAAGAATCTTCATGATGTATTGCTGTTCTATGTGTGATCATGATGCCCTCATGTCCGTATTATGTTTTTTCGACACCTTCATCCCTAAACATGTGGACATGTTTATGGATCTTGGTTTTCGCTTGAGGACAAGCGAGGTCTAAGCTTGGGGGAGTTGATACGTCCATTTTGCATCATGCTTTCATGTTGATAATTATCGCTTTATGGACTATTATTATACTTTGTGGTACCATACTTATGCCTATTCTCTCTTATTTTGCAAGGTTTATTTGAAGAGGGAGAATACCGGCAGCTGGAATTCTGGACTCGAAAAGGAGCAAGTCTGAGTCCTATATTCTGCGCAACTCCAAATGCCCTGAAAATCAACGTGGAATTTTTTGGGAATATATAAAAAATATTGGGCGAAAGATGTGCCAGAGGGGAGCTACTAGGGGCCCACAAGCCTGGTAGCCGCCGCCTCCCCCCTGGTGGCGGCTAAAGGGCTTGTGGGCACCCTGGTGGCCCACTGGCCCCCCTCTTTTGCTATATGAAGGGTTTCGTCCAGGAAAAAATCAAGGTGGAGCTTTTTCGTGGATTCTCCGCCGCCACGAGGCAGAACTTGAGCAGAACCAATCTAGAGCTCCGGCAGGACGATCCTGCCGGGGAAACTTCCCTCCCGGAGGTGGAAATCGTCGCCATCGTCATCATCGACACTCCTCTCATCAGAGGGGAGTCATCTCCATCAACATCTTCATCAGCACCATCTCCTCTCCAAACCCTAGTTCATCTCTTGTAACCAATCTCCGTCTCGCGACTCCGATTGGTACTTGTAAGGTTGCTAGTAGTGTTGATTACTCTTTGTAGTTGATGCTAGTTGGATTACTTGGTGGAAGAGTTTATGTTCAGATCCTTGACGCTACTCATTACACCTCTGATCATGATTATGATTGTGCTTTATGAGTAGTTACTTTTGTTCCTGAGGACATGGGATAAGCCATGCTGATAATAGTCATGTGAATTTGGTATTCGTACGATATTTTGATATGTTGTATGTTGTCTTTTACTCTAGTGGTGTTATGTGAACGTTGACTACATAACACTTCACCATATTTGGGCCTAGAGGAAGGCATTGGGGAGTAGTAAGTAGATGATGGGTTGCTAGAGTGACAGAAGCTTAAACCCTAGTCTATGCGTTGCTTCGTAAGGGGCTGATTTGGATCCACTAGTTTAATGCTATGGTTAGACGTTGTCTTAATTCTTCTTTCGTAGTTGCGTATGCTTGTGAGAGGGGTTAATCATAAGTGGGATGCTTGTCCAAGTAAGGGGAGTACCCAAGCGCCGGTCCACCCACATATCAAACTATCAAAGTAACGAACGCGAATCATACGAACATGATGAAACTAGCATGACAAAAATTCCCGTGTGTCCTCGGGATCGTTTTTCCTCTTATAAGACTTTGTTCAGGCTTGTCCCTTGCTACAAAAGGGATTGGGCCACTTTGCTGCACTGTTTCTACTACTTGTCACTTGTTACTTTTCCTTGCTACGTTTCACCTCACTACACCATCACTTGTTACCGCTACTTTCAGTGCTTGCAGTTATTACCTTGCTGAAAACTGTTTATCAGAGCCTTCTGCTCCTCGTTGGGTTCGACACTCTTACTTATCGAAAGGACTACGATTGATCGCCTATACTTGTGGGTCATCACTATGTGATGTCTTCTCTCCAATCTTGTGCTTCAATGATTAGCCCTTGTGAGCTGCCCTACATGATCAAGGTATCTATGTAATTTTCCTGCTATTGATATGCTCGGTTCATTGGGATCCGATGGATTATGATATTACATTCAGATTATTATGAGTTATATATTTTACTATCCTTTTATATTATGTTCTTTAGTGATTCATGCATGTTCTCCGTTGCTTTGTATTGCTTTGGCCGAGTAATATATTGTAACTCCAAGAGGGAGCGTTATGCATGATTGTGGGTTCATGCCCCCTGATGTCTAGCTTGAGTGACAGAAACATGAGACTAGGGGATGTGTTGTTGCCACCAGGGAGAAAACAACGGTGCTTGTGACCACGGTTGCAAGGATTGTTTACCTTACGCATAGTTCGTTAATGCAGTTGTCCGTTGCTTTGAGTTTACACTTCCGGTGGTTCTCGTAATTTAATACCAGCGAGATGTTCTGGATAGATATCTCAAGGTGGATGATTACTAAGTAGATGCTGATGAATAAATGGTCTACTTGTCTTGGCGTACTGCCCATTATTATTGAGCCTCTAACTTTCAAGTAGCATAATTAGCATTGCGGTGCGTTTACAATTCTGTCAATTGCCGAGCTGCAATTTGTTTACCCAAGCATATTTGTTTATCGTCTTTTGGGAGAGAGACATCACTAGTGAGCATCATGTGACTCCGGTCCATATCACCACTATTGCTTACAACTCCATCATTTACTGCTTTCATTTACTTTTCCGTTGCAATCACTATCACTATTCCCGCGTGTGTTTTGATCATTTGCAAACTACAAGGCTGGAGAGGTTGACAACCTCTCTGTACTTGTTGGGAGCAAAGTTATTTGTGTGTGTGCAGGTCCACGTCTTCTGCTTGCGCCAGGGCAGGGGACACCTACTTGTTGATCCTATGAGTCCTCCTGGTTCGATAAACTTACAGTCTCCGTGTAAGGGAAAACTTGCTGCTGCCTACATCTCCACCTTCCACTTGGGGTAACCAACGAGGAGCGAGAAGTATATCCATCATCTTGTCATCAAGCAAGTTTTCTGGCGCCGTTGCCGGGGACTCCAGTCTTCAAGATAGGGGGGTTGCACGCTATCTTTTACCTTTGCTTTTTAGTCTTGCTAGTTTTTCTTTAGACTCTTATACCAAAAATGTCGGGACCCCGATCCTAAGCCATAGGAATCCAGCCTGTAACACATCGCATCCCTTTGCGGTCTCACGCACGGTTAACTCCACGGCTGCAGCCTTACCTTAGCCGAGACCGTTTGCGTCTTTTGACTCACGTATGCAATAGGGTCGCTAGCATTCCAATGTCAAAGAACCCAGATCGACATGTTTAGTCATAACCCAAAGTGGGAGTACCGCACAAGGACATGCATACATGACCCAACAAAGCAGGTGTCGGTCATCAGCGAATGTAGACGAGTCGTAGCAAGCTACAAGGACTCCATTACATCGCGTGACATTTCCCCAAAGGGGACAGACACAACAGCTAAGAAGGACACATGCCGGTCAACCAATGTGTCCGGAGCAGTAGCGAACTACCAAGGCTCATTGGATCACAAAGGGGCATTTCCTTGTAAGGAGTGCTACTAAAGTTCACGACTAAGTAATCGAACCCCATACGTATCAAGTACGACACACGTACGCATGGCATACCGATATGTATAGGTACATCGATGGCATCACAACATAACCATAAACATACAACCTTTATTTAAGAGGCTAGAAGAGCCACACACATAATATTACACATTAAGGGTCTCACGACCCATAATAGCAGTCATTCAGTTACAAGCCAGCGGAAGAGTTTAAACTGTCTGAGTACAGACAGGGCAACTAGAAGGCACATGGCCTGACTATACTACAAATCCAACGTAGGGCCAGATCGTAGCTGGGACACCAGCTACTCGTCGTCGTCGATGTCTACGAAGAACCCTCCATTAGGGTCATTAGCAACCTCTGCAACATTTATTAAGCAAACATGAGTACAAAGGTACTCAACAAGACTTTAGGATAACTATCTACTCATGCAAGGTATCAAAAGGGTATTGTGGGGTTTCATGCGGAAGCCAGCATTTGACTCGTGGCTAGACAACTTGCACTTTTAATAATTTTGACAACTTGATTTCTCGCACACGAGTCCACTAACACCACAACAATACACTATCGTGGAATCATTCCGCCTCCATACGGAAATGCCGTCCACGACACTCACGCTTATCTTGGCAATTTTATGAGTAGCCGTTGAAGTTATCTATGAACAACATATGTCTCCAAGTAGTCCATATCCGTGGACGCGGCTATTCGAATAGATTATAACCCCGCAGGGGTTTACTTCGTCACACACGCTCTCGCCACTTATCGCCATGTGCATGTCATGCACCTCGGCAACCTTCAAGCGGAAGCCCAGCGAGGGAGTCGGCCACGACTGTTAACCACACTAGTACCTAGTCCAGGTTTATCGCCTATCTGAGAGTAACCCGTACGGAAGTCCGGCCGAGGTTTCCGCCACGGCCTCAAACGATGTGCGCAGGGTTCCCAAGCCCACCATCCGGGTGCCACTGCCTACTGCATCACGGCCCACCTCTCAGGTCAGCACCATGCACGGCCTCCAGCATTACTATAAACACCAGAAACTACTTGCAACTCCTGGACCGAGTACTAAGCGATTAATAAGTCGAGAGGGTCAATTAAGTATCCCAACGTGTGGTAGTATCTAGTCTTGGATTACATGCACGGAACTCAGTTCCTAAGGACGGTTCCAATGAAACAACCTGCCATGTACTCCTACACAACCTTTCATCGGTACCTTTACCAAATCAGGTTCAACACACAACCTTTGCTTAAAACACATTCTCACAATTCTGTTCATCTCCCAGATGACAGACCATACACAACTCTAAGCATAGCATGCATACCAGGATAAGGCACATCATAGCTCAAGCAACTACCAGGTATGCTAGGTTGCAAGGTTTGGCTATTTACTGTGACAAGGTTAGGTCATGCAGAGGAAGTGGGTTCAACTAACGTGGCAAAAGCAGTTGAAGCATTTGATCTAATGCAATAAATAAGTGCAGGAGCAAGAACATGGAATTTATCGGGATGATCAAAAAGGGTTGCTTGCCTTGTTGCTCAGAGGAGGGACAATATCCATCAGACGGATATTCGGTGAAATCCGGGGGTGCGGAGCCTACCGAAATGAATGGCAACAATCAATAACAATCATATGCAAGCAAGATGATGCATGAGCATGGCATGCAAGGTGATTAACTATTGTAATTAACATGTATTAGGTTTGTAATTGATTTGAATCATATTCGGATATCAATTCAAATGAGGTATTCCCGGATACCGATTTAATTGATTCGACCTGATGCTCAGATCAACTTGATGTTAACATGCATGAAATGTCATGTTAGGGTACTGAATTGTAATTAGGACAGTGTGTGATCATGTCATTCATAATGAAATTTGAATATTTTTCCAAATTCCATTTATAAAGTAATTATAAGGATTGAATTATTCATTATTTTACATGTTAGGGTTCTGTAACTTTTTCAAACATGATTGAAAATAGCATATTCAGATTCCTTGAATTTTTCTGATACTTTTTCATATATAAATTATTTTCATTGGAGTTACAGATTAATTTCTATGAATTTTTGAAGTTATAGACATTTCTGGAATTATTTTTATACTGGAAAATACTTTTATTGCATCAGCATGACATCAGCAGGTCCATCTGGCCGTTTGAAAGTCAAACCTGACCAGTGGGACCCACTGGTCAGTCTCTCTGGTCAATTTTAGATTAGGATTAATATTATTTAGTTAATTAAACCCACTGGACCCACATGTCAGTGACTTAGCAGATTAATTAAATTTATTTTCTTTAAACTTAATCTCCCAGAGGCTGGCCCCACCAGTCAGTGGCTCAGGCCAGCCGAGATCCACCGGCGGCGAGGTCGTCCTCGCCGGCGGGGGGCCTCCGGCGACCACTAGAACGGCGGAGGGGCTCGGAAACGGCGTACAGGGGGCCAAATGCTGCGCAGAGAGCACCAGAAGAACGGCACACCTCCCGCAGCTCCATTTCTGCACTTAGATGGGGCTGAACTGGCCGGAGATGACGCCGGCGACGAGCTTGGCGGCGGCCAAGGCTCGGGCGTCATCGGGGTCTTTGATTCAGAGGGAACTACGCACGGTTCTTAGTTCCTACAGGATCTACGCGACGACCTGAAGCTGCTGGTGCCCTCGGAAGGACGAGCTGATCACCGGAGGGCTACCGGCGACGAGCTGCAGCGGCGGATCTTGTCGGGCTCCGGTGAAACTAGGCCTAGAGGAGGGGATCGACGGGGAGATCTTAGGGGAAATGACCGCATGCTCACGGGGAGTGCAGTGGTGGCGCTAGTCCGCTCGGGGACGGCCTGGAGAGGGAGAACGTCGGCGGCGATCTTCGGTGGCCCGAGGAAGAAGACGATAGCTGCTCGTCGGTTCACTGCATATGGGCCTCGGGCTCGTGGCTAGGGAGCTTCAGGGGGATGCGGCGGAGCTAATGCGTGGCTCAGAAGGAAGAAGGGGCGGCTAGATCGACGGCGAGCTCGAGCTCTGCTCGGGCTCCAATGGCGGCACAAGGAGGGAGGAGAGATCCGAGAGGAGGGGAAGAACTGGCGCTGGAATGGATAGCCATGGGCTCGGGGAGCTTATCCCCTGCCTTGCCAGCGCGAGGCGGCGGCCAGGCAGGCGCACAGGTGCGTGGCCGCGCCGGAGAACGCGGCGGCCACCTCCTGCTCCTACTGGCGCGGGGGAGGAGACGACTGAGGAAGATGGGCTGGGCCGGCTAGGCGACAGGTAAGAGTTTTCCATTTTCTTTCTCTTTTTGTTTCTATTTTTGCTATTCCACTGCTTTTGTATTTATTTCAACTCCCAAATAATTTGTAAAACTAAGTTGAGCACCCTAGAATATTTGTTGGAATAATTCCAACCATTTCCAAAGTTTTCAACATTTTTGAGAATTTAAAGTTTATGTTTTCAAATTTAAAACTTGAAACCAGTAGATTTTTGCATTTATTTAAAATGCTTAAAGTGTCAAGAAAATAATTTTCTCCAATGCTCATTTACTTTCATGATTTATCAGAAAGTTTGAACATTTCTTGAGGCCATTTTGGGTTCATTGATTTTAACTAGTTTGAGATCTCCTTTATTTAAAGTAGTGGCTAGGGTTTTGAGTTTTCCTTCACCTCTTTCTTTGATCTTGTTGAAAATTCTTAGATGCAAATGCAAAGAAGACATGAGCACAAGAGTAACTTGCTTAAGGTGTCAGGGATGTGACAAAAAACCACAAAAAAATTAGTTACTTTGCTTTTAGTTGTTCTTCCTGCTTAGTCCAACATGTTAGGGTTTGATGTTTTGAGGGAATCTGAGGTCCTAGATTTCCATCAAAGGAATGGAGAAAATATGAAGGAGGCTTAGTATAGAATTTCTGAAGCACATAAAATAATTATGCCTTGGGTACCTATTAAAATTGTGCTTAGAAATTTTTATCATGGACTTTTTATTTGGTGTAAACGCACTCTTGATATTATAGCTGGAGGAGATTTTCTAGAGTGTGAAGAGGCTAGAGCTCTTGATATTATACATGGTTTATCTAAATACCTTGTTTATGGTCGTGGATATGACACTATCATAGATGGACTTGCTACCATTGAAAGGAAAATAGATGCTCTAGACTTAAGAGAAAGAGAGAAACCCATGGTTGATAAGAAAAATGTTTTGGAAATAGATGATGAGTGGGAGCCTTTTGTTAGAATTAGCATCTCTAACCAAGACTTCCTTGATTATTGTGATATTGGATCCATGGTTTCTACAATGCCAAAAGTTGTTTATGATTCACTAAGCTTTTTATACATGATTTTTTTTCATCTTATCATGAGCATGCTAATGGGGATATTTCTGAAATCCAGGGAAAGTTAAAAGATGTCCAGGTTACATTCTTTGAAAGGAATGCAATGGTTGATTTCTTCATCATGAAGCCAAACCAAGGAAACATAGTGCTTGGAAGGGACTTCCTCCGAGCCATGAAAGGCTTCATTGATATAGGTAAAGGACACATACGTTTACGTGGGAAAGCAAAAGGTACATACCCTAGGAAAAATAAGGATGAACTTGTTGATGATCCATTTGAAGGTTTTGATGACGCCAATGACTTTGGTGAATTTTGATCCTCCTTTTTGCATCATGCCTAGCTCAAAGGTATAAAAGAAAGCGCTTGTTGGGAGGCAACCCAATTTATTTTTACTTTCAATTTTAGTGGTCTTGATTCTTGTTACTACTGTTGCAACATCGTTTTATCTTTATTTTCAAGCTTCGTGCCAAGTTTTAGCCTCCGATTGCAAGAAAGTTCAAAAGTTGTGACATGCTGTCCAGGAACAGATTATGTCTGCTTGACGGAAAAATTCTCCAACGATCACCAGATCATCTCTTTGATCTGAATTTTTTTGAAAGCATGATCTATATAATTGTCTTTCTGGCATCTGTTCTTAGTTTTTTGATTTGAGTTGCAGAAGTACCGTTAAAATATTATTTTGCAAATCTTAAGCTTGTTTTTCCTTTGCAAAAACCTTTTGGCAATCATGAAAAACATTAGCTTTTCATGAAAATCTTTATTTCCAGTAGGTAATGAATTATTTTATCATGGGTACTGACCACTCTAATCAGCTTATGATGAGTTTTGTATGAAGGGAGTTTTCTAGTATGCGATGGAAGATGATGAAATAAAATCCAGGAGTGTCAAGCGCTCAAGCTTGGGGATTCCCCCATGCACCCTAAGAAATATTCAAGGAGACTCAAGCGTCTAAGCTTGGGGATGCCCCATGCATCCCCTTCTCTATCAACAATCATCAATTCGTCCATCTCCATGCTATATTTTTATCACTTCATATGTTATGTGCTATGCTTGGAGCGTCCCGCTCTTTACTTTTTAGTTTGTTTTAGTTTTTCTTGCTGTTCATAACAAGTCGGAACCTAGCCTACCTTGTTTGGGAGAGAAACACGCTCCATTTCACTCTAGAACACAACATAGGTTTTCATGCTTATCTTTTTTGTGTGTTGTCTATCTTTACATAGCTACTGTCATGCTTAGCTCTTCGTTTTCATGCTATATCTTTCTATGAGATTTTATTTAGGTTGCTTATGGAACTCTCTTGAGTTATCATGCTTATCTTGTTTAGAGAGTTGGCTTGTTGCACCGAGTTGTGTGTCTTGCATGAGTAGGTAATTCAGGTTGTTATTTAAGTATAGTAGTAACTTGCAATAGTTTTGAGGTATTGATTTGAGTAATGTTTGGACTATTGGTGCCAAGAGCTTGAGACTATTAGTGATAGGTGTCATATTTTGGGAAATCCGTGTGTTTTTCAAAAGCTATAAAAAAATAGTTGAGAACTCTAGCTACTAGATTGATCGCTAACCTCTCGAGGGGTTGGAATATATAGAGTACCCTCACGTTACCATGGGTCGAGGATGAGCAAGGATAACCAAACCCCCAAACACTCCTCCTCGGGGTACTTGTCTCTTTGTGAATCTCCTAACTAGATAGAGAGTTACCGATAATAAGTGTATGAGTTCTTCGGACTAATGTGAGTATTCAATTGTTGGCACTTCCACGATCCATATATTGCTAGCCTCTTCGGTACCGTGGATTCCCTTTCTCATCTTGAGAGTTGGTGCAAACTTTGCCGGTGCATCCAAACCCTTAGCATGATACGCTCTGTCATCATAAGCCTCATTATATCTTTCCTCAAAACAGCCACCATACCTACCTATTAAGGCATTCCCATAGCCTTTCCGAGATACATTGCCATGCAACATCCACCATCTCATGACTTGATCTTCATGTCATATATGCTTTTGCTTGATCGAGGAGCCGCATGCTAGTTGGGCCTTGCCCTTATTATTGCTACATGACGTGCTAGTTTCATTGCATATCCTGCTACACTGGTAGAGGCATACATTTGCATACATCATGATAGTTTTCATTTGTCTTTATGTGAGTACTTCTTATAAAGTGTGATGATCTTATTTTTATTCTCGTAAAACACAGAGTATTGCCCTTAAGTGAGGAAAAGATCCCAAAGAGGACAAATGAAAAGATTCCAAAGAGGACAAATGAAAAGATCCCAAAGAGGACAAATGAAAAGACCCCAAAGAGGAGAAATGAGAGATAAATAGAAAGAGCCAGGCCACAAAAAAATAAAATAAAAATAAACAAAAAAGAGAGAAGGGGGAACACTACTATTCCTTTTGAAAGACCCACACTCGTACTCCATTGCTATATTTGTACTACATAGAGATTATCATTCATGCATAACTATGTGGGGACCCTTACACTATAGAACTTGGTTCACATATTCCAATGACGAGCCTCCTCAAATGAGCTCTAGGTCTTCATGAGCAAGCAAGTTGGATGCACCCCCACTAGTTCCATTGGAGAGCTTACCTTAGCTCATATGTGCATCCGTTGCATGGCAATCCCTACTCCTCACATCATATCTATCATTTGGCTTTCTCTCGCCTATGGTTGTCCTCATTGATGTGAGTCTTTCACACCTTTTTGTCTTCCTTCCCCATCATTATTCTATTTGCCATCGTAAGTGCCAACATATCTTGCTTGAGCTCATCCATTGCATGAGTGCTCAAAGTCGAAAGGGAGAGGATCATTTTGATTTGTGCCTGACTAGTGGTTTGGGGATGAGTCAAAATAAGATTCCGAAGGAGACCAAGTGTGAGGTTTAGTAGACCGAGTTATCAATTAAAAAAATATATTCTCTAAACCCATCTCCCATTTATTGCAGGCAAACACCATTTTGAGACATTCGAGTCACGGACACCGAGAGCTCTTGCACCTTTATGTTCTTACTTTGCTAATTTCAATACTAGATATAGACTCTTGCTTGTTATTGTCTTGACTTAAATTGCATATCTTACTTGCTTTACTTTGAAGTTCTTATATGTGTGTTAGCATGTCACCACAGAAATTATTGTGTTATCATTTACCTACTCGAGGACGAGCAGGAATTAAGCTTGGGGATGTTGATACGTCCCAAACGTATCTATAATTTCTGCTTGTTCCATGATCTTTTGGGTGACACTGTTATATGTTTTGCTACACTTTTATATCTTTTTACACATATTTGGACTAACCTACTAACTCAGTGCACCCAGTGCCAGTTTCTATCTGCTGGTGTCTTTTTTGCAGGGGCTTTTACCCAATTTTCCGGAGGCCCAAAAATCCCGAGAAAAATATATAAAAATCAGCGTAACAGAAGCTTCCAGATCACCGAAGATGGGCCAGAGGGGGGCCAGGGGCTGCCCAAGCGACCTCCCAACGCGGCCTGGCCCCTGGTCGCGCCCACAGGCCGACTGGGTGGGCCCCACCTCTTCTGACGCCCTCCTTTGGCCTATATTTACTCCTCCAAGAGGAAACCCTCCCATCACATCCACAATCGCGAATTTCTCCATCGTTCCGCCGCCACAGCGCTTCCGAGATCGGGAGCGTCAGGACACCTCTTCCCGGCACCCTGCCGGAGGGAGGATTGACCTCTGGGAGCTTCTCGACCGCCATGGACGCTTCTCGCACGTGTCGTGAGTAGTTTTCCTTGGACCATGAGTCCATGACCAGTAGCTATGTGATGTCTTCTCTCCAATCTTGTGCTTCAATGATTAGCCCTTGTGAGCTGCCCTACATGATCAAGGCATCTATGTAATTTTCCTGCTATTGCTATGATCAGTTTGTTGGGATCCGATGGATTATGAGATTATGTTCAGATTGTTATGAGTTATATATTTGATTATCCTTTTATATTATGTTCTTTAGTGATTCATGCATGTTCTCCATTGTTTTGTATTGCTTTGGCTGAGCAATAGATTGTAACTCCAAGAGGGAGCGTTATGCATGATTGTGGGTTCATGCCCCCTGATGTCTAGCTTGAGTGACAAAAACATGAGACTAAGGGATGTGTTGTTGCCACCAGGGAGAAAACAACGGTGCTTGTGACCACGGTTGCAAGGATTGTTTACCTTACGCATTGTTCGTTAATGTAGTTGTCCGTTGCTTTGAGTTTACACTTTAGGTGGGGCTCGCAATTTAATACCAGCGAGATGTTCTGGATAGATATCTCAAGATGGATGATTAGTTAGTAGATGCTGATGAATAAACGGTCTACTTGTCTTGGCGTACTGCCCATTACTATCAAGCCTCTAACTTTCAAGTAGCACAATTAGCATTGCGGTGCATTTATAATTCTATGAATTGCCCAGCTATAATTTGTTTATCCAAGCATATTTGTTTATCATCTTTTGGGAGAGAGACATCACTAGTGAACATCATGTGACCCCGGTCCATATCACCACCATTGCTTACACCTACATCATTTACTGCTTTCATTTAGTTTTTCGTTGCAATCACTATCACTATTCCCGCTTGTGTTTTGATCCGTTGCAAACTACACGACTGGAGAGATTGACAACCTCTCTGTACTCGTTGGGAGCAAAGTTGTTTGTGTGTGTGCAGGTCCATGTTTTCTGCTTGCGCTAGGGTAGGGTACACCTACTTGTTGATCCTAGGAGTCCTCCTGGTTCGATAAACTTTACAGTCTCCATGTAAGGGAAAACTTGCTGCTGACTACATATCCACATTCCACTTGGGGTAACCAACGAGGAGCGAGAAGTATATCCATCATATCTTCATGAAGCGCAGGTGATGCTTGGGCTCTGTTTGGCTCTGCGGTCGCCTGACGTGTCCGGTTTGACCGTGGACATGTCCGGTAGGTGTGGAATTGGGCGATTCTGGGCCTTTGGATGGAGATCCAATGGTCCGGATTTGACCCTGGGATGGATTTCGGGAGAGAGAGAAGGTGGAGCTAGCAGGTGAGGTTTTCTAGGAGGGTGGCTGCAAAAATGGCTAGGGAAACCCTAGTTGAGTGAGAGAGATCTCTCCATGGGGTGGTTATTATATAGGGTTTGGTCTATGGTGGGATGGACCTCGTCCGTCCGATCGCGATCCGATGACCACGAACGGAGGAAGTGGCTAGATGGTCTAATGGGCTGTGTAGAGTGGTGGTGGGCTAGGATGAGAGGGAAAACGGTGCGGCCCGACAACGAGAATTTAGAACACCAAAAAACATCCCACGACAACCCGGTGACGGTACCGTTATGGTGGACCGTTCGGGGTATCAAACGGTCCCCGATTGCGACGAAATTTGGCAGGCGACCTAACTACACTAAAACAAGACCACACGCCAAGTATCAACCCAATCCGAGAATTTTTTTAATGCACTTTTAATAACAAGATATAAAGATGCCGCGGGAGCGTGCGTGTGTGGTTGGACTCAAAACGGTCAACAACAAGAAGGGAGAGAACCGTCAACTAATAACGGATGCAATTTTGAAAACTGATGACAACGGAGTGCCGATGCAATGCGGATGATGCGAATAATGCACTGATGAATGCGACACACATACGAACCACACGACGAGAACGGAATAAAAGGGGGATCTTATGGAGCGTCGGTCTCGGGCTGACACAACTCTCCAACACTAACAAGAGATCTCGCCCCGAGATCTAAGAATGAAAGGGGGGAAGAGGGAGAGAAGAGCAAGAGGTAAAACTTAGTCGCTTCTTTGGCAAATGAGTGAAACCAACGATCCTTGAAGGTTGCAAAGAGATGAAGAATGATATAAGAAACAAGCAAGAATTCACACAAAATTTCGGCAGCACTTTGGTAGGAAAAGAGAGCAAAATTTGATAAGATGGAAAGATCTTGAAAAGATTCACAACATCCAACTAAATTGATAAGCAAGGAAAGATAAAGATCTTGATAGAACAAGATGATAGATTCAAAGAGAGCAACATCACAAAGCCCCCGAAACAAGAGAATAGAAACTAGATCATTGGGAAGAAGGAATGGAGAGAAAAATGAAAACTTGTACCACAATTGAATTTGGCTAGCATCCTTGCAAGAAGAATTGAACGGAGTTGTTGGAAAACCAACAACGAAAAGAACAAGCTTGTTGTGGGCTTATGGAAACCATTTCAAAATAATGAGGTGACAACCAGCCACTAACAGAACCAGCGACAGCAGCCGGCTGGCCGAGGCATTGGTGATTGCGGAGGAAAAGCGTCAGCTCGACCGGCTCATGGCCCATGCTACCGAACAGTCCGCCATGCGGACTCCCCCATCCAGCTGGTTAGCGAGGCAACTTTCCATCCATCCAGAGACACCAGGAAGGTGCCACTCGACCCTGCTAACCCGAAGTAGTGCGTCACCATCGACACCACCCTCAGCAGCAAATAGGAAGGCGAGATCGCCGAGTTCCTTTGTGAGAATCGGGACATTTTCGCATGGTCCCCCAAGGACATGACGGGTGTTCCGAGGAAGTTCGCCGAGCACAAGCTTCATGTGCGATCGGATGCGAAGCCGGTCAAGAATCCCCTGCGTCGTTTCTCCGAGGAGAAGCGGTGTACCATAGGAGAAGAAAATGCCCGGCTGCTCGCAGCCGACTTCATCATGGAAGTTTTCCACCCGGAATGGCTGGCCAACCCAGTCCTGGTGCTGAAGAAAAAGAAAACCTAGCGCATGTGTATCGACTACTCGAGCTTGAATAAGGCATGTCCAAACGATCCATTTGCCTTGACCTGGTTCTATCAGGTGACCGACTCCACGGTCGGCTGCAACTTGCTATCCTTCCTGGACGCCTGTTACGCCTACCACCAGATCAATCTGGATTCGGCGGATCATCTAAAGACCTCGTTCATCACCCCATTCATAGCATACTGCTACGTCACCATGTTGTTTGGCTTGAAGAATACATGCGCTACCTTTGAGCGTTGCATGGAGAAGTGCCTCTGCTACCTCTTGATCTTGCGTTGGTTTTCCATTGAAGAGGAAAGGGTGATGCAGCAAAGTAGATAAGTATTTCCCTCAGTTTGTTGAGAACAAAGGTATCAATCCAGTAGGAGGAACAAGCAAGGCCCCAATAGTAGTACCTACACATACAATCAAACACTTGCACCCAACACTGAAAAGGGGTTGTCAATCCCTTCAGAGTTATTTGCAAGGATGAGATCTGATAGAGATAGATATAAAATATTGCGGAAACAAAATTAAATAAATTGCAGCAAGATATTTTTGGTATTTTTTGTTTATAGATCTGAAAGTATAATATGGAAAATAGATCTGGGGCCATACTTTTCACTAAAGGCTTCTCTCATAATGGAAAATAATATGATGGGTGAACAAATTATTGTCGAGCAATTGATAGAAAAGCGAATAAATATGAAGATAGCCAAGGCAATTATTATGCATATAGGCATTACGTCTGTGTCAAGTAGACCGAAATGATTCTGCATCTACTACTATTACTCCACACATCGACCGACTCATGCTTGCATCTAGAGTATTAAGTTCAGGAAGAACAGAGTAACACATTAAGTAAGATGACATGATGTAGAGGGATAAACTCAAGCAATATGATGAAAACCCCATCTTTTTATCCTCGATGGCAACAATACAATACGTGCCTCGCTACCCCTACTATGTCACTGGGTGAGGACACCGCAAGATTGAACCCAAAACTAAGCACTTCTCCCATTGCAAGAATTAACAATCTAGTTGGCCAAACCAAACCAATAACTCGAAGAGACTTGCTAAGATATGAAATCATGCATATAAGAATTCAGAAAGACATAAATAATATTCATAGATAATCTGAACATAAACTCACAATTCATCGGATCTCGACAAACACACCGCAAAAGAGTATTACGTCGGATAGATCTCCATGAAGATCATGAAGAACATGGTATTGAAGATCGAAGAGAGAGAAGAAGCCATCTAGCTACTAGCTATGGACCCGCAGGTCTGTGGTGAACTACTCATGCATCATCGGAGGGGCAATGGAGTTGATGTAGATGCCCTCCGTGATCAATTCCCTCTCCGACAGATTACCGGAAAAGGCTCCCAGATTGGATCTGACGGGAACAGAGGCTCTCGATAGCGTAAAAGTATTTTCGTTGCTCTCTTTTGCGATACGAGAATGTTTGGGAATTTATAGTCCAAAGAATAGGGTTACGAGACCTGCGGGGGACCCACAAGCCAGGGGGCGTGGCCCACCCCTAGGGCACGCCCTGTAGGCTTGTGGCCTCCCGGCAGGTGCCGTGCCCCCTACTCCAAGTCTTCTGGGTTTCTTCTGGTCCAAGAAAAATCATTCCATAGATTTTATTCCGGCTGGACTCCATTTAATATCCGTTATCTGCAATACTCAAAAACGTGGAAAAAACAGAAACTGGCACTAGGGTCTAGATTAATAGGTTAGTCCCAAAAATAATATAAAACTGCATATTAATGCATATAAACATCCAAAATAGATAATATAATAGCATGGAACAATAAAAATTATATATATGTTGGAGCGTATCAAGCATCCCCAAGCTTAATTCCTGCTCGTCCTCGATTAGGTAAATGATAAAAACAGAATTTTTGATGTGGAATGATACCTAACATATTTATCCATGTAATATTATCTATTGTGGCATGAATATTCAGATCCATAATATTCAAAACAAAAGTCTAATATTGACATAAAAACAATAATACTTCAAGCATACTAATAAGGTAATTGCTTCCTTTGAAAATAACATGGTCTTAGAAAGTTATCCCTACAAAATCATATGGTCTGGCTATGCTCCATCTTCACCACACAAAGTATATAATCATGCACAACCCGAGTGAAAATCAAGCAATTGTTTCACACTTTTATGTTCTCAAACCTTTTCAACTCTCATGCAATGCATGAGCGTGAGCCATGAATATAGCACTATAAGTGGAATAGAGTGTGGCGGAGGTTGCAAAAAAAGGAGAAGATAGTCTCACATCAATTAGGCATATCAATGGGCTATGGAGATTCCCATAAATTGATATCAATGTGAGTGAGTATGGATTGCCATGCAACAAATGCACTAGAGCTATAAGTGTACGGAAACTCAAAAAGAAAACTAAGTGGTTGTGCAAAAGATGTAATTCCACTAGTTATATGAAAGTGACAAAATAGGAGACTCTATATGAATAACATGGTGCTACTTTGAAGCACATGTGTGGAAAAAGATAGTAGCATTGTCCCTTCTCTCTTTCTCTTATTTTTTTCTTTTTTCTTTTTTTGTGGGCTTCTTTGGCCTCTTTTATTTTTTATGGGCTTCACTGGCCTCTTTTATTTTTTGTAAAGTCTCGATACTCATCCCAACTTGTGAGGGAATCATAGCTTCCATCATCCTTTTCTCACACGGGACAAAGCTCTAATAATGCAAATCATCCCACTTTTATTTACTCACAACACAAAAGATCACAACTTGATATCTAGAACAAAATATGACTCTATAAGCAATATGGAAGTGATGGTGCGTGTCATAAAAAAACCGAGACGGTGGTGTTGCATGGCAATATATCTTGGAATGGGTATGAAGATGCCATAATAGGTATGTATGGTGGCTGTTTTGAGGAAAATATATGGTGGCTGTTTTAAGGAAGGTGGGTTTAATGTACCGGCGAAGGTTATGTGGTACTAGAGAGGCTAGCAAAGGTGGAAGGGTTAGAGTGCATATAATCCATGAACTCAACATTAGTCATAAAGAACTCACATACTTATTGCAAAAGCCTATTAGTTATCGAAGCAAAGTATTAGACGCATGCTCCTAGGGGAAGGGTTGGTAGGAGTTAACCATCGCGCAATCCCGACCTCCACACAAAGGTTGACAATCATTAAACAAATCATGCTCCATCTTCATCACATAACACTTCACCACACGTGCATGCTACGGGAATAACAAGCTTGAACACAAGTATTTCTTCTTATTCAAAATTACTTACTATTATGAATATCATATTACCATCTTCATATCTCAAAATTATATGCAAGGAATCAAACTTCTCATCATATCCAATGCACTTAATATGAAAGTTTTTATTATATCCCTCTTGGAAGCCCATTATATTAGGACTAAATTCATAACCTAAACCAATTACCATGTTGTTTAAGAACTCTCAAAATAATATAAGTGAGGCACGAGAGTTTAATAATTTCTATAAAACACAACACCACCGTGCTCTAAAAGATATAAGTGAAGCACTAGAGCAACATTGCCTAGCTCAAAGATATAAGTGAAGCACAAAGAGTATTCTAATAAATTCACGATTCAGCGTGTCTCTCTCAAAAGATGTGTGGATCAAGGATGATTGTGGCAAACTAAAAAGTAAAGACTCATATCATACAAGACGCTCCAAGAAAAACACATATCATGTGGTGACTAAAAATATAGCCTCAAGTAAATTTACCGATGGATTGAAGACGAAAGAGGGGATGCCTTCCGGGGCATCCCCAAGCTTAGGCTCTTTGGTATCCTTGAATATGGCTTGGGGTGCCTTGGGCATCCCCAAGCTTAGGCTCTTGCCACTCCTTATTCCATAGTCCATCAAATCTTTACCCAAAACATCAAAAATTCACAACACAAAACTCAACAGAAAACTCATGAGATCCGTTAGTATAAGAAAAATAAATCACCACTTTAGGTACTGTTGTGAACTCATTATTTATTTATATTGATGTAATAATTACTATATTCCAACTTCTTCATGGTTCATACCCCCCGATACAACTCATAGATTCATAAAAATAAGCAAACAACACAAAGAAAACAGAATATGTAAAAAACAGAACAATCTGTTGAAATATGTTTACTTCGAATACTTGTGTAACTCCAAAAATTCTGAAAATTTGGAAAATCTTTGAAATTTGAAAATAAATCGTGTGTAAAACATTCAGATCAAAAGCGCATTCCAGTGAATTTACAAAATTCCTTGACTGAGAGCGGAAGTTTCTGTTTTCAGCAAAATCAACTTGCAAACACCGTAGACCATCCAAAGGTCTTACTTGGCTCAAACACTAATTAAAAAAACACAATTATTACAGAGGTAATAATGTGTCCAACACTCAAAAACAGAAACAAAAACAATAGAAAAACAAATAAAATTGGGTTGCCTCCCAAGAAGCGCTATTGTTTAACCCCCCTAGCTAGGCATAATGCAATAGATCTAGGTATTGTCATCTTTGGGATTGACAATTTTCGTGAGGGCCTTCTCAAATCTCGGAGGCTCTTTCCTCTTCCCGAGGTTTGTAGGTGAAGAAACCACCTTATTGTCCAAAATATTCAAACTCTTACTATAAAGGGTAATCAAAGTGTTCAAACGGTTGAGGTTTCCAATAATATGTTTAAGGGGTTCATGATATTGTTGTAACTCGATTAAGTGCTTATGTAAGTCACTTAATTTGTCGAGAATTTGAACTCCATCTTATGAAAAGTTAAGCCCCGTTTTTTGTGGAGGAACTCCCAAAATCCCCTCTAAGACTTCATAAGCAGCATTTGTATTTAATTCAATAAAATTCCCTTTTGAGGCAAAATCTAAGAGTTCTCTATGATGTAAAGCCAATCCAATGTAAAAAATTCAGAGAAAAACCTTTGCATCTCCTTTTAGGTTGGAGATACGATAAGATTCCATTAGCCTATACGAGGAATCTTTCAAATTTTCACTTTGTTTTTGTTTAAAGTATAAAACTTCAAAATCTGGTGACAAAGGGGAAGTGGTAATGCTAGTCATGGAGACGAGTAAAAGATAAAGAAAGAAAGGTGAAAAATCTAATCTTTTTGGTATTTTTTGAAAATCGTTTTAGAAGTGGGGGAGAGGAAAACGAGAGGAAAATGGCAAATAAAGTAAATGCAAGAGATGAGTTTGTGATGGGTATTTGCACTACAGGAATCAGACTCTTTGTCGTGTGCCATAACAGGCGGCAAAGGGGTGTTCCATGGACGGCAAAGGCCTTTGCCATCATCTTCTTGTCGGCAAAATTTCCACGACAACTTTCGACGTCAAAGTACCTTCTTTATCGTGTGCGACCGCAAAGCGGACGACAAAGGCCTTTGTCGTCATCTACCTATTGAAGCAAACGGCAAAAACCTGTACATGGCAGCCGACAGGCGACTACTCCATTAGGTGGCTAACGGAGTATTTCTCGTCTGCCTCTCTTAGATTCTTTGCCGTCTGCCTGTCTCAGGCTCTTTGTCGTCTACCTCTCTCAGGTTCCTTGTCGTCTCATTGCTTGCAAGTGTTTGTCGTCTGCCTCTCTCAGACTCTGTCGTCTGGCTCCCTCAGACGCTTTGCCCTCTACTTTCACTGTCTTTGTCGTCTACCTTCAAAGGTAGCGGACAACAAAATAACCATATGGGCTGGCCCCAGGTTGCCCCAGGTTGCACAGCTGGCTGCCACGTGGCCTCTTTGCCGTCTGCTACCTGATGGCAAAGGTCTTTGCCATCAGCTGGCAGACGGCAAAGAGCCCATATTGTCACTGTTTTATTTGTTTTATGTTATTTCACACCACACACACACACACACACACACACACACACACACACACATATATATATATATATATATATATATATATATATATATATCGCAGCACATATATGATATAGTTCAGAGCACACATATATAGTTCACAACACATATATAATATACATATAAAGTTCATCAATGCCGTTTGTTCATCAATCACAACCCATATATCGAAAGAACCAACATACAATGTTTTACATTGTTCATCCATATACATATACATATAGTACCACATTATCATCAACTCAAATGAAAAAAAACTAAAGCACTCCATCAGTGCGAGCTTCCATGTAGTACATCTAATCTGCAAAATGGGAATAAGAAAGTTAGAAGAAGAAGAAGAATAATAATATATGACATTTTTGAGCTTATTATGTCATTTTGGAGGAAAATAAGCTAGGTATATGACCTTTTTGAGCTAACAAAGCTTCTTATGCCTTTTTGACCTAACTAAGATAATTATTTCATTTTAGAGGAAAACAAGCTAAGTATATAATATTTATGAGCTAACCAAAGTTTTTATGCCATTTTGAGCTTATTATGTCATTTAGGAGGAAGATACGCTAAGTTATGAGCTAACCAAGGTTCTTGTGATGTTTTTTTACCTAACTAAGCTAATTATGTAATTTTGGAGATAAAGTAGCTAATTATGTCAATTTGGGGCTAAAGTAGCTAATTATGTCATTTTGGAGCTAAATTAGCTAATTATGTCTTTGTTGGGGAAAATAAGCTAAGTAGAAGATGAAAGAGGAGAAGAAAGAAGCGAAGAAGAAGGAGAAGAAAAAGGAGAAGAAGAAGGAGGAGGAGGACGAGGAGGAGGAGGAGGAGAAGGATAAGGAAGAGGATGAGGAGAAGGAGGAGAATAAGAAGAAGAAAAGAAGAAGAGAAGAAGGAGAATAATGAGGAGAAGAAGAAGGAGAAGGAGGACTACTTCTTATTTTTCCTCCTTCTCCTTCTTCTTCTCCTTCTTCTTCTTTTTTCTTCTCTTCTTCTTCTTCTTCTTCTTCCTTCTTTTCATTTTTCCTCTTGTTCTTCTTCTCCTCCTCCTCCCCAATTATGTCATTGTTGGGGAAAATAAGCTAAGGAGAAGATGAAAGAGGAGAAGAAAGAGGATGAGAAGGAGAAGAAGGAGGAGGAGGAGGAGAAGAAGGAGAGGAAAAGGATATGTCATTTAGGAGGAAAAGCTTATTACGTCATTTAGGAAAAGGATACACTAAGTTATGAGATAACCTAGGTTCTTGTGATGTTTCGACCTAACTAAGCTAATTATGTAATTTTGGAGCTAAATTAGCTAATTATGTCATTTTGAGCTGAATTAGCTAATTATGTCTTTATTGGGGAAAATAAGCTAAGTAGAAGAGGAAAGAGGAGAAGAAAGAAGAGAAGAAGAAGGAAAATAAAAAGGAGAATTAGAACAAGAAGGAGGAGGAGGAGGAGAAGGAGGAGGAGGAGGAGGAGAAGAAGAAAAGAAGAAAAGAAGAGAATAAGAAGGAGAAGAAGAAGGAGAAGAAGAAGGAGAAGAAGAAGAAGGAGAAGAAGGAGAAGAAGGATAAGGAGGAGAAGTAGGAGAAGGAGGACTCCTTCTCCTTCTTGTCCTCCTTTTCCTTCTTCTTCTCCTTCTTCTTCTTTTTTTATTCTCTTCTTCTTCTTCTTCTTCTTCTTCCTTCTTTTCATCTTTCCTCTTTCTTTTCCTCTTCTCCTCTTCTTGGTGCTAAATTAGCTAAGTATGTATTTTTAGAGCTAAATTAGCTAATTATCTCATTTTGGAGCTAAATTAGCTAAGTATGTCTTCTTGGAGCTAAACTAGCTAATTATGTCATTTTGGAGATAAATTAGCTAATTATGTCATTGTTGGGGTAAATAAGCTAAGGAGAAGAAAGAGGAGGATAAGGAGAATAATAATAAGAAGGAGGAGGAGGAGGAGAAGGAGGAGGAGGAGAAGAAGAAGGAGAGGAAAAGGATATGTCATTTAGGAGGAAAAGCTTATTATGTCATTTAGGAGGAAGATACGCTAAGTTATGATCTAACTACGGTTCTTGTGATGTTTTTTTATCTAACTAAGCTAATTATGTCATTTTGGAGCTAAAGTAGCTAATTATGTCATTTTGGAGCTAAATTAGCTAATTATGTCTTTGTTGGGGAAAATAAGTTAAGTAGAAGATGAAAGTGGAGAATAAAGAAGAGAAGAAGAAGGAGAAGAAAAAGGAGAAAAAGAAGAAAAATAAAAAGGAGAAGAAGAAGAATGAGAAGGAGGAGAAGGAGAAGAAGGAGGAGAAACATGACTTTTGTACCGAGGCTTCGGATTATGCAAATGACGATTTTTGGCTTCGTAGTGTGCTGTCACAAAGTTAGCCACCTCCTCAACAATGAATGCCTCAGCCATCGATGCTTCAATTCTACGTTTATTTTTACATTTAGCTCGAAGCGTCTTCTGCATCCTCTTAACTGCATAGCACCAATGATTTTGCACGGGCCCACCCAATCTTGCCTCGGTCGGTAGATGTAAAATCAAATGCTGCACTGGATTAAAGAAGCCCAGTGGAAAGATCTTCTCTAACTTGTAGATGAACTCCGGCGCAAACTCCTCCATGTCATCTACCACGCCAGGCGACAGTTCTTTCGCACAAACAACACGGAAGAAATAGCTCAGCTCCGCGAGTACTAGCCATTCATCCTCACAAATAAAGCCACGTAACATCACCTGCGTTACCCGCTCAAGCCATATGTGCCAATCAAGACTGTTGAGACCAAATATTTTGAATTTTTCAAGACTCGCTCCCCTCTTTAGTTTTCTGCATACCCATCGGGAACTAATGACCCACAAGTATAGGGGATCAATCGTAGTCCTTTCGATAAGTAAGAGTGTCGAACCCAACAAGGAGCAGAAGGCTCTGATGAGCGGTTTTCAGCAAGGTAATAATTGCAAGCACTGAAAGTAGCGGTAACTAGTGATTGTGTTGCGAGGTGAAAGGTAGCAAGCAAAAAGTAACAAGTAACAAGTAGTAGCAATGGTGCAGCAAGTGGCCCAATCCCTTTTGTAGAAAGGGACAAGCCTGAACAAAGTCTTATAGGAGGAAAAACACTCCCGGGGACACACGGGAATTTCTGTCATGCTAGTTTCATCATGTTCATATGATTCGCGTTCGTTACTTTGATAGTTTGATATGTGGGTGGACCGGCGCTTGGGTACTGCCCTTACATGGACAAGCATCCCACGTATGATTAACCTCTCTCGCAAGCATCCGCAACTACAAAAGAAGAATTAAGACAACGTCTAACCATAGCATTAAACTAGTGGATCCAAATCAGCCCCTCACGAAGCAACGCCTAGACTGGGGTTTAAGCTTCTGTCACTCTAGCAACCCATCATCTACTTTCTACTCCCCAATTCCTTCCTCTAGGCCCAAGTATGGTGAAGTGGTATGTAGTCGACGTTCACATAACACCACTAGAGGAAAAGACAACATACAACATATCAAAATACCGAACGAGTATCAAATTCATATGACTTTTATTAACATGACTTATCCCATGTCCTCAGGAACAAAAGTAACTACTCACAAAACATAATCATAATCATGATCAGAGGTGTAATGAATAGCATCAAGGATCTGAACATAAACTCTTCCACCAAGTAATCCAACTAGCATCAACTACAAAGAGTAATCAACACTACTAGTAACCTTACAAGTACCAATCGGAGTTGTGAGACGGAGATTGCTTACAAGAGATGAACTAGGGATTGGAGAGAAGATGGTGCTGATGAAGATGTTGATGAAGATGCCTCCCCTCCGACGAGAGGAGTGTTGGTGATGACGATGGCGATGATTTCCCCCTCCGGGAGGGAAGTTTCCCCGGCAGGATCGACCTGCCGGAGCTCTAGATTGGATCTGCTCAAGTTCCGCCTCGTGGCGGCGGCGAAACCAAGAAAAAGCTCCCGATTGATTTTTTTTCTGGACCAAAACCCTTCATATAGCAAAAGAGGGGGGCTAGTGGGCCATCAGGGAGCCCACAAGCCCCCACTCCGCCACCAGGGGGTGGCGGTGGTAGGGCTTGTGGCGCCCTGGCAGCGCCCCTCCGGTACTTCTTTCGTCCAGTATTTTTTATATAATCCCAAAAAATCCACGTAACTTTTCAAGGCATTTGGAGATGTGCAGAATAGTGGACTAAGATTTGCTCCTTTTCCAGTCCAGAATTCCAACTGCCTGAATTCTCCCTCTTCAAATAAACCTTGCAAAATAAGAGAGAAAAGGCATAAATATGGTACCACAAAGTAATATAACAACACATAAATCAATAAATATCAACATGAAAGCATGATGCAAAATGGACGTATCAACTCTCCCAAGCTTAGACCTCGCTTGTCCTCAAGCAAAAACCAAGTTCCATAAACATGTCCACATGTTTAGGGACGAAGGTGTCGATAAAACATAATACAGACATGAGGGCATCATGATCACACATAGAACAACAATACATCATAAATATTCTTATGGGAAAGTAACAATTCCTTCACAAAGCAAAGCATGAAGCAAAAACCTTACCGAGAAGTAACCTACAATAGTCCATAGTCATTGAAGCAATTGCAATTTATCACAACATCAGAAGGAGTCAAGTAAGAGCTTGTAAGGCAAATCCACATACTCAATCATCTCTTTTGTTTTCCACAATTGTTGCAACTCACGTGGTACTCATGGTGTCAAAGTTTCAGCTGGACACAGAGGAAGATAGGGGCTTATAGTTTTTGCCTCCCAACGATTTACCTCAAGGGTAAAGTCAACAATAATAAAGAATAAGTACTCAACTCCAAGTTGATATATGAATATAGATCTTTCCCAAGCATGTGACGGTAGCCAAGACAAAGGCAAAAATAGGGAATTGGTGAAGATCACCATAACTCTTACAAGGGCAAAAAGTAAAGGTACAAGATAGGCCCTTCGCAGAGGGAAGCAGAGGTTGTCATGCACTTTTGAGGTTTGAATGCGTGTCCTCTTAGTGTGGAGGAACATCACTTTATATTGCCTCCTGTGATAAAGAACTTTATTATGCAGTTTGTCGCTTTTATGTCTTCCTCATCACAGGTTCGTACAAAGCTTATTTTCCACACACTAATAGATCATACATATTAGAGAGCAATTTTTATTGCTTGCACCGATGACACCTTACTTGAAGGATCTTATTCAATCCATAGGTAGGTATGGTGGACTCTCATGGCAAAACTGGGTTGAAGGTTTATGGATGCACAAGCAGTATCTCTACTTGGTGCGGGAGTTTTGGCTAATATGAGGTGGAAGCAATCGTCACATGCTAAGGGATCTCTAATCATATAACATTGTTTGGAACCAAGCAAACACAATTCATTATCTTGTCTTCCTTGTCCAACATCTACTCCTAAGCATGTAATAGTTTGGTGAGTGCTCACAATTGTAAAAAGTGTCTAAGATGATATATTTATATGTGAACCTCTCTTTCCTTATTACTTCTTATTAATTGCAACAATGACTGAGGTCTATGTTGATTTATTATCAACAAGTTTCAATCATCATACGTGTCATAAGTGAAGCTATCACTTTCCATAAGATCGTCTCATGATCTTTCATGCTATCGTTCTTTTCATACTTTTGATCATGGCACAAGGCAAAGCCCTTGACTAAGATACTCTTTATTATATAGCTCGTAAGCTCGAATACATCGGGGGAGAGACAAAAGCAAAAGACTCAAACTAAATACTAAAGACTTATTCCTCTAAAAGAAGAAATAAAAACTGAAAAGGAAAGAACTAAAACAAAGGTAAAATCAAAAGATATAAAGATGATACGATACCATGGCAACTCCCCCAAGCTTGGCAGAAGCCAAGGGGATTGCCCATACCAATGCTTAGTTGTCTTCCTTTGGTGGTGATCGTGGTGGAGTTGTTGGAGTAGTCTGATCCTCCGTGTTCCAAGGCATAGGTGCTCCATCATGGCACGCTGAACGAGTCGCCGGAATCCTAAAATCTGCAACCAACCTTATTGATTTAAATATGTACTCATACTCACAGTTTTGGTTCTGCAGGTCATAGATCTGGCCCTGAAGTTGATCAACCCTGTCATAGAGCCTGGAGAGGTGTTCCCAATATCAATGGCATCCATCTTGTGATTGCTAGTGAACTCCGTGATCATCATGTGGTTGGCGTTGAGTGCACGCTCCACCATCCCTTGGCACTTGAAGACTTGTTGCTCCATTGCTTTGAGCCTCGTCTCCACGCTCCCGGTCTTCTTAGGCCCCTCAACATCACGGATGTGCAACATCCCCTCACTCATCTTGATAGATTGAGGGTGTTTCAGCACTTCCGTGAGGTAGGGATTGATGACCTTCTCGAAGATCTTGTCCTTAGGAGCGTTTGGGGAATTCATGATGATCTAGATCTGCTAGAGAAACAGGCTTGAAACGAAAACAGAGGAAGACTGTGCGATACGGAGATTAAAACCTTCAGGCGAATATATATTGATTTTTTCTGGTCCAGAAGGAGTGCTCCGCAAGAAAACGGAGTCCGGGAGGCACACGAGGTGCCCACAAGCTTGTCCTCCGCCACCAGGGGGGTAGGGGGCGGTGGCAGGGCTTGTGGCCGCCTCGTGCGCTCTGTGGACTGCTTTTTATTTCCCTAATTTTCCAAAAATTCCAAAATGGAGGAAATTTCCTATTGGGAAAGCGTCGGAGTCCAATGTCTTACCAAAACAGATACCTCTTCGTTTTCAGGGTCTGAAACAGGCTGATAAACATCCCTTATGTACTCCTCTGGAGTTATGACATTGATGATATTGGTCTCAACATTTATGGGAGTACCAGAGATGTAATGTTTGATTCTTTGCCCATTTACCACTCTAGGAAAATTTCCTTCCGTGTCATTGATTTTGATGGCACCGGAATGATATACTTCCTCGATAACATAGGGACCTTCCCATTTAGAGAGAAGCTTGCCTGCAAAGAATCTCAAACGAGAATTGTATAGCAAGACATAATCACCTACATTGAACTCTCGTTTCTGTATTCGTTTGTCGTGCCATCTCTTAACCTTTTCCTTGAACAACTTGGCATTCTCATATACCTCGGCTCTCCATTCATCTAACGAGGTGATATAAAACAACCGCTTCTCACCAGCAAGTTTGAAATCAAAGTTGAGATCTTTGATTGCCCAATAAGCTTTGTGTTCCAGCTCAAGAGGTAAATGACAGACCTTACCGTAAACCATTTTATACGGCGACATGCCCATGGGATTCTTATAAGGAGTCCTATAAGCCCATAGTGCATCGTCGAGTTTGCTAGACAGTTCTTTCGAGATCTATTGACGGTCTTTTGTAAGATCAATTTGATCTCCCTATTACTCAACTCCACTTGACCACTAGACCGAGGTCGATAAGGAGATGCAACTCTATGGTTGACATGATACTTAGCGAGCATCTTGCGGAAAACACCATGAATGAAGTGTGAACCGCCATCAGTCATCAGATATCTAGGGACTCCAAATCTTGAGAATATGACTTCTTTAAGCATCTTAATAGAGGTGTGGTGATCAACATTTTTAGTGGGGATAGCTTCTACCCACTAAGTGACGTAATCCACAGCAACTAAGATGTGAGTGTACCCATTTGAACTCGGGAAGGGTCCCATATAATCAAAGCCCCAGACATCAAATGGTTCAATGACAAGTGAATAGTTCATAGGCATCTCCTGACGCTTACTGATATTCCCTATTCTTTGGCATTCATCACAAGACAAGACAAACTTACGAGCATCCTTGAAGAGAGTGGGCCAATAGAAACCTGATTGCAATACCTTATGGGCAGTTCTATCTCCAGCGTGGTGTCCTTCGTAGGCTTCGGAATGACATTTTGCAAGATCTGTCCCTGTTCATGTTCAGGTACACAACGTCTAATAACACCATCTACTCCCTCCTTATAAAGGTGAGGATCATCCCAAAAGTAGTGTCTCAAATCAAAGAAGAATTTCTTCTTTTGCTGATAGGTCAAACTGGGTGGTATGTATTTGGCTACAATATAGTTTGCATAATCGGCATACCACGGTGCACTATGTGAAGTGCGGATGACATTCAATTGCTCATCAGGAAAGTTGTCATCAATAGGTAGTGGGTCATCAAGGACATTCTCTAGCCTAGACAAGTTATCTGCTACAGGGTTATCAGCACCCTTTCGGTCAACAACATGCAAATCAAATTCCTGTAGCAGGAGAACCCATCTAATTAGCCTAGGCTTAGCGTCCTTCTTCTCCATAAGGTACTTAATAGCAGCATGATCAGAGTGAATAGTGACTTTGGAGTCAACTATATAAGATCTGAACTTTTCACATGCAAACACGACTGCTAAAAACTCATTTTCCGTAGTGGCATAGTTTCTTTGGGCACTGTATAGAGTTTTACTAGCGTAGTGAATAACATTCAACTTCTTGTCAACTCTTTGTCCTACAACAGCACCAACAGCATAATCACTAGCATCGCACATGATTTCAAAGGGCAAGTTCCAATCAGGTGGTTGAACAATAGGTGCGGTTATCAAGGCCTTCTTAAGTATTTCGAAACCTTCCTCACAATCTTCATCAAAAACAAAAGGAACATCCTTTTGCAAGAGGTTGGTAAGAGGCCTAGAAATCTTAGAGAAGTTTTTAATGAACCTTCTATAGAAACCAGCATGACCTAGGAAACTTCGTATACCTCTGATATCTGTGGGGCAAGGCATTTTCTCAATTGCATAAACCTTAGCCTTATCAACTTCAATGCCTTTCTCACAGATTTTGTGTCCTAAGACAATGCCTTCATTAACCATAAAGTGGCACTTCTCCCAATTCAAGACGAGGTTGGTATCTTCGCATCTCTGTAAGACTCGATCAAGGTTGCTGAGGCAATCATCAAAGGAAGACCCGTAAACGGAGAAGTCATCCATGAAAACCTCAACAATCTTTTCACAAAAGTCGGAGAATATAGCCATCATACATCTTTGAAAGGTGGCAGGTGCATTACATAAGCCAAAAGGCATACGTCTATAAGCAAAGGTACCGAAGGGGCAGGTGAAAGTGGTTTTCTCCTGATCAGACTGTGCAACAGGTATTTGCGAGAAACCTGAATAACCGTCTAGAAAGCAGAAGTGTGTGTGCTTTGATAGCCTTTCTAGCATTTGGTCGATAAACGACAAAGGATAATGATCTTTCCTGGTTGCCTTGTTCAGTTTCCGGAAGTCTATCACCATCCTATAGCCAGTAATAATCCTTTGTGGGATTAGTTCATCCTTATCATTAGGAACGACGGTGATACCTCCCTTCTTAGGTACGCAATGTACTTGACTTACCCAATCACTATGAGCAATAGGATCAATAATTCCTGCTTCTAGAAGCTTTACTATTTCTTTTCTAACGACCTCTTTCATCTTAGGATTCAATCTCCTTTTATGATCAGCAACTGGTTTGAAGTCAGGATCCGTTTTAATCTTGTGCTGACATAGAGTAGTTCTAATACCCTTAAGATCATCAAGAGTATATCCAATAGAAGCATGTTGCTTCCTCAGAGTTTTTAGTAACTTCTTCTCTTCGTGCTCTGAGAGGAGAGCACTAATAATGATAGGATATATCTCCTTCTCATCAAGATAGGCATACTTAAGAGCATCAGGCAACTGTTTAAGCTCGAACACAGGATCACCCTTTGGTGGGGGAGGATCCCCAAGCAGTTCAACAGGCAGATTATTCTTGAGAATAGGATATTGTTCTAAGACAATTTTATCTATCTCATCTCTCTCCTCCATATGCATATCATTTTCATGCTCAAGAAGATATTGCTCTAAAGGATCCGTAGGAGGTACGACAATAGAGGCAAGAGCAATGATTTCATCCCTACCAGACGACTCTCTTTCATGGGGTTGTCTTCCAAACTTGGAGAAGTTAAATTCATGAGACACACCCTCGAAACTAACTGTGACCTGCTTAATGCAATCAATGTGAGCATTGACAGTGTTGAGAAAGGGTCTACCAAATATGATGGGACAAAAGCTATCTTGTGCAGTACCAAGGAAGAGGAAATCAGTAGGATACTTCGTGTTGCCACACAGGACTTCTACGTCTCTCACAATTCCCAAAGGGCAGATAGTGTCTCTATTAGCTAGCGTAATAGTGACATCAATGGGTTCTAACTCAGCAGGTGTAATCTCATCTTTGATTTCATCATATAAGGAACAGGGTATTGCACTAACACTAGCTCCCATATCACATAAACCATGGTAACAGTGATCTCCTATCTTGACAGAAACAACGGGCAGGCCAACTACAGGTCCGTGTTTGTCTTTCGCGTGAGGTTTAGCAATTCTAGCGGAGTCCTCACATAATTTGATAACATGCCCGTCTACGTCTTCGGCTAAGAGATATTTGATAATAGCAATACTAGGTTCAACTCTAATATCTTCAGGGGGTGCAAGTGGTCTAATGTAACCCCTACGTATCACAGTTGGAGCTTTAGAATAATCCTTTATCCTAGCAGGGTATGGTGGTTTCTCAGTGTAAGCACAAGGAACAACAGGATCACTAAAAGCAATGACTTTCTCCTCAACTAGATTGGTTTTGGCTATGTTGCTTTCTACAGGAGGATGATATTTAAACCACTTCTCTTTGGGAAGATCAACATGAGCAGCAAAAGATTCACATAGAGAAGCTACTATCTCAGAGTCAAGTCCATACTTAGCGCAAAAATCTCTAAAAGTGTTTGTCTCAACGAAAGATTTAACGCAATCAAACTGGAAATTCATACCTGACTCCTTACCTTCCTCCAGCTCCCAATCTTCAGAGTTGCGTTTGATTCTCTCCAATAAATTCCACTTTTGATCAACATCCTTCTTCATAAAAGAACCGGTACAAGAAGTGTCAAGCATGGTACAATCTTCATGAGAAAGACGAGCATAAAAGTATTGAGTGATGATTTCTCTCGAGAGCTCATGATTGGGGCATGAATATAGCATTGATTTAAGCCTCCCCCAAGCTTGAGCTATGATTTCCCTGTCACGAGGCCAAAAGTTATAAATATAATTCCGATCACGATGTACTAAATGCATAGGATAGAACTTTTGATGAAATCCCAATTTCAACCGATTGTAGTCCCATGATCCAGTATCATCACATAGCCTATACCATGTCAACGCCTTATCCTTCAAATATAAAGGAAAGACTTTCTTTTTTACCTCATCCTCGGGCAAACCTACAAGCTTAAATAAACCACAAACTTCATCTACATAGATCAGATGCAAGTCTGGATGTGAAGATCCATCTCCTGTAAAAGGATTAGCCAGCAGTTTCTCAAGCATACCCGAAGGAATTTCATAAAAGATATTTTCAGTAGGTACCTCAGGTTGAGGAACAACTCCTCATGCTTCCGTTCGTGGTGAAGATACCCCGAACAAACTCCTCAAAGGAACAGTTTCCATAGTGACAACTGACAATAAATTTCAGCACAGTATATAAATGTTTCCTTACCAATTTCCACTTACCAAAGGCGCTTCACTCCTCGGCAACGGCGCCAGAAAAGAGTCTTGATGACCCACAAGTATAGGGGATCAATCGTAGTACTTTCGATAAGTAAGAGTGTCGAACCCAACGAGGAGCAGAAGGCTGTGATGAGCGGTTTTCAGCAAGGTAATAACTGCAAGCACTAAAAGTAGCGGTAACAAGTGATTCTGTAGCGAGGTGAAACGTAGCAAGCAAAAAGTAACAAGTAACAAGTAGTAGCAACGGTGCAGCAAGTGGCCCAATCCCTTTTGTAGCAAGGGACAAGCCTGAACAAAGTCTTATAGGAGGAAAAACGCTCCCAAGGACACACGGGAATTTCTATCATGCTAGTTTCATCATGTTCATATGATTCATATTCGTTACTTTGATAGTTTGATATGTGGGTGGACCGGCGCTTGGGTACTACCCTTACTTGGACAAGCATCCCACTTATGATTAACCTCTCTCGCAAGCATCCGCAACTACAAAAGAAGAATTAAGACAACGTCTAACCATAGCATTAAACTAGTGGATCCAAATGAGCCCCTCACGAAGCAACACATAGATTGGGGTTTAAGCTTCTGTCACTCCAGCAACCCATCATCTACTTACTACTCCACAATGCCTTCCTCTAGGCCCAAGTATGGTGAAGTGTTATGTAGTCGACGTTCACATAACACCACTAGAGGAAAAGACAACATACATCATATCAAAATACCGAACGAATATCAAATTCACATGACTATTATTAACATGACTTATCCCATGTCCTCAGGAACAAAAGTAACTACTCACAAAGCATGATCATAATCATGATCAGAGGTGTAATGAATATCATCAAGGATCTGAACATAAACTCTTCCACCAAGTAATCCAACTAGCATCAACTACAAAGAGTAATCAACACTAATAGTAACCTTACAAGTACCAATCGGAGTCGTGAGACGGAGATTGGTTACAAGAGATGAACTAGGGATTGGAGAGGAGATGGTGTTGATGAAGATGTTGATGAAGATGCCTCCCCTCCGACGAGAGAAGTGTTGGTGATGACGATGGCAACGATTCCCCCCTTTGGGAGGGAAGTTTCCCCGGCAGGATCGTCCTGCCGGAGCTCTAGATTGGATTTTCTCAAGTTCCGCCTCGTGGCCGCGGAGAAACCACGAAAAAGCTCCCGATTGATTTTTTTCTGGACCAAAACCCTTCATATAGCAAAAGAGGGGGGCTAGTGGGCCGTTAGGGAGCCCACAAGCCCCCACTCCGCCACCAGGGGATGGCGGTGGCAGGGCTTGTGGCGCCCTGGCAGCCCCCCCGGTACTTCTTTCGCCCAGTATTTTTTATTTTATCCCAAAAAAATCCACGTAACTTTTCACGGCATTTGGAGATGTGCAGAACAGAGGACTAAGATTTGCTCCTTTTCTAGTCCAGAATTCCAACTGCCTGAATTCTCCCTCTTCAAATAAACCTTGCAAAATAAGAGAGAAAATGCATAAATATGGTACCACAAAGTAATATAACAGCCCATAAAGCAATAAATATCAACATGAAAGCATGATGCAAAATGGACGTATCAGGAACATCAAGTGCATTTTGACCCACAAGATAATTTCCCTCATAGCTGGCCTTCCAAGATTGAACCATGCCTTTGGCTTCGACCACTTCTGTTTTCCTTTGCCTTCTCGCATGTGTTGTAACGGTCTACGACATAGTGTCTCTTGATCGATTATAGCCTTAGGATTATCCTTTGTCTTCCCATCTATGCCGAACAACGTACCAAAAATGGCCTCTCCGATATTCTTTTCAGTGTGCATCATGTCGATGTTGTGTGGAAGAAGGAGGCTTGGAAGTAAGGCAGATCCCAAAAGCATGACTTGTGAGTCCAGGCGTGTTCTGAATTATACCCCTTGAAATACGCTGGATGCTTTGGATTAGGCTCGAGGGCGTCTAACTGATCCAGGATCTGTTGGCCTGTCAACGCAGGTGGTGCCAAGGTTTTGACAACTTTACCTTTGGTAAAGTTCTTCTTGTCTTTTATGAACTAATGGTGAGGATCCAAGAACTGCCTATGCAAGTCAAAGCAAGAATACTTCCCACCCGCCTGCAACCAATGAAACTGAAGAGCTCCCTTGCACAAGGGGCACGAGAACTTTCCATGCACACACCATCCAGTGAATAGCGCATAAACCAAGTCATGCACCGAGTACATGCACCACACATGCATTTTGAAGTTTTCTTTTCTAGCGGCATCGTATGCCTTGACCCCATTATCCCAAGCTTCTTGCAATTCATCCTTAAGCGGCTGCATGTACACATTCATATTCTTCCCTAGATAGTTGGGCCTTGGAATTATCAATGTTAGTAATATGTTCTTTCTTTGCGTAATCTGACCGGGGGGACATTGAGTGGAATGACAAATACAGGCCAACTACTGTATTGGGTTGCCGTCATGTCCAAGGGATTGAACCCATCCGTGGTGACGCACACTCGAGGATTCCTTGGATCTGCCGCTTTATTAGTATGTAATCCATCGAAATGTTTCCACGATTCCCCATCCGATGTTTGTACCGCCATCTTATTCCCATCCGCATCTAGTTCGGTTCTTTTGCCCAATTAGTGTCATGTCATCTGTTTGGGTGTCTCTTCGACCATGAAAAGACGTTGAAGTCTTGGTATGATTGGCATATACCGAAGAACACTAACTGCGATTTTGGTCTACCTCTTCTCACCCATACCGTTGTCTACCACAAGATACCTGCAAGACTCGTAATTGGGACAATAGTCCAAGTGTGCATACTCCTTCCTAAATAAGACACATCCTTTCTCACAGGCATCTATCTTCTCATAGGGCATCTTAAGTACACGAAGTATTTTGTCCGACTAGTATAGGTTTGCAGGCATGACATGGACTTTGGGTAGAAATCGTCCAAATAGTGTCATCATCGCGTCGTAACATTCTCTTACCAAGTTGAACTGAGCCTTCAGAGCCATTACTTGTGCAATGGCATCCAGCTGACAAAGCTTAGTGTGCTCATGGAGAGGACGTTTTGAAGACTCCAACATTTCATAGAAGGCCTTTGCACATTCCTCCATCTCTTCGTCTGAATCCCGAGCATCATCAGAGTCTTGCACCATGTCTTTGATCCCGATACCATGCTCATCTGTGCAACGACGAACCACCCTAGCTCTGGTGCGTTGTATAGACTCACCATGAAATGTCCACACCGTATAATTAGGCTTGAAACCGCTCGTCTGCAGATGTTTAATCATTAGAGCCTTTGGTCTCTTTCTATAGTTGTCGCACTGTGGATAGGGGCACCAGTTTGTTTCCCGACCATTGTCAAATGCAGCTTTCACAAAGTCTTTGGTTTTTAGAAACCATTCTTTCATCATCTCTTTGTGACTAGGTTGACCGGTGTACATCCACGCACGATCACTCATCTTGCATAGATACTAAACGCACAAGAAATATACCTATATAATTCAGCATATATGTTCATCAGTTAATCAAGTTCGCCAGTTTTATTACGTCCATGCAACCTACACGCTAATAGGTAAATATAGGTCCTAATCCCACCCGAGTATGTGTAGATTGGGTTTGTTTTCCCATGCTCTGCTCCGGATCCAACACAAAATTTCGGCAGCACCTTCCTGCTGTTCTCCTGATACACGTCTCGGCAATAAACAGAGAGGATGTGTATCCGGAGAACAACAGGGAGGCACTGACAAAATTCTGCATCCGATCCGGAACAAAGCATATGGGAAAACGAACCCAATCTACACATACTCGGGCTATCCATCGATAATGTTGGACAATTCGGAAGAATCACGGTTATAAATATATGCAAATGCATGCATATTTATAATTATAACCCTTTCAAATGGGAGACGCATACTGGTCACGCATACTGATAATTTAATGTACTTATATCTAGGAAGTTTCATGTATAGACCGACCCAGAGCAAATTAAGGGGCGAGGAGGAGATGTCATTTGTACTCACCCACGAACGCAGGTGCGGAGCTCGTCCAACGCACGGGAGGTCTTTGAATAATAGACGAGACAACTGCACATGTAAATCCATCCGATCAACACAAATATTTTGTGTTCATTAATAAAATCGAAAAATATATGACTTAACACAAATATATGACCTATATAGATGTCATCTAGGGTTCCATCGACGTCGAGGAACCCCCTAACTCTCTTCTCTGCCTCTCCTATCCTCTTCGAGCATTCTCCTGGTGAGGTCCGCGGCCGGCGGCCTCTGGAGGTCAACAAGAGGCCGAAGAGGTGTCGGGCATCGGGGGTTGGGGTCAGTGGCGTCGGGGGCGCCATATTAACAACTGTACGGAGTTTTGTGCCGGGGTGTCGTCTGGATGTCGTGTCGGGGTGTCGGGTGTCGTGCCGAGGTGTCGGGGCATCGAGGCATCGTTCCGGGGTGTCGGGGCATTGGGGCATCGTGCCGGGGTGTCGGGGCGGGGTGTCGGGATGTCACCTTCTTCTTCTTCCTTTTTTCCTTTTTCCTCTTCTTGTTCTTGTTCTTCTTCTTCTTCTTCCTTCTTTTCCTTTTTCATGTTCTTTCTTCTTCTCCTCTCTCCTCCTCTTCTTCTTCTTCTTCTTCCTCTTCTTCTTCTTCTTCTTCTTCTTCTTCTTCTTCTGTTTTCTCCTCCTCCTCCTCCTCTTCTTCTTCTTCTTCTTCTTCTTCTTCTTCTCCTTCTCCTTCTTCTTTTCCTTCTTCTTCTTCTAATTCTTTTCTTCTTTTCATTTTTTCTTTTTCATTTTTTCCTTGTTGTTTTCTTATTTTTTTCATCTAACCTAACTAACTAACCTAATTGACCTAATAAACTAACTTAATAAACTAATAATACTAACCTAATTAGCCTAATAAACTAACCTAATAAACTAATAAAACTAAACTAATTATAAACTAACTAAATTAACCGAAATAAAAAACATAAAAAATGGAAGAAGGCGGTGGTACTCACTGACGAGGGTCGGCGGGGCGGCATGGGCGTCGGTGGACGGGGGCGGCGCGGGGACGCCGGGGGTGGCAGTGGCGGCCGCGGGCGCCGCGATGGCAGGGGTCTTGGCGGACGGCAGGGGCGCCGTGACGGTAGGGGCGTCGGGGGGCCGGAGCGGGGTGGATGGCCGAGGCGGGGTGGGGGGCAGAGTGGCTCCGGTGGTGCGGCGACGACGCTGGGGTTGGCAGGGGCGAGAGAGAGGGTGCACAGGAGCGACCGAGTGTGGGGTGGAGAGAGTGGGAGAGAGAGTGAGGCAATGGGTGGGGCTAATGGCCGTTAGGGAGGCGCCCCCTTTGCCGTCTGCAGTGGAAGGCAAAGGTTGGGAGGCAGACAGGAAACGGGTGGGGTGGGGTGGGATTGGATGGGCTCCTGCCGTTAGGGCCACGCCCTTTGTCTTCTGCCTTCAACAAAGGTGGCTGATGGCCAACATGTTTTTTGCCAACAGCCAGCTCTTAGCCGTCTGCGTGCACCTTCTCCATCGTCCGTTGGCAGACTGGAAATAGGTGGCTGATGGCAAACAAGCTCTTTAACATCGGCTAGATGTTTGCCATCGGTTTTCTAAAAGCTGATGACACAAAGGATCTTTGCCATCAACCAGCAGACGGCAAAGAACTGGCTGATGGCAAATTCCCTGATTCCAGTAGTGTTGGTAGGCATGATCTTGCTATGTATCCTCCCCGACAATAGCGCCAGAAATCCTTCTTGCTACCTCTTGAGCTTGCGTTGGTTTTCCCCTGAAGAGGAAAGAGTGATGCAGTGAAGTAGATAAGTATTTCCCTTAGTTTGTTGACAACCAAGGTATCAATCCAATAGGAGGAACAAGCAAGGCCACAATAGTAGTACCTACACAAAGAATCAAACAGTTGCACCCAACGCTATAAAGGGGTCGTCAACCCCTACAGAGTTATTTGCAAGGATGAGATGTGATAGAGATAGATATAAAAGTTTGGGGAAACAAAAGTAAATAAATTGCAGGAATATATTTTTGGTATTTTTGGTTTATAGATCTGAAAATATAATATGGAAAATAGACCTCGGGGCCATAGGTTTCACTAGAGGCTTCTCTCATATAGGAAAATAATACGATGGGTGAACAAATTACTGTCGAGCAATTGGTAGAAAGGCGAATAATTATGAAGATATCCAAGGCAATGATTATGCATACATGCATCACGTCCGTGTCAAGTAGACTGAAACGATTCTGCATCTACTACTGTTACTCCACACATCGACCGACTCCTGCCTGTATCTAGAGTATTAAGTTCATGAAGAACAGAGTAACACATTAAGTAAGATGACGTGATGTAGAGGGATAAACTCAAGCAATATGGTGAAAACCCCATCTTTTTATCCTCGATGGAAACAATACAATACGTGCCTCGCTACCCCTACTATGTCACTGGGTGAGGACACCGCAAGATTGAACCCAAACTAAGCACTTCTCCCATTACAAGAATTACCAATCTAGTTGGCCAAATCAAACAAATAATTTGAAGAGACTTGCAAATATATGAAATCATGCATATAAGAATTCAGAAGAGACTCAAATAATATTCATAAATAATCTGAACGTAAACTCACAATTCATGGATCTTGACAAACACACTGCAAAAGAGTATTACATCGGATAGATCTCCATGAAGATCATGAAGAACAAAGTATTGAAGATCAAAGAGAGAGAATAAGCCATCTATATACTAGCTATGGACCCGTAGGTCTGTGGTGAACTATTCACACATCATTGTAGGGGCAATGGAGTTGATGTAGACGCCCTCCATGATCAATTCCCTCTCGGACTAATTACTGAAAAAGGCTCCTAGATTGGATCTCACGGGAACAGAGGCTCCCGGCGGAGTAAAAGGATTTTCGTGGCTCCCTTTGGCGATACGGGAATATTTGGGAATTTATAGGCCAAAGAATAGGGTTGGGACCTGCAAGGGGCCCATAAGCCAGGGGGTGCGGCCACCTCCCAAGGCGCACCCTCCAGGCTTGTGGACTCCCGGCAGTTGCCCTACCCCTACTCCAAGTCTGATATGTGTCTTCTAGTCGAAGAAAAATGTTTCTGGAGATTTTATTCCGTTTGGACTCCGTTAAATATTCCTTATCTGCAATACTCAAAAACGTGGAAAAATCTGAAACTGGCACTAGGCTCTAGATTAATAGGTTAGTCCCAAAAATAATATAAAACAACATATAAATGCATGTAAAACATCCAAAATAGATAATATAATAGCATGGAACATTAAAAACTTATAGATACGTTGGAGACGTATCAGCGTGCGACGGTTAACTCCTACCAAGCCCTCCCTCGGGCCATGTGAGTAGAGCTTTGATGCGTGATAAAAATAATAAAACTTTGCAATAAGTATGTGAGTTCTTCATGACTAATGTGACACCTTGGACATACACATCTTTACCTTCTCATATTTGCTAGCCTTCCCGGTGCATCCACACCCCATGGCATGATACACTCTGTTGCACATAAGCCTCATTATATCTTCCTCAAAACAGCCATGATACCTACCTATTATGGCATTTCCATAGCCATTCTGAGATATACATGTCATGCTAGATCATTGTACATCGTGGTACACTGCCAGAGGCATTCTCAGAGATTCATATCTTTCTATCAGTTCTCCATATTAAGTTATAAGTAAATGAAAGTGTGATGATCGTCCTTGTTAGAGCATTGTCCCGGTGAGGAAAGGATGGTGGAGACTATGATTCCCCCACAAGTCGGGATGAGACTCCGGATGAAAAATAATGGGGGAGGCCAATGGGGGAGGCAAAAAGAAATGAAAAAATAGAAAATCCCACCATATAAAAAATTAAATGAGAGAAAAATATAGAAGCGACGATGCTACTATCCTTTACCACACTTGTGCCTCAAAGTGGCACCATGATCTTCATAACGAGAGTCTCCTATGCTATCACCTCCATATGCTAGTGGGAATTATCTTAGCATAACAAACTTGGCTTGTATATTCCAATGACGGGCTTTCTCAAATGCCCTAGGTCTTCATGAGCAAGCAAGTTGGATGCACACCCCACTTAGCTTTAGTTGAGCTTTCATACACTTGTAGCTCTAGTGCATCATTTGCATGGCAATCCCTACTCCTCGAATTGACATCTATCGATGGGCATCTCCATAGCTCGTTGGTATGCCTAGTTGATGTGAGATTATCTTCCCCACTATTTACACCTTTGATATCTACCACCATATTCTATTCCACCTATATGCTATGTACAATGGTTCACGCTCATGTATTGCGTGAAGAATAAAAAGTTGATCCATATTGAAAAAGTATGATCCAAGTGCCTGACTTGAACACCGTGTTGCTTAACATTTGTATTTATGTGGTGAAGACGGAGTCATGCCTTGCTAATACATTAAAGATGAATAGGGGGTAAACATTCTTTTAGGATCATATACATTGAAAACCACTTATACTTAATAAATATTATTATGTTGCTGTTTATTAATACATCATTTCTCAATGATCACACATAAAATATATTACATTATGGATAGCATGTGAGATCAAAAATTCTGTTTTTATCATTTACCTACTCGAGGACGAGTAGGAATTAAGCTTGGGGATGCTGGTACGTCTCCAACGTATCTATAATTTTTTATTGTTCCATGCTGATATATTATCATGATAGGATACTTTTTGGGCATTTATATACCAATTTATAATATTTTTGAGCACTAACCTATTGACCCAGTGCCCAGTGCCAGTTCCTGTTTTTTGCGTGTTTTTTTGCTTTGCAGGTTACCCTACCAAACGAAGTCCAAATTCCATGAAACTTTCATATGATTTTTTATGAACTATATGAAGACCTGCAAGAATTAGAAGTGGGTGAGTCGCCGCACGAGGGAGGCACAAGCCAACAGGGCACGGCCCAGGGCGCGGTCGCGCCCTGATGGCTTGTGCCCCCCTTGGATGCCTCCCGACGTCCCTCTCCGACCTATAAATTCACAAATGTTCTGAAAACCATGAGAGCACTCCCGAAACACTTATTCCTCCACCGCAAGTCTCTGTTCTGGCGGGAGGCCATCTAAACCTCTGTTCCGGCGATTTGCCGGAGGCGAGATCAATCATGGAGGTCCTCTACGTCAACCTTGCTGCCCTCACCATGATGTGTGAGTAATTTACCATAGACCTACGGGTCCGTAGGCAATACCTAGATGGCAATCTCTCTCTCTTATGACCTTCAATACCATGTTCATCGCATCTTCGCTTTGATCTATCTGATATAATCACTATGTATGGTGTGTTTGTTGGGATCTAATCAATTGTGGATTTATGTTCAGATTATTCATGAAAAGTATTTGAGTCACGTCTAATTATTATGATTCTTAATTGCATGATCATCATAGATTCATAATGCTCTCCGATCTATTGAGATAGTTTGGCCAACTAGATTAATATTTCTTCAGTGGGAGTGGTGCGTTGTAGTAGGTTCAACCTGGTGAATTTCTACATCCCAGTGATAGAAGGGAACAAGATGCGTCTTTGTGTTGCTGCTACTAAGGATAAAATGATGGGTTTATTCATATTAATTGAGTTTACTTTGTCTACATCATGTCATTGTTATCCAAGCATCACTCTGTTTTTACTTAATACGTAGAGAGGCAAGCATAGAAGCGCTCTTGAAGTGGAGTAATAGTAATAGGTCGAGGCAGGAGTCGGCCTATTTGCTTATGTACGTTTTGCCTATATACACATGATCATTTCCGTGAAAATCTCATAATTATTATTTGTTCTATAAATTTTCCAACAGTAATTTGTTTACCCACCATATGCCTTTCCCATGAGAGATGCCACTAGGGAACACTACGGCCCTTCAGTCTATTCACTTATATATTTACAAACTCTACTATTACCTTGCTGCCATTATTTGTGTTTTATTTTATTTTGCAATTTACAATTATCAACAATTATCTACACGCCTCATTTCCTTGCAAATAACGAGATCAAGGGGATTGACAACTCTCTTGCCCACGTTGGGTGCAAGTTGTTTGTTTCCTTGTGTGCAGTCACTGAAGACGGTTGAGGATTGGTATTCCTATTGGTTTGATAAACCATGGTTTCATAACTGAGGGAAATAGTTACCTGCATTGTGTTGCGATAACACGTTGCTCTTCAGAAAACCCAACGCAGATCACAGTCATAAGTTAAGTCCTACCAACCCCCTCCCTCGGGGCATGCGAGTAATGCTTTGATGCGTGATAAAACTAATAAAACTTTGCAATAAGTATGTGAGTTCTTTATGACTAATGTGACACCTTGGACATATGCATATTTACCTTCTCATATTAGCTAGCCTCAAAGGTACCGTGCATAGCCCATTCTCACCTCGAGGATTGGTGTGTGCATCCACACCCCATGGCATGATACGCTCTATTGCACATAAGCCTCATTATATCTTCCTCAAAACAGCCACCATACCTACCTATTATGGCATTTCCATAGCAATTCCAAGATATATTGCCATGCAAATTTGACCGTCACTTCACATGACTAGTTCGTTCATCATCATATTGCTTTACATGATCATATATAGAGCTGACATAGTATTTGTGGCAAAGCCACCTTCCATCATATTTTTGATACATGTCACGCTAGATTATTGCACATCCTGGCACATTGCGAGAGGCATTCTCAGAGAATCATATCTTCCTATCAGTTCTCCATATTGAGTTGTAAGTAAATAAAAGTGTGATGATCATCCTTGTTAGAGCATTGTCCCGGTGAGGAAAGGACAATGGAGACTATGATTCCCCCACAAGTCGGGATGAGACTCCGGACGAAAAATAAATAAAATGGGGGAGGCCAAATGAGCCCACCATATATATACAAAAATATATTGTGGGGAGGCAGAAAAAATAGAAAATCCCACCATAAAAAAATGAGAGAAAAAGAGAGAAGGGACAATGCTACTATCCTTTACCGCACTTGTGCTTCAAAGTGGCACCATGATCTTCATAGCGAGAGTCTCCTATGCTATCACCTCCATATACTAGTGGGAATTATCTTATCATAATATACTTGGCTTGTATATTCCAATGACGGGCTTGCTCAAACGTCCTAGGTCTTCATGAGCAAGCAAGTTGGATGCACACCCCCACTTAGCTTCAGTTGAGCTTTCATACACTTGTAGCTCTAGTGCATCATTTGCATGTCAATCCCTACTCCTCACATTGACATCTATCGATGGGCATCTCCATAGCTCTTTGGTACGCCTAGTTGATGTGAGATTATCTTCTCCACTTTCTACCCCTTTGATATCTACCACCATATTCTGTTCCACCTATATGCTATGTCCAATGATTCACGCTCATGTATTGCGTGAAGAATAAAAAGTTGATGCATATTGAAAAAGTATGATCCAATTGCCTAACTTGAACACCGTGGTGCTTAACATTTTTATTTATGTGGAGAAGACACAGTCATGCCTTGCTAATACAATAAAGATGAATAGGGGTAAATATTATTTTAGGATAGTATACTTTGAAAATCAATAATTGTGTTGCTTGTACTTAATAAATATTATCCTATTGACCTAGTGCCGAGAGCCAGTTCTTGTTTTCTGCATGATTTTTTGCTTTGTAGGTTTACCCTACCAAACGAAGTCCAAATGCCACGAAACTTTAATATGATTTTTTGTGGACTATATGAAGACGTGCAAACATCGGAAGTGGACAGTGGCCTCACGAGGGAGGCACAAGCCAACAGGGCGCGGCCTAGGGCGCGTCCGCACCGTGATGGATTTTGGCCACCCTAGATGCCTCCCGACGTCCCTCCTGGCCTATAAATTCACAAATATTCCCAAACCCTAGGAGCACTCCTGAAACACTTTTTACGCCGCCGCAAGTCTCCGTTTCGACGGGAGGCCATCTAAACCTCCGTTGTGGCGATCTGTCGGAGGGGAGATCAATCACGGAGGGCCTCTACATCAACCTTGTTGCCCTCACCATGATGTGTGAGTAGTTCACCACACACCTACGGGTCCGTAGGGAGTACCTAGATGTCAATCTCTCTCTCTCTCTCTCTATCTCTCTTATGATCTTCAATCCCATGTTCATCGCATCTTCGTTTTGATATATCCGATGTAATCACTATGTATGGTGTGTTTGTTGGAATCCGATGAATTGTGGGTTTATGTTCAGATTATTCATGAAAATTATTTGAGTCGCCTCTTATTATTATGATTCTTAATTGCATTATCATCATAGCTTCGTAATGCTCTCCGATATATTGAGATAGTTTGGCCAACTAGATTAATATTTGTTTTGTGGGAGTGGTGCCTTGTAGTAGGTTCAACCTGGCAAATTTCTATATCCTAGTGATAGAAGGGGACAAGATGCATCTTTGTGTTGCTACTACTAAGGATAAAACGATGGGGTTTATTCATGTTAACTGAGTTTACTTTGTCTATATCATGTCATTGTTCTCCAAGCATTACTCTGTGTTTACTTAATACGTAGAGGCTTGCATAGAAGCGCTCTTGAAGTGGAGTAATAGTAATAGGTGCACGCAGGAGTAGGCCTATTTTCTTATGGACGTGATGCTATTATACACATGATCATTGGCGTGAAAATTGCATAATTTATCGATGTTCTATCCATTGTGTAATAGTAATTTGTTTACCCACCATATGCCTTTGCCATGAGAGATGCCACTAGGGAACCTTACAGCCCCCGGGTTTATTGACTTATATATTTATAAATGCTACTACTACCTTGCTACCATTATTTGTTTTTTCTTTTATTTTGCAATTTACAATTATCTACACACCTCATTTGCTTGCAAATAACGAGATCAAGGGGATTGACAAGCCTCTTGCCCATGTTGGGTGCAAGTTGTTTGTTTCTTTGTGTGCACTCGCTAAAGACGGTTGAGGATTTGTATTCCTATTGTTTCGATAAACGTTGGTTTCATAACTGAGGGAAATACTTACCCGCATTGTGCTGCGATAACATGTTCCTCTTCACGGAAAACTCAATGCAGACCACAATCATCAAGGCCCTCGTCTCCGGCTCTCCAAGGAGATTTGCATCTGGTGGATCGTCTACTTCAAAGTCTCTGACCTTGTGGTTCAATAGGTCTCTGGCGAATGGGACGCCACGGACGCCAACATGGTTAGCTACTGCTTCCTCGTCCAGCAGCTCACCGGCTCCTTCGAGGGCTGTGAGTTTCATTATGACCCCTGAGCGGACAACGAGGCAACGAATGTGCTAGCAAAAATTGGCTCCACCCGGCAGGCGCTCCCAACTGGCATTTCCCTCGAGAAACTATGCAAGCCTTCAATCAAGCCGTCTCCGGAGTCGACCTCCATCTTCATGCTGGTTGATCCATCCGACCTTGCATCGGACCCACGGGCCCCTCCAGCTGTGTCCGCGGTGTCGGCTCCGGACGGGCTCGCAGCGGCCGACTTCGGATCCGTAGCCATCATGGCGACGAAAGACGCATCCATTTCACCCACATAGCACATGCTAAAAAGTTGAGAGGGTTGCTGCAAAAACTGGATGCACTTCGTGTACAAATCGGACAATCTCTTTCGAAGTATGAGGGTTTCATAGGAAAACTCATCTTACAAAAGGCATTTCATTTTTTCGAACTTACTTGAACTCCAGACTTTTTGTGTCTTCAAAATGAACCATTCAAGGCCACATCATCAATTTTCAACACTTTCTGACTTCATTTGGTATTTTTCATGCTTTTACTGATTTTTGGGAGCTAAATGACCTAGAAATTGGAAAGCACTACAAATGAACTCTTAAAAGGCTGAAAGTTGGCATGGTACCATCATTTCACCCACATAGCATGTGCTAAAAAGTTGAGAGGGTTGCCGCAAAAACTGGATGCACTTGGTGTACAAATCGGACAATCTCTTTCGAAGTATGAGGGTTTCGTAGGAAAACTCATCTACTACAAAAGGCATTTCATTTTTTCAAACTTATTTCATTTTTTCCACATGGGTGCGTGTATTAAAAACCATTACCACATATCACGAATAGATAAATGACCAAATTAGTAGAAATTCATCATCACATTAAAGCCAAAGTACAGTAGTGACCAAAATAAATACATAACGTTCTTACATGGTTCTCATTATTGAACAACATATAGCTCTCTAGAGCATCTAATTAGAACATACATTGAAACTATTAAATTTAAATGCAACAACAAATGTGATCATAACCGCAACGAAGGTACAAATTGATCCAACGACATAATGATACCAAGCCTCAGTATGAATGACATATTTTCTAATTTTTCTAATCTTCAAGCGCATTGCATTCATCTTGATCTTGTGATCGTCACGCGCATCGGCAACATCCAACTCCAATATCATCTTATACTCTTCAACTCTTTGTAATTTTTCTTTCAAGTAATTGTTTTCTTTTTCAACCAAATTTAACTTCTCGGCAAGAATTTGTATGTCGGTTCCAATTTCCGGTTCATATACCTCCTAGATTAAAAAATCTATGTCACGTTGGTCGGCATAATTGTCATAAACATTAAATAAAACAAATAGTTATAAAAGATAATATATACCACATCCGAATCATAGACAACACGAGGGCCGACGGAGGCGGATACCAAAACCATCGCACTATGTAATAACAAACAATAATAGAAGTAAGAAAATTACACAAGTATCTATCTAAATCATACAAGTAAGAACTTTTTCTTTTAGAAAGAAGATAATAAGAAGAGACTAAACACGGTGGTGCCAACGCTGAGATGGGCGTGGGTGATCGACGGCAGTGAGGACGGGGACGGGACACAGACAGACTGCCAAACCTACACAAAACTAGAGGAAAATGGAGCTTGTACAAGGAGCTTCGAGAGGAGAAAGCTTAAGTGTGGCTTGGGCATTTCATCGAACACCTCATGTGCATAGGAGGTGAGCTAGAGCACCACAAAGCTCTCCCATGACCGGCCAAAAGAATAGAGCAGTGCACTGCTCTGCTCGCGAGCACGGGGTATATATAAGCCAAGCATTGGTCCTGGTTTGTGGACGGAACTGAGACTAAAGTTCAACATAGGGTCCCGGTTCCAGCCGAAACCGGGACTAGTGGTTGTGGGCTAGGAGCGAGGCACATTCATCCTGGTTCTTGTCTGGAACCAGGACCAAAGGGGCCAGACGAACTGGGACCAATGGCCCATGAGGCCCGGCCGACGCCCTGGCCTCACGAACCGGGACCGATGCCCACATGGGTCCCGGTTCGTAAGTGAACCGGGACTAATGGGATTTCATAAAGTGGACCAAAGCCCTCTTTTCTACTAGTGTGGCATCTTTCAGCGCTTCATCGAATCAGAGAAAGGACAATAGATCCTCAGAGACATCCACCAGGGCGAGTGCGGGCACCACGCCGCCTCGAGAATCCTAGTGGCCAAGGCCTTTCAACATGGGTTCTACTGGCCAACAACCTTGGAGAAAGCAAAGCAGCTCGTCAACGAATGCGAGGGCTACCAGCACTTCGTCACGCAGAGCCACCTGCCAGCTACGGCCCTCAAGACCATTCCTGTCACATTGCCTTTTGCCATTTGGGGGCTTGACATGGTGGGGCCGTTCAAGACCGCCAGATGCAGCATGACGCACATCCTGGTAGTCGTTGACAAGTTTACGAAGTAGATCGAAGCAAGACCCATCACGAAGCTGGACGGTCCCATGGCCGTATGATTCGTCAAGGATATCACCGTCCGCTATGGGGTCCCCGTAGCATCATCACTCTCAATGGCACCAATATTGCCAAAGGTGCGATGGCTCTTTTCTGCTCTAATGAAGGCTTCTGGCTCAACCTCACGTCGGTGGCCCATCCGTAGTTAAACGGCTTGATCCTAGATGGCATCAAGCCCCGACTCGTGATGCCACTGGTCTGGTCGGCCGACTATTGGATTGAAGAGCCGCCAACCATCTTGTGGAGCCTTCGCACCACGGCCAACCAATCAACGGGCTTCACTCTGTTCTTCCTTGTGTACGGGTCTGAGGTTGTCATCCCCACGGACATCGAATTCAACTCACCTTGGGTCACCTTGTATATGAAGACGGATGCAAAATAAGCAAGAGAGGACGGGGTCAATATGGTTGAGGAAGACGCGAGTTGGCTCTGAGCCGGACGGCCATCTACCAGCAGAAGCTTCGCCACTACGACAACAAGCGTATCCGGCCCCTTTCCTTACGCGAAGGGGACCTGGTAGTTAGGCGAATCCAAAGAACCACCGGCCAACACACGTTGTCCTCCCATGGGAAGGGTCCTTCATCATCATCAAGGCACTGCAAAACAACAGTACTACTAGATGGACGCCCAAAAGCCGCAGAAGCGCAAGAGAGACGCCTCCGGCAAGGAGTTAAAGCGTCCATGGAATGCGGCACCCCTTCGCCCGTTGTACTGCTATGAGAGAAAGAACCGGTGTACGTATGTATCCCCTACCCTTTTGGGCTTAATGAATGCAGCGGGTGTCCCAAGCTGACGTTTGGAGCACCTTTTCGATTCCCTCGATCATGTTCTTCTTGAGCGAACACCCTGGTCCGACTCCTAGGACCCGTGTGCTTGCTGCCTAGTTTGAGTCCTCTCTGTACTCTGTAGTCGGCCAAGTAGTGTGATCCAAGCAAGACCTACCACCTCGTCTAGCTACAGACCGTCTCCCGACTGTCCGGCTAGTGGGACTCTGGGATGGAAAAGCTTGCCACACACCAACGCCGACTACGAAGGAGCAGCCGGCTCGGGCTAGTCAAACCCTCCATGGTTATTTCCAGCCGACCTCTGTCACACTCTCCCTAAGTTTAAATGCGCCCGCAGATCCAGAACCCACGAACAACCCCCCCCCCCCCCAAATGCAGAAGCCCCATCCCACTCATAGACCGGCTCCCGGTTGTCGGGCTAGCGGGGCGGAAGCCAAAGGAGGAAAAAAATTTGGGTAGACAAAAGCCAAAGGAACAAGAAGATAGAAGACGAGTCGGCAAGCACAAACTTTTCAAACAAACATGCATATATTACAAATGAGCATAAATGGTCCACGGCCACAAGTTCAATACACTACACCCCGAGTGGGAGGAATTGCAGACTAAGCAAAATGTAGGAAAAGAAGAAAGTCTACTCGGCGGCGGCTCCGCCCTTGGCTCCGGCGTCGCCTGTAGTGGCCAAGGCGGACACCTCGTCGTTGGTTCCGGATCCGTAGCCATCATGGCGACGGAAGACGCGTCTGGTTCCTCCATAGTCCTCGGGGCTGACAGATCCGCCTTGGGGATTCTGATTGGGGACTCGGCGGCTCTGGCTCACCCGGTCCCTGAACTCGAGCCAGCTCTAGCTCCGGTCTCAGCCCTGACTTGGGCCCAACCCAACCTCGCCTATCTCATAAGTGGCGAGCTCCCTTTGGACAAAGTCGAAGACCAACAGATCCAACACCAGTCCCCCTCCTACGCCATGATTAACCGCGAGCTGGTTCATCGTAGCGCGACTGGCGTCTTTCATGGCTGCATCAAATCAGAGAAAGGACAATAGATCCTCACAGATATTCACCAAGGCGAGTGCGGGCACCACGCCGCCTCGAGAATCTTGGTGGCCAAGGCCTTTCGCCATGAGTTCCAATGGCAAATGGCCTTGGAGGAAGCAAAGCAGCTCGTCGATGAGTGCGAGGGCTACCAGGGCTTCAGCACATAGAGCCACCTGCCGGCTACGGCCCTCAAGACCATTCCCGTCCCATTGCCTTTCGCCATTTGGGGGCTCGACATGGTGGGGCCGTTCAAGACCGCCAGAGGTGGCATGACGCACATCCTGGTAGCTGTCGACAAGTTCACGAAGTGGATCGAAGCAAGACCCATCAAGAAGCTAGACGGTCCCACGGGCGTCTGATTCGTCAAGGATATCACCGTTCGCTATGGGCTCCCCCATAGCATCACCACTGACAACATCACCAATTTCGCCAAAGGTGCAATGGCTCTTTTCTGCTCTAAGGAAGGCTTCCGGCTCGACCTCGTGTCGGTGGCCCATGCGCAGTTAAATGTCCAGTCCGAAAGGGCAAACGACTTGATCCTAGACGGCACCAAGCCCCGATTCGTGGTGCCACTGCTCTGGTTGGCCAACTATTGGATTGAAGAGCTGCCAGCCATCTTGTGGAGCTTTCGCAACACGCCCAACCGATCAACCGGTTTCACTCTGTTCTTCCTTATGTATGGATCCGAGGTTGTCATCCCCATGGACATCGAATTCGACTCACCTCGGGTCACCTTGTATACGAAGATAGATGCAAAAGAAGCAAGAGAAGACGGGGTCGGTCTGCTTGAGGAAGCATGCGAGCTGGCTCTGATCCGGACGACCATCTACCAGCAGAAGCTTCGCCCCTACCACAACAAGTGTATCCGACCCCTTTCCTTCCGTGAAGGGGACCTGGTACTCATGCAAATCCAAAAAGCAACTAGCCAACACACGATGTCCTCCCCATGGGAAGGTCCCTTCATTATCAGCAAGGCACTGCAAAACAACGGTACTACCTGATAGACTCCCAAAATCCAGAGAAGCGCAAGAGAGACGTCTCCGGCAAGGAGTCAGAGCGTCCATGGAATGCGGCGCCCCTTCGCCCGTTGTACTGCTAAGAGAGAAAGAACCAATGTACATATGTATCCCCTACTCTTTTGGTCTTAATGAATGCAGTGGGTGCCCCAAGCCGACGTTTGGGGCATACCTTTTCGATTCCCTCGATCATGTTGCTTCTTGAGCAAACACCCTGATCCGACTCCTCGGACATGTGTGCTCGCTGGCCGGTCTGAGTCCTCTATCTACTCCATAGCCGGCCAAGTAGTGTGGTCCAAGCAAGACCTACCACCTCTCCTAGCTACAAATCGGCTCCCCGCTGTCCGGCTAGCAGGACTCTAGGATGGAAAAGCTTGCCACACACCAACGCTGACTACGAAGGAGCAGCCGACTCGGGATAGTCGAACACTCCATGGTTATTTCTAGACGGCCTCTGTCACACTCTCCCTATGTTTAAATATGTCCGCGGCTGCAGAACCCACGGCCAACCCCCGCAAAGGCACAAGCCCCATCCCACTCATAGATCGGCTCCCGGCTGTCGGGCTGGCGGGGCGAACGTCGGAGGAGGACAAAATTTTGGGTAGACAAAAGCCAAAGGAACAAGAAAACAGAAGACGAGTCGGCAAGCACAAACTTTTAAAACAAACATGCATATATTACAAATGAGCATAAATGGCCCACGACCACAAGTTCAATACATTACACCCCGAGTGGGAGGAATTGCAAACTAAGCAAAATGTAGGAAAAGAAGAAATTCTACTCGGCGGTGGCTCCGCCCTTGGCTCCGGCGTCGCCTGTCACGGCCAAGGCGGATGCCTCTCGTTGGCTCCGACACGTCCCGCGACACCCGAAGTGGACGCTTCGTCTCCTGCTCCGGTGCTTCCCGCGTCACCCATCGCGCTCGAATCCTCCTCCATCGCGGGGTCGGTATACGTGGCGCTGCTGGAGTTGGTGCCCTCGAGTTGTGTCTCACTGGCGCTGCCTTCGGGGTCGTAAAGGGCCAGCCAGTAATGGGCCTCCAAAATCACACTACCATCTGCCCTCCGCTCGGGGACGTACTCGTCCCACGGGACAAACGACGTAGGGCGCTCGCCTGCAGGAGCAACTCGCCTTCGACCACCCCCTGCTCCGTCTCCGTGCCGGCGTGCTGGGCTGAAGCAGACCAAAGTCAAGGTCTGAGTACCATGACTCGGTGACCTGGAGCCCCATGTACGCGCCGACTCGTGCCGCTCAGGTGCGCCAGTCGCCAGCCGGGCGCTCCCAGCCTCCAGTCACCATGACAGCCGGCTCATGGATTCTGGCTCCACCGCACACGGCCAGAGCATGCGGACCATGGCCAGTCCGGCCTCCCGGAGCCTCGCCAGGGCTCGTTCCAGCTCTGTTAAGCGGGCCTTGGTGGCGATCCCCAGATCTCCATGATCCAGACGACGAACGCCTCAATCTGGGCGCGCGCGTCCTGCTGCTCCAGGCGATGGAACACTTCGGCCGCCTCCGCCGAGTATTGCGTCCCCGAAAAGGGGTATAGGGAGGAAAGCGGGCGTGCGGCATAAGAAAGGAGGAGATGAGAAAATGGTGGGCTCCGTCGATGAGTCATCCTAGCGAGGCTCCTTCGCAGCAGGGACCTCAACTCCCGGGGCCTCGCCTCCCCCTCCGTCGTCGGATCCTCGGCGACATTTGCCTCACCACCTCGGGCCTTCGTCCTTGGTGGCAGGGACCTCAACATCAGGAGCCTCCAGCGCAACGTCCGACGTGACCTCAAGCACCTCCGGTGTGGCACCGGCCTCCGGCGGGGCCACCTCAGGCCCTTGCGGCGCGACGTCAGGCCCTTGTGAGGCCACCTCGGGCTCCTCCGGAGCGTTGTGAGACCCTTGCTCGCCCCCCTGACGGCCTTTGCCGCACTCGCATTCAGGCGCTCCGCCTCCCGCTTCCGCATGGAGTAGTATGACCGCTTGGACCGCTTCTCCCTAGCAGGCGGCTCCACGGTGAATCCGTCCGACTGCGGCTCCTTGCGGATCCCCCGGGCCGCCATATTTCGGGCCGCCTCCTCCCAAGAATGTCGCTCCTGCTCGGTTAATGCCTGATGCGCCGACTCCATTGCAGCCCAGCCGGCAGGCTCCCTCTTGGAGCTTCCCCCGTCCTCCGTCGCCGCCGTTTGGGCCGACTTCGTCAGGGCGCCGGGGTCCCTGCTCGTCATCTTCAGATGGGCACTAAACTTTGCAAAGAAAAACAAAGGGGAACAAGCCGGTTAGGAAACTTACCCGATGCTGACAGAACTGACCTTTTGGAGGGCCCAGCCGGCACAATCCCCCGCTTCTTCGTGTCGCCTCCACGGATGCTAGTCGGAGGACCAGCGGATCCTCACTTAGGAGACAGACGGCTCCCCATCGGCAACTTCCCTCACCTCCGGGCCTCCGCCTCGTCTCCAGCCAAGCCATGAACGAGTCGGCGCACCCGCCTCCTCGGCACACAGGGACGTCTTCCTGTGCCTCCGGATCCTCCGCGGCAGCTACATCGTGTGACTCTGATGACTCAGCATCGTCATCAGGCCAACCCATAAACACAAACTTAAGGGGATCACTAGCTAGCTCTGATCCATCCGATTTTGCTGCGTCACCCTCCGACATCTTGTCTTCGGCGCGGTGCGCCACCGTCGGCTACACCTCGTCGGCTTCCTTGATCTCCTCCGGATCTGACTCCAGCACATCGGGAGCCGGCATGTTGTAGATCTGGAGCTGGGAAAACAACTGTCGTCGCATTCGGCATCCGGCATCAAATGCAAAGCACAACAGAGACACTAAGGAAAAGGGGAGCGGGCGTGTCGCTTACCATCAGAGCCATATGGGCCCGGTCGTAGGGCATCTTACCCAGCTCGATTCGTTCTCATCCATCATGTTGTAGGAGATCAGGTTCACCCATCCGGCCACCCAATGCGCCCGCAACTCCTTCGTCGATAGCCGACACGGGTCGTGTGATACGTCCAAAATGCATCACTCTTTTGTATCATAATTTGTCTCTATTCATTGATATATTTCACATTATGATGATGTACTTATAGTGTTTTGGCTTATTTTACATAGTTTACAACTTTCTGGTGCCGAAACAGTAGACACATGATTCAGCGGAGAAAATAGCATGAAGAGTTACCATATCAGAACATCTCCAATTGCGGTGAAATTTACGGGGAAAGAGTTTCCGAACACATCAGGAAGACAACCCAAAGAAGGGCTGAAGGGGGGCACAGGGCACCCAGGCGACCTGCTTGCGCGTGTCACCCCTAGGCCGCGTCCAGAGGCCTCCTGGGTGGTGGGTCCCGCCTCGGGTGCCCTCCTTTGGCCTATATGACCCTCGTGACCTAAAAGTTACGGGAATAGAAGTTTTTCTGGAGTTCCGCCACCGCTCTGGGGAGGAAACCTACAAAGAAGAAAAGACCTTTCCGGCGGGCAGATTCCGGCAGGGAGAACTCCTCCCGGAGGGGGACACCGTCATCATCGTCATCACCATCGTCACGAGCATCATCAATATCATCATCACCATCACCCTCAACACCAGCACCATCTCCATCTTCACCCCATCTCACTTTACCATTGCAATCGGAGTTGTACCTTGCACTATTCATGCCCTCTACTCTACCGGTGTTGATTACTCTTTTGTGGTGAATGCTATTGAGTTTTGTTGGACATGGAGAATTATTGTTATGACCAGATTGTTCATCATATTTTCATCACCTCTGATCATGATCTCTTTTATGTCTTGTGAGTAATTGCTTTAGTTGTTGAGGACATGGGAGAAATCTAGTTGTTGGTAGTCATATGATGTTGAAGTAATATGTGTTGATTCATATTTAAGTTATGGTGTTATTCTTCTAGTGGTGTTATGTGAACGTCGACTACATAACACTTTGCCTTTTTAAGGACCTAGGGGAATGCATCATGTATCAAAAGGATTGGGCCACTTGCTGCACCTTAGCCCCATTTACTTTCCCTGCATTTATTTCCTTGTTGCTTATACCAGAAAACCCATAAAAAGTTACCTTTTAGTACTTACAGTTATTCCTTGCTCAAGATCGCTTGTCAGTACCTTCTTCTCCTCGTTGGGTTCGACACTCCTACTTATCGAAAAGGCTACGATAGATCCCCTACACTTGTGGGTCATCAAGACCATTTTCTGGCGCCGTTGCCGGGGAGTGTAGGGCTATTGGTAAGCGAAATTGGTAAGCAAACCTTTACGCTGTACGTGTTGTTTTTATTTTACTGTTTCCGCTTTTTGTCCCTATGGAAAATTCTGCTCTTGGTTTGTTGCTTGTGGGGAACCAACCCAATGCTATTGTGGTGGAGAAGCCTCCCCCTATCCCCCACCTACTGAAATTCCGCCCTTTAAAATACCAACTGGTATTATTGATTGTGTCTTGGCTAATCGATATGCAGGAGATAGACATCCAGGTGAACACTTTCTATATCTTTCACAACTATGCTCCTTATTTAAGCTTGCAGGTATATCGATGGATTTTGTTATGAGAAAGATATTATTTCTATCATTAAAAAATAAGGCTTTGGATTGGTATAGGCTTCTCGATAACTCTCATTTACTAAATTGGCAAGATCTTATGCCTGTCTTTTATGCAAAGTTGTATCCTCTTCATGAAATACATCGAGATAGGAACTATATTTATAACTTTTGGTCTCGTGACGGAGAAAGCATCGCTCAAGATTGGGGGAGATTGAAATCCCTAATGCTCAAATGTCCCAATCATGAGTTCTCCAAGGAAATTATTCTTACAAATTTTTATGCAAGGCTTTCTCGTCAAATTAAAGAGATGCTTGATGCTTCCTCTAGTGGGGCATTCTCCAACAAAAGCACTGAAGCTAAGTGGGATCTTATTGAAAGGATCTAGAAGAACGTTCAAGACTGGGAGATTGATAAAGCTTCTAATTGTTTTTTGCAAAGACTTTGCCTCTCATATTGACTCTTCTAAGAAGAGGGAGGATCAACACCATAAACCTTTTAAGGAATTACGTGTTGATATCAATGTTGTTGACCGTATTTTGCATGCAGTTTTATATGAAAATCCACCTTTTCCCACCAGGATGAGGGAGCATTCTTTTTCACATGCATACTGAATAAAAGTGAAAGAACGACTAATGAGCATGAGGACCGGATTAAGGTGGATCCTCAAGTTGCATTAGTCAAGGATCTTGTTACTAGTAATATTGAGGATTCCAATATAAATTTTTGTGTTGTTTCTACTAACCTTCTTACAACCAAGAATAAAGGCCCAATTTTAGGTACCCCGGTTGTGTCTGTTAAAATAGGAGATCATAATTATTACGGGCTATGTGATTTGGGATCCAGTGCTAGTGCTATTCCTTTTTCACTTTATCAAGAGATCATGAATGAGATTCTACCATGTGAAATTGAAGACGTTGATGTTAATATTCATCTTGCAAACAAAGAAACTATATCTCCTGTTGGAATTGTGTGAGCTGTTGAAGTTCTATGTGGAAAGGTAAAATATCCTACCGACTTTCTAGTACTTGGTTCAGTGCATGATAGTTTTTGCCGTATTATCTCTGGTAGGCCTTTTCTCAAAACTTGTGGATCTATTATAGATTGCAGGAAAGGAAAAGTATATGTTGAATTTAATGGCGAGCCATATGAATTTGACTTTTCTAAATTCTCGAAGCAAACTCGTGGTACTAATTTGCCTAGTAATGATAAAATTATTGAAGATATTGCTTCTATTGCCATTCCTCCTAACGATCCTTTGCAACAATTTTTGGAGGACCACGAGAATGATATGCATATGTAGGAAAGGAATGAGCTAGATGACATATTCTTGAGACAACCTGCTATCCTGAAGCACAACCTTCCGGTTGAGCCTTTGGGAATTTTATCAAAACCAAAAGAAGACCCGATGTTTGATCTTAAACCTCTTCCCAGTATGCTCAAGTATGCTTATTTAGATGAAAAGAAAGTATATCCTGTTATTATCAATTCTAACCTTTCAGGATATGAAGAAGAGCGATTATTGGAAGTCCTTCATAAACACCGAGGCGCTATTGGCTATTCCGTTGATGATATTAAGGGGATTAGTCCATCTATTTGTCATCATACTATTAATCTTGAGCCTAATGCTAAACCGGTTGTTGATCATCAACGACGGTTGAACCCGGAGATGAAGGATGTTGTGAGGACAGAAATCCTCAAGCTTCTAGCCGCAGGTATTATCTACCCTATAGATGATAGTAAGTGGGTAAGTCTGGTACATTGTGTTCCCAAGAAAGGAGGTACGACTGTGGTTCCTAATGATAAGAATGAACTAATACCTCAAAGAATTATTATTGGATATAGAATGTGTATTGATTACACGAAGCTGGACAAGGCAACCAGGAAGGACCACTACTCGTTGTCGTTCATCGACCAGATGCTTGAAAGGTTATCCAAAAACACTCACTTTTGCTATCTTGATGGGTATTCTGGTTTCTCTCAAATTCATGTTAACACTGCCAATCAAGAGAAGACCACTTTTACTTGTCCCTTTGGTACTTATGCTTATAGACGTATGCCTTTTGGTTTATGCAATGCTCCTGCTACTTTTCAAAGAGATGTGAGGAGACGAACTTGGTACTCAACTGGGAGAAGGGCCACTTCATGGTCAATGAAGGAATTGTTCTTGGCCACAAGATTTCTCAAAAGGGAATCGAGGTGGACAGGGCAAAGGTCTAAACAATCGAGAGGATGCCTTATCCAAAGGACATCAGAGGTATTCGTAGTTTCCTCGGTCATGCTGGTTTCTATAGAAGATTTATTAAAGACTCTTCTAAGACTTCGAAACCCCTCACTAAGCTTGTCCAGAAGGATATTCCTTTTGTGTTTGACGAATATTGTAAGGAAGCCTTCAAAGTTCTTAAGAAAGCCTTGATAACCGCCCCTATAGTCCAACCACCTGATTGGAATTTGCCTTTTGAAATCATGTGTGATGCTAGTGATTTTGCTGTTGGAGCTATGTTAGGACAAAGGGTTGATAAGAAGTTGAATGTTATACATTATGCTAGAAAAACCCTTGATATTGTTCAAAAGAATTACGCTACTACTGAGAAAGAATTTTTAGCGGTAGTGTTTGCTTGTGATAAGTTTAGGCCTTACATTGTTGATTCTAAAGTCATCATTCATACAGATCATGTTGCTATTAAGTATCTTATGGAAAAGAACGATGCCAAACCAAGGCTTATCAGATGGATCCTTCTTCTTCAAGAATTTGATTTGCAGATTGTTGATAGGAAGGGAGAAGACAACCCTATAGCAGACAACCTTTCCAGGATGGAGGACATACCACATGATCCTATTCCGGTCAACGATAGTTTTCCTGATGAACAGTTAGCTGTTTTCAAAGTACAATCTAATTCCGGTCCTTAGTATACAGATTGTGCTAACTTTATTGTTGCAAAGTTTTTGCCTCTAGGTTTAACAATCCAGTAGATGAATAAGTTCTTCCATGACTTGAGGTATTACCTTTGGGATGACCCACATCTTTTAAGAGAAGGTGCGGATGGGATCGTGAGGAGATGCATACCGGAGCATGAGCAGAAGGATATCTTGAGACAATGTCATAACAGTCCTTATGGAGGACAACATGCCAGTGAGAGGACCGCACACAAGGTTCTCCAGTCAGGTTTTTATTGGCCTACTCTCTTTAAAGACGCTAGAAATTATTTTTTTACCTTGTGATAAGTGCGAGAGAGATGGTAATATTAGTAGGAGAAATGAGATGCCTATGAATTATTCTCTAGTCATTGAGCCTTTTGATTGCTGGGGTTTTGATTTTATGGGTCCTTTTGCTCCCTCACACAAATACACTCACATCTTAGTGGTTATTGATTATGTGACCAAGTGGGTTGAAGCAATACCCACTGAAAGTGCTGATCACAAGACATCTTTGAAAATGCTCAAGGATGTAATCTTTCCTAGGTTTCGTGTACCTAGGTACCTCATGACCGACGGAGGATCGCATTTTAGACATGGTGCTTTCAAAAAAGCTCTAGAAAAATATGATGTTAATCATAGAATTGCTTCACCTTACCACCCTCAAACAAGTGGGCAAGTAGAGCTCACGAATAGAGATATCAAGTTGATCTTGCAAAAGACAGTGAACAGTTCTAGAAAAGACTGGTCCAAAAAGCTAGGAGATGCCTTGTGGGCGTATAGAACTGCTTAAAAAAATCCCATGGGGATGTTTCCGTATAAGATGGTCTATGGCAAGGCATGCCATCTACCTTTAGAGTTAGAGCACGAAGCTTTTTGGGCTGTTAGAGAGCTTAATACTGACCCAAAGCTTTCTGGTGAAAAGCGTCTCATGAACTTGACTTCTCTAGATGAGTGGAGAAGTGAAGCTTACCAGAGCGCAAAAATGTTCAAAGAAAAGGTAAAGAAGTGGCATGCAAGATATTTGAAACGTGAATTTAATGTTGGCGATAAAGTTTTGTTGTATAGATCTTGTTTCAGGTTTTCTCCACGTAAATTACTTTCCAAGTGGGAAGGACCGTACCACATCGAAGAAGTACCCCGCTCCGGTGCAATCAAGATTAATAATTTTGAGGGCACAAAAACACATGTGGTGAATGGGCAAAGACTCAAGCATTACATGGCTGGAGGCCCCATCAATGTAGAGGTGGATGTGATACAGATAGCCACTCATGAAGAACATATTGCAACACTATGTCAGACACTGGCAGAAGCAGAATAAGAATAGGTATGTAATACGATAAGGAAACTTCACGAACATCAATAAAAGTTCCGTATTATGTGTTTTTGCAAAATTAGGAAAATTCCGAGGTGAAGTGGAGCCGGAGAGGAGCTCTAGGTGCTCCAGGCGACCTAGTGGCGCGGGCTACCTCCTCGCCGCGCCATGAGGCCGCCTGGACCACCCGGAGTCCGTCTTCGACCCCTCTTTGGCTTGTTACCTTCCTTTTGATGCAGAAATTTTTGCTATATATTCTCCCGGATCATCCCGGCTTTGTATCCTGCGATTCTGTGCGTTTTCTCTCTCGATCTTTTTCTGCCAGGCTAAGAAGCTATTGTTCGAGATGTCTTCTTGCGACTCAAGCGGGGAAGACTACACGGGTCGTCGTCTCCACTGTATCCAAGAAGATATCAATGAAGGGAAGGTCACTAGATGGGCTACTAATGAAGAAATTGCCGCAAGACAAGCGGAGATGGAGCGCTTCGTGAGAGAGGAAGTCAAGATGGTCACCACCCAACAAGAAGGAGATCCATCATCACGAGGATCCAACTCCAACAACCCCATCCTCGTGGGGTTTATTAACCCTCAACATGATATTTCTCTAAACCTTTCAGAAACTGTCACTCCACCGGGAGCTCCACCTGTGTCATCCGCTAAATCTGAAGCTTACAGAATCACTAACCAATTCTGTGAAGACTTCCGTGTTCTTAAAGTACAAGTGGCCATATTGAAGCTGAAAACCAAACCCTTCGGTGCATAATAGTGGACTCGAAGAACAACACGTAGGATGAAGAATGAAATCTTCATGGGTAATGGTATTCCCTTAGCTTGTTCCAAGCTTGGGGGAGTGCCGGGTATATTTATTTTTTATCCTTTATCTTTTATGGTCAAATTTAGTGTCGTACCATGTCTAGGGAAGTTATCTTATCAAATAGGTGTTTGCATTGAGGTCTATCACTCCTTTGTGGAGAGTCTTGTATCCGTGAGTCTGTAGTTGTCTATGATGGAATATTAATGAGAAGTCTATTGGTTTCTTTGCTGCACCTGGTATTCTCTTCATGCAATCGACCTTATATGTTGATTCTTATGGGAGTATTGATTTTACATATCAGGTATGGATTTGAAAACTTTATTCAATCTTGGCAAACATAGCATTAGTGATAACTACAAGCATGAGTTTTTCTAGTAGCGACATAGCCAAAACCTTTATGTTCTTATGCTTGAAGTGTTATGCTGACAAGGAAGACAACTTGATGTTTCATGCCAATTCTTTATGTTAAACCTTATATTGTTTTGCATCTAAGTCAACATCATTTGTCTGCGCTCAAAAGCCTTTGCTAGCCAACCCTTGTACTAAGCGGGAATACTGCTTGTGCATCCATACCTTGAAACCTCAACCTTCCCAAGAGTCCACCATACCTTCCCTTTATGTAGTATTTCACTACCACTCTTAAAGTATATTACTCGTGTGCTATCTTTAAACCTTCAAATATTACTCCCTATTTTGTGCCTCTGTTTTAGCTCATGAGGAAGTAGTAGATAATTCATGATCTTCTCATACTGGACAAGCTTTATCCTGGGTTTGCATGTCTAATCTGCAAATCCCTAATACAAGGAGGAACTGGCATGAGTGTGCCCATCTCATAAAAGATAATAACTACAAACAAAACCTCCTTCACGCTTTGTTGATGAGAAATCAAAAAACTTTGGTGGTGATAAACAAAGGAGACTAAGGGGATGTGATCGTCCCCACTTAGGGAGCCGTTCCTCAAAACTTGTCCAGCATGAGAAGTATTGAGCTATCTGCTAGCATTCGTTGACAAATTATGCACCTCTCAAAAGCTTGTTTTACAATCTTCTTGATTTTAAAATCTCTAAAAGCTATAGCACATGAGTTTTCCCTACTTCCCTCTGTGAAGTGCTAATCTTATACTTTTATGTTGAGTCAGTAAACCTACTTCTTTCTATCCTTTAAAGAGCATCCACCTTATGTTGCCAAAGATGCATGCATTTATATTGTTTCATTGAGAATTGCCATATCACAACTTTGTTGACATTATCATTAAGATGAGTAAGTTGTTTGTTAAGCCTAGCTAAAGCAAACATCTTCCTTTGTGTTAGCATTTTCACTTCTTGACTAATAACATGTTCCTTCGAAAAGCTTCAATTGATCCCATCAAAATATAAGAGGAATAGCAAAGGTTAAAAGCTATTAGTTGTTCTTTGACCAATGAGATGTTTGCCATGGTTTGATGAGTTCCCTTAGCCCTACTTTTGATTGTGATTGATATTACTCTTTCACATGAGCCCTATGACTTGAGATTGTTGTTGAGGATGGTTGAGTTTAGTAGAGAAATTATGATGCTTCTTGTCTGTATTCTTATTTATCGACACTTCACTCTCTAAACTTGTGGTCAGGTTTACCGAGCTCAGTATTCGCTGGGAACAAGCGAGGTCTAAGCTTGGGGAAGTTGATACGTCCAAAATGCATCACTCTTTTGTATCATAATTTGCCTCTATTCATTGATATATTTCACATTATGATGATGTACTTATAGTGTTTTGGCTTATTTTACAGAGTTTACAACTTTCCGGTGCCGAAACAGCAGACGCAGGATTCAGTGGAGAAAATAGCACGAAGAGTTACCATATCAGAACATCTCCAATTCCGCTAAAATTTATGGGGACAGAGTTTCCAAACAGATCACGAAGATAGGCCAAAGAAGGGCCGGAGGGGGCCCACAAGGCACCTAGGCGACGTGTTGGCGCGGGTCACCCTAGGCCGCGCCCAGAGGCCGCCTGGGTGGTGGGTCCCGCCTCCGGTGACTTCCTTTGGGCTATATGACCTTCGTGACCTAAAAGTTACGAGAACAGAAGTTTTTCCGGAGTTCCGCCGCCGCTCCGGGGCGGAAACCTACAAAGAAGAAAAGACCTTTCCGGCGGGCATATTTCGTTGGGGAGAAGTCCTCCCGGAGGGGGAGATCACCATCATCGTCATCACCATCGTCATGGGCATCATCGAGATCATAATCAGCATCACCCTCAACACCAGCACCATCTCCATCTTTACCCCATCTTACTTTACCATTGCAATTGGAGTTGTACCTTGCACTATTCATCACCTCTACTCTACCGGTGTTGATTACTCTTTTGTGGTGAATGCTATTGAGTTTTGTTGGAGAATTATTGTTATGACCAGATTGTTCATCATATTTTCATCACCTCTGATCATGATCTCTTTTATGTCTTGTGAGTAGTTGCTTTAGTTCTTGAGGACATGGGAGAAGTTTAGTTGCTAGTAGTCATATGATGTTGAAGTAATATGTGTTGATTGATATTTAAGTTATGGTGTTATTCTTCTATTGGTGTTATGTGAACGTCGACTACATAACACTTCGCCTTTTTAAGGCCCTAGGGGAATGCGTCGTGTATAAAGAATGCTTATGGTGGGTTGCCGGAGTGACAGAAACCTGAACCCCAGTTCGCATACTTTTGCACGAGGGAATATTGGATCCTAAAGCTTATTGCTATGGTTAGGCTTTGCCTTAATTTCTCTCTTGTATTTGTGGACGCTTGCAAGGGGGATTAATCATAAGAGTGTACTTGTCTTAGTCTTGACGATGCACTAGTTAAGATCCACCCATCAATACAAAACATATTACGAGACAGAATATGGCGAAAGCACTTGACTATCTCTCCCGTGTTTCCTCATGAATGCCTTAGTCTTTATAAGTTTAGTCCCTCGGCTTATCCTTTCTTCAAAAGGATTGGGCCACTTGCTGCACCTCAGCACCATTTACTTCCCCTGCATTTATTTCCGTGTTACTTATACCAGAAAACCCATAAAAAGTTACCTTTTAGTACTTGCAGTTATTCCTTGCTCAAGATTGCTTGTCAGTACCTTATGCTCCTCGTTTGGTTCAACACTCATACTTATCGAAAAGGCTATGATAGATCCCCTACACTTGTGGGTTATCATTGTGCCGACCTCTCATCAGGCATCGGAGGTGCGGCCTATGCTGCAGCGGCTCGACCTGGTGCGACACCTTGGTGGGAAGCAGGTCCACGGCCGTAAGGAGTTCCTGCCTGATCATCCGCTCCAACCATGTTCAAATCGCTCCCACCTCCTGAGTCGCAGGCGGCACCTCCCACTGCCAAGTCAGTTTATCAGCCGGTGGCGCATCGAAGAAGGCAGGCAGGTTGACGTGGTCATGCTCGGGGTCGAGATTCTTCACATATAAGAACCCCCTTTGCCAGTTCTTCACTGAATCTTGCAGAGGGAGCTACAGGAAGACAAATCCGGAGCGGTGATACACGACTGCCGCCCTACAAGGGGTCATTTGCACCTCATCGGTGGCCTTGTCCTTCACTGATGACTTTGAAGAAGAAAAGCTGATGCCAAAGGTCCAGACACAGCTCGATCCCCAGGAATCCCTCACAGAGGGTGATGAACACGGCCAACTACAGGACGGCGTTGGGGGCGAGATGATGCAACTGCGAGCCGTAGTGCATGAGGAAGCCGGAGAAAAAACGGCTCGCCGACAGCCCGAGCCCTCGAGCGAAATGCTCGGCGAACACCACCACCTCGCCGTCCCGCGGGACCGGAGAGTTCTACGGCCCCAGAACGCGTGCGGTGACGAGCTCGGCCGGCGGCAACTTGGACGGTGGCGGAGGATCTCGATGTGTTCTGCGTCGATGTTGCTTCCGTCCCAAGCACCACGGGTCAATGACATCTGTGACAGCGGCTCGGAACGCGGGGTCGAAGGCGAAGAAGGCACGACGAGGCACGTCGGGCAACGACGGCTAATGGCGGCGATGGGCCCGCTATATGTTGGAATTATGCCCTAGAGGCAATAATAAATATAGTTATTATTATAGTTCCTGTATCAAGATAATCTTTTATTATCCATGCTATAATTGTATTGAATGAAGACTCATTTACATGTGTGGATACATAGACAAAACATTGTCCCTAGCAAGCCTCTAGTTGGCTAGCCAGTTGATCAAAGATAGTCAGTGTCTTCTGATTATGAACAAGGTGTTGTTGCTTGATAACTGGATCACGTCATTAGGAGAATCACGTTATGGACTAGACCCAAACTAATAGACGTAGCATGTTGATCGTGTCATTTTGTTGCTACTGTTTTCTGCGTGTCAAGTATTTGTTCCTATGACCATGAGATCATATAACTCACTAACACCGGAGGAATACTTTGTGTGTATCAAACGTCGCAACGTAACTGGGTGACTATAAAGATGCTCTACAGGTATCTCCGAAGGTGTTCGTTGAGTTAGTATGGATCAAGACTGGGATTTGTCACTCCATGTGACGGAGAGGTATCTCGGGGCCCACTCGGTAATGCAACATCACACACAAGCCTTGCAAGCAATGTAACTTAGTGTAAGTTGCGAGATCTTGTATTACGGAACGAGTAAAGAGACTTGCCGGTAAACGAGATTGAAATAGGTATACGGATACTGACGATCGAATCTCGGGCAAGTAACATACCGAAGGACAAAGGGAATGACATACGGGATTATATGAATCCTTGGCACTAAGGTTCAAACGATAAGTTCTTCGTAGAATATGTAGGATCCAATATGGGCATCCAGGTCCTGCTATTGGATATTGACCGAGGAGTCTCTCGGGTCATGTCTACATAGTTCTCGAACCCGCAGGGTCTGCACACTTAAGGTTCGACGTTGTTTTATGCGTATTTGAGTTGTACGGTTGGTTACCGAATGTTGTTCGGAGTCCCGGATGAGATCACGGACGTCACGAGGGCTTCCGGAATGGTCCGGAAACAAAGATTGATATATAGGATGACCTCATTTTATTACCGGAAGATTTTCGGAGTTACCGGGAATGTACCGGGAATGACGAATGGGTTCCGGGAGTTCACCGGGGGGCAACCCACCCCGGGGAAGCCCATAGGCCTTGAGGGTGGCGCACCAGCCCTTAGTGGGCTGGTGGGACAGCCCAAAAGGGCCCTATGCGCATTAGAAAGAAAAATCAAAGAGAAAGAAAAAAAAGGAGGTGGGAAGGGAAGCAAGGACTCCCACCCACCAAACCAAGTCCAACTCGGTTTGGGGGGGGAGACCTTCCCCCCTGGCTCGGCCGACCCCCTTGGGGCTCCTTGAGCCCCAAGGCAAGGTCCCCTCTCTCCCACCTATATATACGGAGGTTTTAGGGCTGATTTGAGACGACTTTTCCACGGCAGCCCGACCACATACCTCCACGGTTTTTCCTCTAGATCGCGTTTCTGCGGAGCTCGGGCGGAGCCCTGCTGAGACAAGGTCATCACCAACCTCCGGAGCACCATCACGCTTCCGGAGAACTCTTCTATCTCTCCGTCTCTCTTGCTGGATCAAGAAGGCCGAGATCATCGTCGAGCTGTACGTGTGCTGAATACGGAGGTGCCGTCCGTTCGGTACTAGATCGTGGGACTGATCGCGGGATTGTTCGCGAGGTGGATCGAGGGACGTGAGGACGTTCCACTACATCAACCGCGTTCACTAACGCATCTGTTGTACGGTCTACAAGGGTACGTAGATCACTCATCCCCTCTCGTAGATGGACATCACCATGATAGGTCTTCGTGTGCGTAGGAAATTTTTTGTTTCCCATGCGACGTTCCCCAACAGTGGTATCAGAGTTAAGTTCATGCGTAGATGTCTTCTCGAGTAGAACACAAAAGTTTTTGTGGGCGGTGATGTGCGTTTTGCTGCCCTCCTTAGTCTTTTCTTGATTCCGCGGTATTGTTGGATTGAAGCGGCTTGGACCGACATTACTCGTACGCTTACGAGAGACTGGTTTCATCGTTACGAGTAACCCCGTTGCTCAAAGATGACTGGCAAGTGTCGGTTTCTCCAACTTTAGTTGAATCGGATTTGACCGAGGAGGTCCTTGGATGAGGTTAAATACCAACTCATATATCTTCGTTGTGGTGTTTGCGTAAGTAAGATGCGATCCTACTAGATACCCATGGTCACCACGTAAAACATGCAACAACAAAATTAGAGGACGTCTAACTTGTTTTTGCAGGGTATGCTTGTGATGTGATATGGCCAACGATGTGATGTGATATATTGGATGTATGAGATGATCACGTTGTAATAGATAATATCGACTTGCACGTCGATGGTACGGCAACCGGTAGGAGCCATAGGGTTGTCTTTATACTAATGTTTGTGCTTGCAGATGTGTTTACTATTTTGCTAGGATGTAGCTTTAGTAGTAATAGCATGAGTAGCACGACAACCCCGATGGCAACACGTTGATGGAGATCATGGTGTGGCGCCGGTGGCAAGAAGATCGTGCCGGTGCTTTGGTGATGGAGATCAAGAAGCACGTGATGATGGCCATATCATGTCACTTATGAATTGCATGTGATGTTAATCAGTTTATGCACCTTATTTTTCTTAGAACGACGGTAGCATTATGAGGTGATCTCTCACTAAAATTTCAAGACAAAATTGTGTTCTCCCCGACTGTGCACCATTGCTACAGTTCGTCGTTTCGAGACACCACGTGATGATCGGGTGTGATAGACTCAACGTTCACATACAACGGGTGCAAAACAGTTGCGCACGCGGAACACTCGGGTTAAGCTTGACGAGCCTAGCATGTGCAGACATGGCCTCGGAACAGATGAGACCAAAATGTCGATCATGAATCATATAGATGATATGATTAGCATAGGGATGCTTACCACTGAAACTATACTCAACTCACGTGATGATCAGACTTGAGCTAGTGTAAGTGGATCATGAACCACTCAAATGACTAGAGAGATGTACTTTTTGAGTGGGAGTTTAGCGAATAATTTGATTAAGTTAAAATCTAATTATCTTGAACATAGTCTAAGTCCACTTTGAATATATTTGTGTTGTAGATCATGGCTCACGCGACAGTCACCCTGAATTTTAATACGTTCCTAGACAAAGCTAAGTTGAAAGATGATGGAAGCAACTTTGTAGACTGGGCTCGTAATCTTAAGCTAATCTTACAAGCTGGGAAAAAAGGATTATGTCCTTAATGCTGCGCTAGGAGATGAACCACCCGCTACGGCTGATCAGGATGTTAAGAACGCTTGGTTAGCGCGTAAGGAGGACTACTCAGTAGTTCAATGTGCAGTCTTGTATGGCTTAGAACCGGGACTTCAACGTCGCTTTGAGCGTCATGGAGCATTTGAGATGTTCCAGGAGTTGAAGTTTATCTTTCAGAAGAACGCCTGGATCGAGAGGTATGAGACCTCCGATAAATTCTATGCTTGCAAGATGGAGGAGAACTCGTCTGTCAGTGAACATGTGCTCAAATGTCTGGGTACTCAAACCGTCTAGCTGAGCTGGGGATTGAACTCCCGCAAGAGGCTATCATTGACAGAATCCTTCAATCATTGCCGCCTAGCTATAAAGGCTTTGTGTTGAACTACAACATGCAAGGGATGAACAAGTCTCCCGGCGAGTTGTTTGCGATGCTGAAAGTCGCAGAGTCTGAACTCCGTAAAGAGCATCAAGTGTTGATGGTAAATAAGACCACTAGTTTCAAGAGAAACAGCAAAGGCAAGAAGGGTAATTCAAAGAAGAGTGGCAAGCCTGTTGCCAATCCGACGAAGAAACCCAAAGCTGGACCTAAGCCTGAAACAGAGTGTTACTATTGCAAGGGTATGGGTCACTGGAAGCGCAATTGCCCCAAGTATTTGGCAGATAAGAAGGCGGCCAAAGAAAAATCAGGTATATTTGATATACATGTTATCGATGTGTACTTAACTGGCTCTCGTAGTAGTGCCTGGGTATTCGATACCGGTTCTGTTGCTCATATTTGCAACTCGAAACAGGAACTGCGGAATAGACGAAGGCTGGCGAAAGATGAAGTGACGATGCGCGTAGGAAATGGTTCCAAGGTTGATGCAATCGCCGTCGGCACAGTTTCACTTCAATTACCATCAGGATTAGTTATGAACTTGAATCATTGTTATTTAGTGCCTGCGTTGAGCATGAACATTATATCTGGATCTTGTTTATTGCGAGATGGTTACTCTTTTAAGTCAGAGAATAATGGTTGTTCTATTTCTATGAGTAACATCTTTTATGGTCATGCACCCAATGTGAGAGCATTGTTCATATTGAATCTTGATAGCGATACACACATACATAACATTGAGACCAAAAGAGTTAGAGTTAACAATGATAGCACCATATTTTTGCGGCACTGCCGCTTAGGTCATATTGGTGTAAAGCGCATGAAGAAACTCCATGCTGATGGACTTTTGGAGTCACTTGACTTTGATTCACTTGACACGTGCGAACCATGCCTCATGGGCAAGATGACTAAGACTCCGTTCTCCGGAACAATGGAGCGTGCAAGTGACTTCTTGGAAATCATACATGCCGATGTGTGTGGTCCGATGAGCATGGAGGCACGCGGCGGATATCGTTATTTTCTCACCTTCACTGACGATTTGAGTAGATATGGTTATGTCTACTTGATGAAGCACAAGTCTGAAACATTTGAAAAGTTCAAGCAATTTCAGAGTGAAGTTGAAAATCATCGTAACAAGAAGATCAAGCTCCTACGGTCTGATCGTGGGGGTGAATATCTGAGTTTCGAGTTTGGTGCTCACTTAAGACAATGTGGAATTGTTTCACAGTTGACACCGCCTGGAACACCACAGCGTAATGGTGTGTCCGAACGTCGTAATCATACTTTATTAGAGATGGTGCGATCTATGGTGTCTCTTACTGATTTGCCGTTATCGTTTTGGGGTTATGCATTAGAAACAGCTGCATTCACTTTAAATAGGGCACCATCAAAATCCGTTGAGACGACACCATACGAACTGTGGTATGGCAAAAGACCAAAGTTGTCGTTCCTTAAAGTTTGGGGATGTGATGCTTATGTCAAAAAGCTTCAGCCTGAAAAGCTGGAACCCAAAGCGGAAAAGTGCGTCTTCATAGGTTACCCAAAAGAGACAGATGGGTACACCTTCTATCTCAAATCCGAGGGCAAAGTGTTTGTTGCTAAAAACGGAGCTTTTCTCGAGAAGGAGTTTCTCTCAAGAGAATTGAGTGGGAGGAAGATAAAACTTGACGAGGTTGTCGAACCTCTCATCCCTCTGGATGGTGGCGTAGGGCAAGGGGAAACCTCAGTCGTTGCGACGCTGGTTGAGGAGGAAGTTAATGATGATGATCATGAAACTCCGGTTCAAGTTTCTGTCGAACCACGCAGGTCGACGAGACCACGTGCTGCTCCAGAGTGGTACGGTAATCCCGTCTTATCAATCATGTTGTTGGACAACAATGAACCTGCAAATTATGAAGAAGCAATGGTGGGCCCAGATTCCAACAAATGGCTAGAAGCCATGAAGTCCGAGATAGGATCCATGTATGAGAACAAAGTGTGGACTTTGGAGGTACTGCCTGAGGGCCGCAAGGCTATTCAGAACAAATGGATCTTTAAGAGGAAGACGGACGCTGACGGCAATGTGACCGTTTATAAAGCTCAACTTGTGGCAAAGGGTTTTTCACAACTTCAAGGAGTTGACTACGATGAGACATTCTCACCCGTAGCGATGCTTAAGTCCGTCAGAATCATGTTAGCAATAGCTGCATTTTTCGATTATGAGATTTGGTAGATGGATGTCAAAACGGCGTTCCTTAACGGTTTCCTTAAGGAAGAATTGTATATGATGCAACCCAAAGGTTTTGTCGATCCTAATAATGCTAACAAGGTGTGCAAGCTCCAGTGATCCATTTATGGACTGGTGCAAGCATCTCGGAGTTGGAACAAACGCTTTGATGAGGTGATCAAAGCATTTGGGTTTATACAAGTGGTTGGAGAATCTTGTATTTACAAGAAAGTGAGTGGGAGCTGTGTGGCGTTTCTAATATTATATGTGGATGACATATTGCTGATTGGAAACAACGTGGAGTTTTTGGAGAGCATAAAGGATTACTTGAATAAAAGTTTCTCTATGAAGGACCTAGGAGAAGCTGCTTACATTCTAGGCATTAAGATCTATAGGGATAGATCAAAACGCCTGATAGGACTTTCACAAAGCACATACGTTGATAAAGTTTTGAAGAGGTTCGAAATGGAATAGTCCAAGAAGGGGTTCTTGCTAGTTTTACAAGGTACGGGATTGAGTAAGACTCAGTGCCCAGCAACTGATGAGGATAGAGAGTATATACGCTCCGTCCCCTATGCTTAAGCCATAGGCTCTATCATGTATGCAATGTTGTGCACTAGACCGGACGTTAGCCTGGCCATAAGTATGGCAGGTAGGTACCAGAGTAATCCAGGAGTGGATCACTGGACGGCGGTCAAGAATATCCTGAAGTACCTGAAAAGGACTAAGGAGATGTTTCTCGTATATGGAGGAGACGAAGAGCTCGCCGTAAAAGGTTACGTCGATGCAAGCTTTGACACAGATCCGGACGACTCTAAGTCGCAAACCGGATACGTATTTATTCTTAATGGGGGTGCGGTAAGCTGGTGCAGTTCCAAGCAAAGCGTCGTAGCAGATTCTACATGTGAAGCAGAGTACATGGCTGCTTCGGAGGCAGCTAAGGAGGGTGTCTGGACGAAGCAGTTCATGACGGATCTTGGAGTGGTGCCAAGCGCACTGAATCCAATAACCTTGTTCTGTGACAACACGGGTGCCATTGCCTTAGCAAAGGAACCATGGTTTCACAATAAGTCCAGACACATCAAACGACGCTTCAACCTCATCCGCGACTACGTCGAAGGGGAGGACGTAAATATATGCAAAGTGCACACGGATCTGAATGTAGCAGACCCGCTGACTAAACCTCTTCCACGGCCAAAGCATGATCAACACCAGAACTGTATGGGTGTTAGATTTATTACAATGTAATTCGCATGATGATGTGAGGGCTAGATTATTGACTCTAGTGCAAGTGGGAGACTGTTGGAATTATGCCCTAGAGGCAATAATAAATATAGTTATTATTATAGTTCCTGTATCAAGATAATCGTTTATTATCCATGCTATAATTGTATTGAATGAAGACTCATTTACATGTGTGGATACATAGGCAAAACACTGTCCCTAGCAAGCCTCTAGTTGGCTAGCCAGTTGATCAAAGATAGTCAGTGTCTTCTGATTATGAACAAGGTGTTGTTGCTTGATAACTGGATCACGTCATTAGGAGAATCACGTGATGGACTAGACCCAAACTAATAGACGTAGCATGTTGATCGTGTCATTTTGTTGCTACTGTTTTCTGCATGTCAAGTATTTGTTCCTATGACCATGAGATCATATAACTCACTAACACCGCAGGAATACTTTGTGTGTATCAAACGTCGCAACGTAACTGGGTGACTATAAAGATGCTCTACAGGTATCTCCAAAGGTGTTCGTTGAGTTAGTATGGATCAAGACTGGGATTTGTCACTCCATGTGACGGAGAGGTATCTCGGGGCCCACTCGGTAATGCAACATCACACACAAGCCTTGCAAGCAATGTAACTTAGTGTAAGTTGCGGGATCTTGTATTACGGAATGAGTAAAGAGACTTGCCGGTAAACGAGATTGAAATACGTATACGGATACTGACGATCAAATTTCGGGCAAGTAACATACCGAAGGACAAAGGGAATGACATACGGGATTATATGAATCCTTGGCACTGAGGTTCAAACGATAAGTTCTTCATAGAATATGTAGGATCCAATATGGGCATCCAGGTCCCGCTATTGGATATTGACCGAGGAGTCTCTCGGGTCATGTCTACATAGTTCTCGAACCCGCAGGGTCTGCACACTTAAGGTTCGACGTTGTTTTATGCGTATTTGAGTTATATGGTTGGTTACCTAATGTTGTTCGGAGTCCCGGATGAGATCACGGACGTCACGAGGGTTTCCGGAATGGTCCAGAAATGAAGATTGATATATAGGATGACCTCATTTGATTACCGGAAGGTTTTCGGAGTTACCGGGAATGTACTGGGAATGACGAATGGGTTCCGGGAGTTCACCGGGGGGGGGGGGGCAACCCACCCCGGGGAAGCCCATAGGCCTTGAGGGTGGCGCACCAGCCCTTAGTGGGCTGGTGGGACAGCCCAGAAGGGCCCTATGCGCATTTGAAAGAAAAATCAAAGAGAAAGAAAAAAAGGAGGTGGGAAGGGAAGGAAGGACTCCCACCCACCAAACCAAGTCCAACTCGGTTTGGGGGGGGGAGACCTTCCCCCCTTGGCTCGGCCGACCCCCTTGGGGCTCCTTGAGCCCCAAGGCAAGGTCCCCTCTCTCCCACCTATATATACGGAGGTTTTAGGGCTGATTTGAGACGACTTTTCCACGGCAGCCCGACCACATACATCCACGGTTTTTCCTCTAGATCACGTTTCTCCGGAGCTCGGGCGGAGCCCTGCTGAGACAAGGTCATCACCAACCTCCGGAGCACCGTCACGCTGCTGGAGAACTCTTCTACCTCTCCGTCTCTCTTGCTGGATCAAGAAGGCCGAGATCATCGTCGAGCTGTACGTGTGCTGAACGCGGAGGTGCCGTCCGTTCGGTACTAGATCGTGGGACTGATCGCGGGATTGTTCGCGGGGCGGATCGAGGGACGTGAGGACGTTCCACTACATCAACCGCGTTCACTAACGCTTCTGCTGTACGGTCTACAAGGGTACGTAGATCACTCATCCCCTCTCGTAGATGGACATCACCATGATAGGTCTTCGTGTGCGTAGGAAATTTTTTGTTTCCCATGCGACGTTCCCCAACACTATAGGCATATCTCTCTCTCTCTCTCTCTCTCTCTCTCTCTCTCTCTCTCTCTCTCTTTGTGTGTGTGTGTGTGTGTGTGGCGGGGAAGGGAGGCGTTGGAGCAGACAGGGGACGAGGACGGGAGAGAAAATGGCTCCCTCGGCCTCTCTTCCTGTGCATTTAAACCCCACGCGGGGTAGTGGGGAGAGCATCCGACACGCACGTCCCACACTACCTCCACACCGAGCGGACGACATAATTGCGCCTTGGGAGCGCCAACCGTCGCGCCCGAATCCATAGAAGATCCGTGCGCGTGGGCCGAAGCGGCTGTCGGCGGGCCCTACTCCACGGTCTGGTCTTGTCACGCGTGTGGCCTATCAGGCCTCGGTCTATGAGGCGCCACACATGGTGCCCTACCTCCGAGCGTCGGAGAGCCCGAGGCGGCTCGCGTAATGGCCGACTACGACCCTAGCCGGCTCTGGCGAGCAGGTGATCCCGCGAAGGCCCGCAACACGCAAAAGCCAAAATCAAAGACCGCGAGGTCCACCAGCTGAGCCGAGGGTCTTCCCTACTTCGGGGACTACTAACGGGGGGATAACCTGTGGGTAGGACAAAAGCAAGGGCTCCTCCAGCCCCCTTTTCAAAAACATACACATGACGACCGGTTCCCCACGAGAGCCGGCTGTGCCTGGCCGGCTGCACGATCGATACAGCTCGGGCAAGGCCACCCCCTCTCCGATTCGACTGTGCCCCGCTAGCCGGCGGGTTAGCCCTAGTCACATAGCCCTCGCAAACCACGTCAGGGGCATCATCACCAAAGGTATGGCTATAGCATTGCAGGTACCGCTAACCTGACCGAGCGAGTCTATAATGGAGGGGACGTACCACTAACCGTTGCCGACTGCGACCACCTGAGATGGCACAGTGACGAGCACGCCCCGTCAACTCCATTACCTGCTATGGCATGGGCAACAGTGCAGCCGGCTGTATGATGACCGAGGCTGGCTACACAAGACGGCGCACATAACGCGGCGCACGCCGCTGTGTAACAAGCACGCACAAATGGCGATGCCCAGCCGGCGGGCTCCAGCACCAAGCGGGACCCAGGAGCCGGTGGGCCCCCACTTGCGACAAGACTTCTCCAGCCGATGGGCCCCTTGGCCGGCTCCAGAGGCTGCCACTCGGGTCCCACCCGGTACCCTCTATTCCTATTGTAAGCTAGGGGTTGGCATATAAAACACCCTCACACCACCACATGCACGGGGTCGCCCGATCACACACCCACACGCATACGATAGGGGAAAGGAGATCTCTCACCTCCTTCTTGTTGCTCTAGCATACAGCTCTAGGAGCACATGGCATCCCCGACCGGATCATCAACTAACTCAAGCAGGACTAGGGGTGTTACCTCCCACGGAGGGCCCTGGACCTGGGTATTTCATGTGTCTCACACCGCTCGTTCCCAAATACCGTTTCTGGAGCCCGATGGCGTCCTTTCGGTCCCAACCACCTTCAATTAGCCACCCCATGACATCTGTCGTGAGAAAACAACGATAGTTGACGTGTGTAGATTGTTGGATCGAAAGGGATTTGGTCGTGTGCGCCCCTATTTAAGCCCGAGTGGCCTTAAGAGGACGTCACGCAAAGCTTTGGTATCTGTTGCCATTATGGGACATGTCGGTATTTCAATTTTCATAGTGATGACAGTTGCGGAGAACATCATGGTGGTTGAGGTATGATGCCTTCTAATGGAGGATCAACTCTTCGTGGAATTTTCTTCGTGATTCCTGACTCATAGCAGTGGCATCAGCAAGTGGGGGCGGTAACACATGCAGAGTACATCGTCTTAGCTTTCAGGGTGAAAACCCAAGGCATGGCATTAATTGGTTGTGTCTAGCAGTGACCTTGTTGAAGACATTGTATTGAGAGCGCGGATCTTCCTCAGGGTGAAAACCTAAGATCAAGGATCACGTAGATGAGGATGTTTCTCCATTGTTTCCTTCTTGGAGGCGTTTTTTGAGAATTTGGATTTCAGGTGTTCTCTAGGTGGTGGTTCGTGCTGCAGCTACAAGGAATTGATCACTATAGCGATTTTTTTCTTATTCTTCTTTTTGGTCTTTTGGTTGTGTGCATCTGTAATGTCCTTACGGTATTGCGTTGTTGTAGAGGCTAGGTGTAATTTGTATCTCCGTGATATTGATATATTTTTCTTGTCGAAAAAACTAATCTGATCCATCCAACCACCAATATCCCACCTGTCATGTTGCTTCAATGTTGTATCTATTACATCATTAATAATTCGAGAACATCTTAATTGCATTAATTATAATTTGAAAACTATAGTAATTGCATTAAACACAATTAATCTTGGATTCAACAATATTTATGATTAATATTGGAAATAATAATACTACTGTTACATGTACATGCTTAATAGTTTAACAAAAATTAGGTTAGCATCATTTCTAAAAAAAGCGAACAATCACCGGAGAGAATCCTCACATGAATGCATTACTCAAAAAGGACAACAAGTGGCAAGATTACAAGGTGGTGTAGTGTCTGAATAGAGGTATTGGCATCATGACATAGTATCGACCTTATGGTTTTGAACCCTAAAGCGGCCAATCCATATAGCAAAGCCAGAAAAACTGTTCCTAATGATTACAACGTGTGTAAAACTAGTTCCTAAAACGCGGGCACTCAAGTGTCCCAATTCTTCCATAGAATATTAAGTACAACTGAGGGCTAAATATCGTTGAGGAGGCCATGAGGAGGTGGAACATCACATATGTGGTCGATGGAGGTGGGCACGTGTAGGTCGAGAGAAGTCCAAACATGCTCAACAATCAAACACAGACGGTGTCCGGGACATTTTTCTTGCAAAACAAGTTTGCCTCTGTGTTGAACGATCCTTGGAGAGAAACCATCCAAGATTTGCACCTTATAGGCCTCATGGATGTCCATAATTATAGTCGAGGACTGGTTCACCGGAGGGAAGGCGATATACGTTCCATGAGAAAAATGCATCATGGGAGAAGTTACCTATCACTAGCGTCATCGTTATGTTGGAAAACCTGCAACAAATGGACACTAGTATCCAACTCGATGGAGGTAAACATAGTAAGGTGATTCCGTATTTTAGATAACAGATTGTCGTGCATGATTTGTGAGACCATTATGATGGCGTTGGTTCAGTGTGTTCTAAAAGGAACCAAGTGTTGTTCCAGCAAAAGGGTGGAGAGACCGTTGTTGGTGAAGGCGAAGAAGATTTTATATAGGGTAGGTAGTTGGTTCCTTACTATTACCTCTGTCCCGGTGTATAAGTCATTCGTGTAATTCTAGGTCAACAATTTAACTACCTAAATAAGTATCATATGTGAAAAAATATATATTTAGAAACTACATCCGTGTAGAAATCTAGCGATATACTTTTCATGACATATAACACATATTTAATTCCTCAAATCAGTGATCTAGAACTACGCGAATGACTTATACACCGGGACGGAGGGAATATTTTTTAGTTGAAGGAATGGTTTGAGGTTTTGTCGGTAATGGTATCAGAGAAGTGTCTATTGTTGGGGAACATTGCATGGGGAACAAAAAAAAATCTTTCGCGCACGAAGACCTATCATGGTGATGTCCATCTACAAGAGGAGATTTGGATCTACGTACCCTTGTAGATCGCAAAGCAGGAAGCGTTAAGAAATGCGGTTGATGTAGTGGAACGTCCTCGCGTCCCTCGATCCGCCCCGCGAAATGTCCCACGAACCGTCCCGCGATCCGTCCCACGACCCGCTCCGATCTAGTGCCGAACGGACGGCATCTCCGCGTTCAGCACACGTACAGATCGACGATGATCTCGGCCTTCTTGAACCAGAAAGCAAGACGGAGAAGTAGATGAGTTCTCCGGTAGCGTGACGGTGCTCTGGTGGTGGTAAAGGATCTACTCCTGCAGGGCTCCGCCCGAGCTCCGCAGAAATACGATCTAGAGGAAAAACCGTGGTGTTTGTGGTCGGGTGCCGTGGCAAAAGTTGTCTCAAGTCAGCCCTAAAACTCCACTATATATAGGAGGAGGGGAGGGGAGACTTGCCTTGAGGTCCAAGGCCCCCTTGGTGCGCCGTCTAGGGATAGGAGGAGTCCTCCTCCAATCCTAGTCCAACTAGGATTGGAAGGTGGAGTCCTTCTCCTCCTTCCCACCTCCTTTTCTTTCTTTTCTCTTTGATTTCTTATCCTTGGCACATAGGGCCCTCTTGGTCTGTCCCACCAGCCCACCAAGGGCTGGTGCGCCACCCCTAGGGCCTATGGGCTTCCCCGGGTGGGCTGCCCCCCTCCCGGTGAACATCGAGAGCCCATTCGTCACTCCCGGTACATTCCCGGTAATGCCCGTATACCTTCCGGTAATCAAATGAGGTCATCCTATATATCAATCTTCATCTCTGGACCATTCTAGAAACCCTCGTGACGTCCGTGATCTCATCCGGGACTCCGAACAACATTCAGTAACCACACATATAACTCAACTGTACTAAAACATCGTCGAACCTTAAGTGTGCAGACCCTGCGGGTTCGAGAACTACGCAGACATGCCCCGAGGTACTCCTCGGTCAATATGAAATAGCGGGACCTGGATTCCCATATTGGATCCTACATATTCTCCGAATAACTTATCGGTTGAACCTCAGAGCCAAGGATTCATATAATCTCATATGTTATTCCCTTTGTCCTTCGGTATGTTACTTGCCCGAGATTAGATCGTCGGTATCCGCATACCTATTTCAATCTCGCTACCTTCAAGTCTCTTTACTCGTTCCGTAACACAAGATCCCGTGACTTACACTTAGTCACATTCCTTGCAAGGCTTGTGTGTGATGTTGTATTACCGAGTGGGCCCCGAGATACCTCTCCGTCACACGGAGTGACAAATCCCAGTCTTGATCCATACTAACTCAACGGACACCTTCAGAGATACCTGTAGAACACCTTTATAGTCACCCAATTACGTTGTGACGTTTGATGCACACAAGGTATTCCTTCGGTGCCAGTGAGTTATATGATCTCATGGTCATAGGAACAAAATATTTGACAAGCAGAAAACAATAGCAATAAAACGACACGATCAATATGCTACGTTCATAGTTTGGGTCTTGTCCATCACATGATTCTCCTAATGATGTGATCCCGTTATCAAGTGACAACACTTGTCTATGGTTAGGAAACCTTGACCATCTTTGATCAACGAGCCAGTCAACTAGAGGCTTACTAGGGACAGTGTTTTGTCTATGTACCCACACATGTATTTGTGTTTCCAATCAATACAATTATAGCATGGATAATAAACGATTATCATGAACAAAGAAATATAATAATAACTAATTTATTATTGCCTCTAGGGCATATTTCCAATAGTCTCCCACTTGCACTAGAGTCAATAATCTAGTTCACATCACCATGTGATTTCGACGAATCCTACACCCAGATAGTTCTGGGATCTAATCACGTCTTGCTCGTGAGAGAGGTTTTAGTCAACGGTTCTGAAACTTTCAGATCCGTGTGTTCTTTACAAATCTTTATGTCATCTTATAGATGCTGCTACGACGTGCTATTCGGAAATACTCCAAATATCTACTCTATTATATGAATCCGTTTCACTACTCATAGTTATTCGGATTTGTGTCAAAGCTTGCATCAACGTAACCCTTTACGACGAACTCTTTAACCACCTCCATAATCGAGAAAAATTCCTTAGTCCATTAGTTACTAAGGATAAATTTCGACCGCTGCTAGTGACTCAATCATGGATCACTCTCTGTACCTCTCAACATACTTTGAGTCAAGGCACACTTCAGGTGCGGTACACAGCATGGCATACTTTAGATTCTACGGCTAAGGCATAGAAGACGACCTTCGTCTATTCTCTTTATTCTGCCGTGGTCGGGTTTTGAGTCTTACTCAAATTCACACCTCACAATGCAACCAAGAACTCCTTCTTTGCTGGTCTATTTTCAACTCTTTCAAAAACTTGTCAAGGCATGCATCTTGTTGAAACTTCTATTAAGCGCTTTCGATCAATCTCCATAGATCTTTGATGCTCAACGTTCAAGTAGCGTAATCCAGGTACTCCTTTGAAAACTTCTTTCAAACAACCTTGTATGCTTTACAGAAATTCTACATTACTTCTGATCCACAATATGTCAACCACATATACTTATCAGAAATTCTATAGTGCTCCCACTCACTTCTTTGGAAATACAAGTTTCTCATAAACCTTGTACAAACCCAAAAGCTTTGATCATCTCATCAAAGCGTATATTCCAACTCCGAGATGCTTGCACGAGTCCATAAAAGGATCGTTGGAGCTTGCATACTTGTTAGTATCCTTAGGATCAACAAAACCTTCTGATTGTATCACATACAATCTTTCCACAAGGAAACCGTCGAGGAAACAATGTTTTGTCTTCCTGTGTGCTATTTTTTACAAATAATGCAGCAACTACTAACATAATTCCAACAGACTTTTAGCATCGCTACGAGCGACAAAGTCACATCATAGTCAACTCTTTGATCTTGTCGAAAACATCTTTGCGACAAGTCGAGCTTTTCTTAATAGTGACTTATCACCATCATCGTCTGTCTTCCTTTTAAAGATCCATCTTTGCTTAATAGTCCTACGACCATCAAGTAGTTCTTCCAAAGTCTACACTTTGTTTTCATACATAGATCCTCTCTCGGATTTCATGGCCTCCAGCCATATGTCGGAATCCAGGCCCACCATTGCTTCTCCATAGCTCGTAGGTTCATTGTTGTTCAACAACATGACCTCCAAGACAGGGTTACCGTACCACTCTGTAGTAGTACGCGACCTTGTCGACCTACGAGGTTTGTAGTAACTTGATCCGAAGCTCAGTGATCACCATCATCAGCTTCCACTTCAATTGGTGTAGGCGCCACAGGAACATCTTCCTACACCCTGCTACACACTGATTGAAGTGACGGTTCACTAACCTCATCAAGTTCTACCACCCTCCCACTAAATTCTTTTGAGAGAAACCTTTCCTCGAACGTTTTTAGAAACAAACACTTTGCTTCCGGATCTGAGATAGGAGATGTATCCAACTGTTTTCGATATCCTATGAAGATGCATTTATCCGTTTTGGGTTCGAGCTTATCAGACTGAAACCTTTTCACATAAGCATCGCAGCCCCAAACTTTCAAGAAACGACAGCTTAGGTTTCTCTAAACCATAGTTTATACTGTGTCATCTCAACGGAAATATGTGGTCCCTATTTAAAGTGAATGTGATTGTCTCTAATGCATAACCCATAAACGATAGTGGTAATTCGATAAGAGACATCATAGTATGCACCATATCAAAATAGGGCTTAGCTATGAATTGCGAAACAATTTCCACATTGTCTTTAGCTGTGTACCAAAACTCGCAACTCAGATATTCATCTCTATGATCATATCGTAGACAGTTTATCCTCTTGTCACGACGATCTTCACTCTGAAATCGCATTGAACTTTTCAATATTTCAAACTTGTGATTCATCAAGTAAATACTCCCGTATCTACTCAAATCGTCACTGAAGTAAGAACATAACGATATCCACTGCGTGCCTTAGCATTCATTGGACAGCACACATCAAAAATGTATTACTCCCAACAAGTTACTCTCTTGTTTCATGTGGCATGATTTGCATGTCTCAAGTGATTCAAAATCAAGTGAGTCCAAACGATCCATCTCTATGGAGCTTCTTCATGCATTTATACCAACAGGTATGGTCTGCATGTCTCAAACATTTCAAAAATGAGTGAGTAAAAAGATCCACCAGCATGGAGCTTCTACATGCATTTTACACCAACATGACTCAAGTGGTAGTGCCACAACTAAGTGGTACTATCATTATTACTTTGTATCTTTTTGGCACAAATTTTATGAACATGTGTAACACCACGATCGAGATTCAATAAACCATTGAGGGTAATTATTCAAGCAAATAGAATAACTATTATTCTCTTTAAATGAATAATCGTATTGCAATAAACACGATCCAGTTATGTTCATGCTCAAAGCAAACACCAAATAACAATTAATTAGGTTTTACCACCAATCCCGATGATAGAGGGAGCGTGCGATGTTTGATCACATCAACCTTGGAAACACTTCCAACACATATCGTCACCTCTCCTTTAGCTAGTCTCTGTTTATACCGTAGCTTTCATTTCGAGTTACTAATCACTTAGCAACCGAACCGGTATCCAATACCATCGTGCTACTAGGAGTACTAGTAAAGTACACATCAATATCATGTATATCAAATATACTTCCGTCGACTTTGCCATCCTTCTTATCTACCAAGTATCTAGGGTAGCTCCGCCTCAGTGACCGTTCCCCTCATAACAGAAGCACTTAGTCTCGGGTTTGGGTTCAATTTTGGGTTTCTTCACTAGAGCAACAACTGGTTTGCCGTTCCATGAAGTATCCCTTCTAGCCCTTACCTTTCTTGAAACTAGTGGTTTTACTAACATCAACAATTGATGCTCCTTCTTGATTTCTACTTTCGCAGTGTCAAACATTGCGAATCACTCAAGGATCATCATATCTATCCTTTATTTGTTTATAGTTCATCACGAAGCTGTAGCAGCTTAGTGGTAGTGACTTTGGAGAACCATCACTATCTCATTTGGAAGATTAACTCCCATTTGATTCAAGCGATTGTTGTACTCACACAATCTAAGAACATGCTCAACGATTTGAGCTTTTCTCCTTTACTTTGTAGGCAAAGAATCTTGTCGGAGGTCTTATACCTCTCAACAAGGGCACGGGCATGAAATCTCAATTTCATCTCCTTGAACATCTCTTATGTTCTGCGATGTTTTCAAAATTTCTTCGGTGCCTTGCTTCCAAGCCATTAAGTATTGCGCACTGTACTATTATGTAGTCATCAAAGACGTGTATGTCAAATGTTCGCAACATCCACAGACGACGCCCGAGGTGCAGCACACCGAGTGGTGCATTAAGGACATAAGCCTTCTGCGCAACAATGAGGACAATCCTCAGTTTTATGGACTCAGTCTGCAAAGTTGCTACTATCAACTTTCAACTAAATTTTCTCTAGGAACATATAAAAACAGTAGAGCTATAGAGCAAGCTACATCGTAATTCACAAAAGACCATTAGACTATGTTCATGATAATTAGTTCAATTAATCATATTACTTAAGAACTCCGACTCAAAAAGTACATCTCTCTAGTCATTTGAGTGGTACATGATCCAAATCCACTATCTCAAATCCGATCATCACGTGAGTCGAGAATAGTTTCAGTGGTAAGCATCTCTATGCTAATCATATCAACTATACGATTCATGCTCGACCTTTCGGTCTCTTGTGTTCCGAGGCCATGTCTGCACATGCTAGGCTTGTGAAGTTTAACCCGAGTGTTCTGCGTGTGCAACTGTTTTGCACCCGTTGTATGTGAACGTTGAGTCTATCACACCCGATCATCACGTGGTGTCTCGAAACGACGAACTGTAGCAACGGTGCACAGTCGGGGAGAACACAATTTCGTCTTGAAATTTTAGTGAGAGATCACCTCATAATGCTACCATCGTTCTAAGAAAAATAAGGTGCATAAAGGGATTAACATCACACGCAATTCACAAGTGACATGATATGGCCATCGCATGGGAAACAAAAATTTTCCTACACGCACGAAGACCTATCATGGTGATGTCCATCTACGAGAGGAAATTTGGATTTACGTACCCTTGTAGATCGCACAACAGCAAGCGTTAAGAAACGCAGTTGATGTAGTGGAACGTCCTCACGTCCATCGATCCGCCCCGCAAACTGTCCAACGAACCGTCCCACTATCCGTCCCACGATCCGCTCCGATCTAGTGCCGAACGGACGGCATCTCCGCGTTCAGCACACGTACAGCTCGACGATGATCTCGGCCTTCTTGATCCAGCAAGCAAGACGGAGAAGTAGATGAGTTCTACGGTAGCGTGACAGTGCTCTGGTGGTGGTAAAGGATCTACTCCTGCAGGGCTCCACCCGAGCTCCGCAGAAATACGATCTAGAGGAAAAACCGTGGTGTTTGTGGTCGGGCTGCCGTGGCAAAAGTTGTGTCAAATCAGCCCTAAAACTCCACTGTATATAGGAGGAGGGGAGGGGAGGCTTTCTTGAGGGCCAAGGCCCCCTTGGTGCGCTGGCTAGGGATAGGAGGAGTCCTCCTCCAATCCTAGTCCAACTAGGATTGGAAGGTGGAGTCCTTCTCCTCCTTCCCACCTCCTTTTTTTTCTTCTCTTTCATTTCTTATCCTTGGCGCATAGGGCGCTCTTGGGCTGTCCCACCAGCCCACCAATGGCTGGTGAGGGCCTATGGGCTTCCCCGGGTGGGCTGGCCCCCTCCCGGTGAACATCCGGAAACCATTCGTCACTCCCGGTACATTCCCGGTAATGCCCGAATACCTTCCGCTAATCAAATGAGGTCATCCTATATATCAATCTTCGTCTCCGGACCATTATGGAAACCCTAGTGACGTCCGTGATCTCATCCGGGACTCCGAACAACATTCGGTAACCACACATACAACTCAACTATACTAAAACATCGCCAAACCTTAAGTGTGCAGACCCTGCGGGTTCGAGAACTATGCAGACATGCCCCGAGGTACTCCCCGGTCAATATCCAATAGCGGGACCTGGATGCCCATATTGGATCCTACATATTCTCCGAATAACTTATCGGTTGAACCTCAGTGCCAAGGATTCATATAATCCCGTATGTCATTCCCTTTGTCCTTCGATATGTTACTTGCCCGAGATTCGATCGTCGGTATCCGCATGCCTATTTCAATCTCGCTACCGGCAAGTCTATTTACTCGTTCCGTAACACAAGATCCCGTGACTTACACTTAGTCACATTGCTTGCAAGGCTTGTGTGTGATGTTGTATTACCGAGTGGGCCCCGAGATACCTCTCCGTCACACGGAGTGACAAATCCCAGTCTTGATCCATAGTAACTCAACGGAAACCTTCAGAGATACCTGTAGAACACCTTTATAGTCACCCAGTTACATTGCGACGTTTGATGCACACAAGGTATTCCTTCGGTGCCAGTGAGTTATATGATCTCATGGTCATAGGAACAAAATACTTGACACGCAGAAAACAATAGCAATAAAATGACACGATCAATATGCTACGTTCATAGTTTGGGTCTTGTCCATCACATGATTCTCCTAATGATGTGATCCCGTTATCAAGTGACAACACTTGTCTATGGTTAGGAAACCTTGACCATCTTTGATCAACGAGCTAGTCAACTAGAGGCTTACTAGGGATAGTGTTTTGTCTACGTATCCACATATGTATTTGTGTTTCCAATCAATACAATTATAGCATGGATAATAAATGATTATCATGAACAAAGAAATATAATAATAACTAATTTATTATTGCCTCTAGGGCATATTTCCAACATCTATAGTACCATTGTGCCCAAGGTAGGTCTGGGATTTGTAATAGTTTGAAAGTATCACCAATTGTTAACAAAATTTTCAGAATGGAAAAAAGAGTTGCTAGTTGGGGCAATAAAAGGTAACTCGACATGAGCATTCACCCTACAACACTCACTAGACAATCAATTGATCAACTTGGTTTCATGGTAATCACTTACTTTGTCAAATTGCCGCCTACCTCCTCGATCCAAGGTCCGATTAAGTCTCAAAAACATTTCAGTTGGCTGAAGAATAGCAAACTGATTGTTAAATATTTGTGTATACGGTAAAATGAAGGCAATTTGACTTTTTTTATAATGGTGTGTCTTTATTGACTAAGTCAATGTTTTTTAAATATCACCTCATATGTTAATTAAGTAAAAGAATTTTTACAATCGTTCATTACAAAATTCAACATGCATGGAAGAACATTGTTAAGAGCATCACCAACACGCGCCCAAAAACTGGTCCGCGCGCTAAAAGATTCGTTTTTGGGTGACGGAGGCAAAAAATAGCGCTCCAGCAGAAGCTCTAAAATAGAAAGAGCACAAAAAATGTCAGCATCCGCGTAGCAAATTTTGAGCGCGCTCGCTTCCGGGCTGCATTATGGAGGCACTGGATTGTGTGCGCTGGCCACTGCAAATGGGACCGTCGGATTGGACGTTGTGTTTTCATGCATATGTTGGAGAACAAAGTCTTAGAGCATCTCCAACAGGCACCCAATGCGCGGTGCACTAAAATCTTGTTTGGGGGTGTGCCCATCGCCACGTTTGGCGCGGCGCGCAGCGCTGGGTCCAGCAGCCGCGCTAAAATGCAGCGCGCGAGCAGCCAACGCTCACATTTGTTCATTTTGAACACAAATTTCACACATCAACACAAAACACATGGGATATAATTTGAATCCAAACATCATTCAACCATGTTCATGCCCACAAGTTCAAATTCATGCCCACAACATCATTCAACGAAGTTCAAAATGCAAACCAAGTTCATGAAACAAAAGGCACAACAATCAAGCCTCGTCCTCGTCTTCATCCTCATCTTCCTCCGATTCATCCGACTCTGCCGAAGACGATTCTTCCTCCTCCTCTCCATTGTTGCATGCTGCATCCTCATCACATGAAGCTCGGAAGGTGTTGTCAAGATCGTGTGAAGGTGGCACACCGGCGCTCGGAGGTGCACCCATGCCGTCAATGAGAGATGCAAAACTCATGCCACCCATGCCACCCATGCCGTCCAAGCCGCCCGAAGGTGGTCCGAAGTCACCCATGCCTTCCATGGTCGCTCCAAAGCCACCCATGGAACCCATGTCGCCCATGGTGGCTCCAAAGCCACCCATGGCACCAATGCCACCCATGCCGCCAAGGCCACCGCCACCCATGCCGCCAAGGCCACCGCCACCCATTGCGTCAAGGCCACCACCACCCATTTCGCGAATCATGGCTCTTTTTTGAATCAAGACTTCTTCACGGGCAAGACTGACATACTCCTTTTGCGCATCATTGAACAAAGATGTGTCCAAGAAGAACAAGTGCTTCTCCCATTCCAACAATTTAGATTGCTCCTCCATGCCCACCTTCCTCTCCTCTAATGCCACTTTCCTCTTCTCGGTCGCCACCCTCCTCTCCTCGGCCGCGACAACTTGGTTCCTTGCCATTTGCCTCACCTCGTTGGCTTCTTTTCTTGCGTTGACAATTGCTTCCATGGCATTTTTGAGCTCATCATCTCCTTTTCTCTTCTTCTTTTCTTTTGCGTCTTTCTTGCACCCATCCGGTCGTTTGGGCTTCGAGTATGAAACCGAGTTTGGTGTGGGGCTTCTCTTGGCATCTTCACTTGATGCATCCTCCTCATCATCATCTTCCAAATCAATTGTTCACTTGCGTTTTTTGCTCAAATCCAAATCATCAATGTCCTCACGCTTCTTCCATTTCTTATCATCCTTCAATACTTCATAGCAATGAGGCAAGGTAAATGGCTTTCCTTTCTTGATCTTCCCCTTCTTGGTCCTCTTGTCCTCTCCTTTGAACAAGTTCTGTGCAATATTTAACTTCATGAAAACAAAATAAGTTAGCACAAGGAACACCAACAACAAGCATGATGATGAACGTGAGGAATAATGAAATGACACTTACCCTATCGTCATCATTGGTGTCACTTGGGTTCAACTTGTCAACTGCTTTTGGTGCGGCCGCCCATTGTTGACAATCTATGTTGATGGTCGACCACCGGGAGCGAAGCGATCGTGCGGAGTGGTCAATTCCACTCACGTTGTGAAGATCAAAGTGTTCTTTCATCCGGAGCCAATAAGCATCTCTACTTTGATCACCTCCAACGGATGGATCCCTCGACACATCCAACCAAGTTTTGCATAGCACGAGTCTTCTTCGTTGGTGTAGTTGCCTCCTCTTCCTTTCGGTGCACCGACAATGCCCTCACCATCCTCGTCCACCTCGAACTCATGGTCTTCGTAATGCATGTCATTGGTTTGAGACCAATGCGAATTGTTGGAGCCAACACCCATAGTTGGCATATATGCATTATCGTTGACACTACAAAGTATATAGAACAATGCAAATAAGCTATCTATATGTATCCATTCAAAATATAACAAAAGAAAAAAGGTTGGGGAAATTTTCTACCTTTGGGGCATATTGTCGAACACATTGTGCGCGTCGGCCGCCGGCTCAACAAGTGAGCTCATCGGCGCTTCGGTAGCCGCCTCGCCCCTCACACGCCCTGCAAGCTTCTTCCTCGACGCCTTCGAGGTGCCGGAGCCGCCCACTGCCTTGTTCTTCTTCGCGGATGTCTTGCCCTTCTTCGGTCACGTCGCATTTGGGAGCTTCGAGGGGGCTGCAGGTGGCTTCATCACGGCGGGCGCCGATGCCGACGCGACAATGCCGCCCGCCCAGGTCATCCGCGGCGGCATGAAGAGGCCGCTTGCGAATCTCGGAGGAGCACCGGGGAGGCGAGGCCAACGCTCCCAACGCTAGGGCTTGCGGCGGCGGCAACGGTGGGGGAGGGTTTGTGGCTGTAGGATGGGGTGAGGGGGGAGTCGGCGCACGCGTCCATCGGGTCAGTTCGCCGGCGCCGGCGCGTGCGGGGCAAAGGTGGCGCGGTGGAGAGAGTGCGGCGCGAGCGCCCGTGTGTGCCGCGCGGAAGCGGACGCCCCAAATACGCATCTCGCGATGGCGATTCGGACCGCGCGTCCAACTCTATATGCCGCGTGCGCGGTTATTGCACGCCCGCTGGAGAGACTCTGTCGGTTGCGCATGCGTTAAAATAGATAAATTTGAGGCATGGCGCTTGTTTAGCGTGGTTGTTGGAGATGCTTAGCGCGTCGCGCTATCGCTATTTCTATGCTGGAAAAATTTTTAGAGCGCCGAGATGCTCTAACAAGGACACCGTTAGATTTATTATCAAAGCTAATCTTCGCAATCTGATGAGCCGGTACGTTGGCCAATCGATTAATCATGAAGATTTGAAACTATTTATAGGCTTTGACATACTCATCGCTCCCTTCTTCGAAAGGACCAGAAAGAGCGTGTCAAAATTTTCATTTGTGAGGGCTGCAGACACAAAAGTGTAGCCAATCTCCAAATAATAGGATTATGAAGGGTAATACCTATATAAAGACCAAGAAGACAAGCCTGAAGTTCCACTTCCGCCACACTTGTACAAAAGCTCAATAAAATCCCACGACAAAATGATTATCTTCCCAAAGGAGTCCATGACCACCACCCGATGGTTGGAGTACTAATGATCTCTCAAAACAGGCTTTCGCCCCGCTTTATAGATAAAGCACATAGTCCAGCATCCAGACAGTACAAACCAGCAGAGTGCAAACGTAAGAAATGCTAGGGCACCAACACATTCCTGCCCAAGAAAGGAAAAGAAACAAAAAATGCCAACGGAGGGGCGGCTAAGGTGTAGCCGTGGAGCGGCGAGCCGCCGGGCAGCTGCTATCAGCGCATCTAGGTATCGCTGAAGCCTTCCGCGGTCACGGGTCCTAACGAGCGGATACCAGAGCTGCAAAAAGGTAAGGAATTTGAAGAACGAGTCAGAAGTGCGCCGCTGAAAGATCCTTTCAATCACCATTTTGTTGCGAGTAGTCCAAAGGGTCCACATCATAGTTGCGAATAGCAGCCAGAACACTCGGTGCTTATGGCCGACCTGGGTGGCCCGTACCTGCAGGAAATCTGCAAGGTCCGAGGCCGTCCATTCCGTTCCCAGGGCCTCGTGAACAAAGCACCAAAGGGCCTGTGCTGCAACGCAGGAGAACAAAATATTAACTCCGGTCTCCGGGACATGGCACAACGGACAAATGCCGTTACCCGGACCATGGCGTTTCAACACCTCCGTCCCTGAAGGCAGACGATCTCGAAGAAGCTGCCAAACGAAAATCTTGATCTTCAGGGGAAACTGTGCCTTCCAAAGTGGGGAAATCCACAGAAGGACAGGCATCCTACACAAAACCACATAGGCCGAACTAACGGAGAATTCTCCCGAGGGAGAAAGACTCCAGGAAACACTATCTCTGGACGACAAGGCCGGGAGGGGAACAACTGCCTGCAGGAGTTCCCAGTCCTGGACCTCAGCTGGACCGAGGGGACAGAGGAACGCAACCTGCCATCCGTCCTCCACAGCAGACGGAAGAGACAAGGACGGCAGGGTCGTCGCAAATTGAAAAAGCCTCGGGAAGCGCGAGCGTAAGGGCTCGCCATCCATCCAGGGGTCCAGCCAAAACTGGGTCTCAGCCCCATTACCCACCGAGATCCGCAGACCTAGTCTAATGTCGTTCTTGATGCCCTGAATGGATTTACAGAACTGCGACCCAGACGCGAGCGAGCAGGCCAAGAGGGGCCTGCCCCGCAGGTACTTGGCCTCAATCAGTTGAAGCCACTGCCCCCCGTCTCCCTACAGGATCCGCCTCACCCTGCGAAGCATCAAAGCAACGTTCATGTGGCGGGAAGCTGGAATGCCCAAGCCTCCTCGGTCCTTTGGCACGCAAATATGAGCCAATTTTACCATGTGGTATTTGGGTCTACCATCACCTGCCTGCCAGAAGAACCTAGGCAACTCCTTATCAAAGGTGTTGTGCACCCCTTCGGGCAGAATATACATCCCCATCAAATACATGGGGAGGCTCGCAAGGTTAGAGCTAATGAGGACATACTTGCTTCCTTTAGATGTGAACCTGCCACACCACGGCTCCGCACGGGACGCTACTCGTCCCACAAGCGGATCAAACCCACTGACCAGAATCCTGGACTCGGCAAGAGGCATCCCCAAATAAGAGATGGGGAGGACAACCAGTTTGCAGTTAAGGTTGTCTGTGATCCTGTGCTGCTCAGCCTCGGAGTAGCCCAGGACCACCACCTCACTCTTATCAAAGTTAATCTTAAGTCGAGACATTTCCTCAAAGCAGAGTAAAAGAAACTTAATATTAGCAATGTCCGAGTCGGAGCCTGTGACCATGATCATGGTGTCATCTGCATATTGGAGGTGAGATACACCACCACCCGAGATGAGGTGACCAACCACCCCCTGAATATGCCTGGCGAGCTTTGCCTTATCTAGGATGCCGGCGAGGGCGTCGACAGCAAGATTAAAAAGCGAGGGGGGGGGAATAGGGTCACCTTGCTTGACCCCCTTGGAAGCCTGGAAAAAGGGGCCCACTTTCCCATTAACATTGATTGTTGTGCTACCGGATCTAACCAGCTGCATGATCCAGGCGCACCACCTCTCGTCAAATCCGCGACGTTGCATCACCATCCTCAAAAAGGACCAGTCCAGGTGGTCATACGCCTTCTGGAATTCCAATTTGAGGAAGACCCCCTTGAGTCCCTTGGACGCCACCTCGTGGACAATCTCGTGGAGGTCAAGAATCCCATCATGAATCCGCCCGCCCTTCAGGAATGCAGACTGGAGAGGGTGAGCAATCCGTGCGGCCACAGTGGACAGGCGAGTGACGCATACTTTAGCAAAAAGACGCGCCACCACGTTGATCACTTTGATGGGACGGAATTGCCGAATATCCGAGGCCCCAACTACTTTGGGGATGAGAGCAATGACGCCATAGTTAAGCCTGCCCAAGTCTAGGGTCCCAATATAGAATTCATGGAACATGGGCATGATGGTCGGGCGCACGGTCTCCCAGAATCTCTGGAAGAAAACAACCAGGAGGCCATCCGGGCCCGGGGCCGAGCAAGCCTTCATAGAGGCCACCGCCTGACCCACCTCCTCCGAGGAGAACGGAAGGGTGAGTTCCGCATTCTCCTCATCGGACACCTGATCGGCAAGCGGCTAGAAGTCGTCACTAAGGGAAGAGCCTCCCCGCGGCTCCGCCGAGAAAAGCTCCTTATAGAAGGAGTAAATATGAGATGAGATGTCCTCTGGGCTCTCTAGAAGGGCATCCCCATCCCGGAGGAAGGGTATGACGTATTTCCGCCTACGACCATTAGCGATGGCCTGAAAGTAGGCGGTGTTTGCATCACCCTTCAGAAGCCAGTTCTGGCCTCCTCGACGCTGCCAAAACAGTTCCTCGTTCTTGAAGATGTCCATGAGCGTGGCGTCGAGGGAATATCTGCGGGGCCAGTCATCCGGGGAAAGACCTGGCCCATTTGCCAAGTCATCTAAGGCCTTAATCTGAACCAGCAGGTCCCCTTTACGGGCCCGGAGGTCAGCGCCCAGATTCGCACCCCATCCCTTCATGGCTTGGCGCGCCCGCTTCGCACAGTGGTGCCAGATGTCCACCGCACAGAAGACATGCAGCGGGGAAGCGGCCGCACGGAGCCAGCGGTCACGGACCAGCTCACGGAAGCCAGGCTGCTCCAGCCAAAATGTCTCAAAGCGGAAACGGCGGGATCTAGGGGGGAACCATCCCCCGACGAGAAGATCATTGGCATATGGTCGGAGCCAATCTGTGTGACCGCCTTAAGGCCACATAGAGGGAACATCACTTCCCATTAGGGCGACACAAAGACCCGATCCAAAACACTCCGGATGGGGTCCGCCTGCTTATTAGACCACGTGAACCTAGCCCCTATGCGGGCTATCTCACGTAGCGCCAAGTCCGCGATGCAGTCCTTGAAAAGACGCATTCAGGGCCTATCCACATTTGGAGAACTCTTGTATGAAGCCCACCTAATGAGGTTAAAGTCGCCGGCCACAACCACCGGAGTGGTGCAACTCTCCACCTTGTTCCTTAACTTGGCAAGGAACTCCACGGAACGGCCATGGTCCGCCGGACCATAGACGATGATCACCTCCCAACTGAGGTGAGACCGTCGATCAGTGATGGCCATACTCACAAAGAACTCTCCTCGGTCCATGTCCTCAACCGAGAACGCGTCTTCCCTAACACCAAGTAGGATTCCCCCAGAGTGACCCGTCGCAGGGAGCCACTGGCAGGCGAACTGGTGACGGGTGAGGCTTTGGAGCTCAAGCATGCTAAAGTCCTGACGAATCGTCTCTTGCAGACCCACAATGTCAATCTCTTCCTCACGCAAATATTCAATGAGCTGCCGCCGCCGGCCAGAGAGGCCGAAGCCCCTGATGTTCCAACATAGGAGCTTCATTTAATAACCTCGTCTGGATTCCTAGGCCCCGCAAGCGGGGCAGAGCTAGCCCGCCCGCCGACCACAGGGCGGGGGAAATCCTTAGGCGGCCGACCCCGGCGTCCCCGAGCAGAGGGGACGACAGAGGCGATAGGGCCAGGGGAGGCAGATCTGGGGCTGGACCCGCACACCTCGCGGCGGGTCTCGGTGGGGTTAAGACGGGTGGGAGGGCGCCCCGTGGGCTCCCGGGCATTCGGGAGCCCAGCCATGGGCGTCACAGTCCCACCGATCACCGGGGATGCACCATCGTCCCTAGTCTCTCTATGACCAGGTCCGGGGTGCACCGGGGGAGCAGGGGGGTCTGCCCGAGCAGCGAGGCAACGGGCTTCCGCCAGCGCCCCTCAAGCCTCTCTTTCGCACACAAGGCGGAGATCTGCTCAAGAGGGAGGCCTTTCTCCCCCCGGAATACAATACCACTATCCGCAGCCACATCCGCCAAAAGGGGCACCATATCGCTAGTAAGCACAGAGAAACGAGAGCCAGAGGAAGAGGGAGGGAGAGGGGAGGACGTACCCGGAAACAGATCGTCGGGATGCGGCCATCCTGGAGGATCCGGGACTGGCTGATCCGCGTGCTCTGACGCGCCGCCACCACGGGGGAGGCGCCCTCACGGGGCCTCGAACGGGGCGCAGGAGGAGTCTCAGACACCCAGCCGAGGTCGGCGGCCGGAAGAAGGCCCGTGGCCGGGGACCCAAGGGTTGGGGAAGGAGGGGACCCCGGAGAATGCGAGTAGAAGACCACCCCAGGCGAGCGTGGGGATGAGGCAGGGCACACCTCCATACCCACACTCACCTCCACCTCCGCGACAACGGCCGGGACAGCAGCGCCTGGAGGGGAGCTCCCAGTGTCTACTGCCATCATAGGCTCCAAAGCAACGACCGGGGGGTCCCCTGCAAGCCCTGGCGGTCCAGCGGCCAAAGAGTCAGGGTTGCGCCGGTCATCGGACGGTGCAGGTGGAGCCCCTCCATCATCATCATCACCCTCAGAAGAGGAACCGTCCTCCAAAGAGCCCCCCTCGTCGTCGAGCCCCCCGTCGCCCGGCTCTAGGACAACCTTGGTCGGGCCTAACGGGTCTACTGGAGCTGGGGACTCAAGCTCGAAGGTGAGGCGCCTGCCTTTGGTGCCGAAGTAGATGGGCCATCGATCTCAGCAGGAGCCGGGCAAAGGATCTCAATACGAGCAGGTCCATCATCCTCGAACGATGCCAGGTCAGCAGTGATCAGCTTGCCCACCGGCTCAGAGATAGCTTTGAGGATGTGGGTGAGCTTGGCACACCTTGGAGCCGCACACCCTCCCCTCGGGAGGCCATAGACGAGGACCCACACCTTCTCCAGGGGTGGGACGGGGTCAGGCTCCGCGGCCGCCGCCTGGACGGAAATCATGAACTTGTTGAGGGGACAACGGATGAGGTCATGAGAGCAGACCCGGAGGAGCTCAGCCGATGGGAAGGGGACCGAGAAGACAAGAGGGGCAATCTCAGTCACCTCCCACGCGAAGTCGGAGTCTCGAAAATCTCCGATGTAAGCCGCAAGCTCGGCCTGGATGAGGTCGGCCGTGATCAACAGTCCAACCGGGGTGGCCTAATCGGGAGCCAGGGTGACCGTAGCCAGGTGAGGCCGAGCCGTCTCCTCCTCAATCTCAACATCAACTAAGTAGAAACTCCCCCGCTCAGTGCCATATCCAAGGTAGGCGAGGGTAGTGGGGCACCGCGGGGGGGCCTCGCACTCCGAGCGGAAGTGACCAGCGCATCCACAGTTGATGCACAACGTGTCCTCATGGGACCGCTGGCGACTAGCCCGAGCGGGGGGGATCCAGAGCCTCCTGCTCAGGAGCCCTCGGAGGCGTCGGGCAGCCAGCACCCCCAGGAATAGCAGCAACGGCCTTCTTCTTCTTAGAATTCTTCTTCTTCTTAGCCGGGGCCGGAACGGGCATGGGAGCCGCGGGCGGGGCCTCTAGGGACACGCGCCTAGAAGGGCCAGCGTCCCGGCGCCAGTCCACACCCTCCGCACGGGAGGAGCTCCAGTCAGAGCAGCGGTCCTCATCACCGCGCCACGAATGCGGAGCGCCCCGCCACTCATCCCGACGGTGGTCCTGGCGATCCCGCCTCCATGTGGACGCCGAGGGCCTGTGAGCAGGTGCACGAGCCGGGGGCGCGCGCGTAGCACGCTCATCCCGAGGCCGAGACACCGGAGGAGGGCGTGCCACCAACTCTGCACGAAGAGCCGCCTCACGGTCCACGTCGGAGATGGAGGAGCGGGCGGCCTCCCGACGGCGAATGTCCCCCGGAGAGCCCGGGAGGGACAGGCGGGGGTCCCAGTCCGGGTCCCGAGGAGGTGAGGGCGGCGTAGGGAGGTTCCGGAGTAGAATTTCGGGGACCTCCCTGGCCGGTTGGAACCCCCATGGCCGGAGCGAGAAGAGCCGGCGCCCATGCCCCCTTCCTGGACGAGGTCATGGGAGGCCGGCGCATGGAGGAGCCCCTGCCCAGCAGGGAGGGGCCGTTTCGGCCGGGCCTGGCCGTCCCCGACTTGGCGAGTCATCAGTACTTCCCGGTAGGAGCGTCGCGGGGAGGGGATGGCGAGCAGAGCCGGTCGCCGGACAGAGGCCGAAGGAGCGGGCTCGTGGCCGGCTACGCAGGCACGCAGGAGAAGGGACGAGGTGGGAGGAGAGCCTCGGCCAGCCGGCCGCCGGGACGGGACAAGCGGGGCCCGGAGAGCGGCGGGATCGCACGCACCCGATGAGAGAGCCGCGCGTCGAGAGGAGCGGGACGATGCGGGGACTCGGGGTGGTGGCGGCACACGATGGCCAGGGGGAAACCTAGCCCCGAGCCGGTCCGCCCGTCGCAGGCCTGGGCCGGGACGCGAGCGCTGGGGGAGGCCCAGGTGTGCATCGGCCCACCGTCGGTTGACCATCTCCAGGACGCGGGACGCGCGGCGGGAGGCCTAGGCCATCTCGCTAGCTGAGATGGGCCCAGGCCCCATCCGCAACGGCCCAGGCGGAGAACCGGCCCATCCGCCCGCCAGCCTGCCCGGAGGGTTAGGGCACGGGGACGGACGAGGCGCCCGGGAACCACCCGCCGCCGCCGCCACAGGAGGCAGGGCACCAGCGCCTGGTCGGGGCTCGCGGGGGCCCTCACCGGCGGCCGCCACGGGGGACAACCCAGGCAGCACATCGGCTCGGGCCGAAGAGGGGAGAGGGGGAACCACATGGGGCCTGGGCACCGGCGACCGCCGCCCGAGCTCCTTCCCCGGCCGCCGGCGAACAGGGCGCGCCGCAGCCAGGAACGAGCCGAGAAGCGGTGGCGCCAGAGACACAGGCAGCTCCAGCCGGCCTTCACCATCCGAAGAAACCTCCAGCTCATCAAGGTCGGGATCATCCGCCCAGTCTGCCCACCATCGCGCCGACCGGGGGAAGCAGAGGGAGGGCGCCCCCGGCGAGGGAGGCTGAGGCATCGGGCTCAGGCAGCACGCCGGCCAGACGCCGTCAGAGGGCACCGCGCATCATCATGTCTCGGCCGCCGGAGAGGAACCAGACCACACAACGCACAGAGGACCAAATCGGGGCCATTCCGCTTCCGAGTACTAATGATCTCCACGAACCTCGCATCGACATTGACCTTGATGTAATCACAATGTGGGGTTGTCAAAATCACCCGAGTCTTCATAGAAACATGATCATTCATGAATCGAGACAACACTCCTTCACCTTTATTATTTCAATCCACCACAATACAGGTGTGACATGAAACAAAGCACGACCATAGTTAGCCACAAACTAGCAGAGACCGATACAGATTCATTTCCTTTCTTAAAAATTAAGTCACTCAAATGTCACGCTCGCTAAAAACTGAAAACTAATTGTTCACGCACCGTTGGACTCAACTGGACCAGAATAGTTAGAGCATCTCTAGCAGATTTCGTATAAATGTTCAAACCCTTATAACTTTATATTTTATAGTTTTGGTTAAAAAAATGTCTAGAACAGAAACCATAAAAGTAATTCAACCCGTAAAATTTTTAAGGGTCACCGGAAATGCACACCGAAACTGATATTTAAAGGTTGGAAGGCCGAACCGAGGGGGCCTCGTATATCGGTCAAACCTCGTCGAAGCAAACACGCCGCCACAGAGTTTGGCGAAATCTGTCTTAAACTTACCAGAATTCATCACCGCACACCGGAAAAGACAGCTAGACGCTACAGTCGATCGCCGCCGGTTCGAATTGGACGAGCTCGAACTTGCACTGGCCTTCCATGACATCAGCCTTACCTTCGCAATCTTCCCGGCGGGGCAGGCAAAGGGGCACGGCTGGGCCGGTGCGGCTAGCAATGGAGCAAGGCGCGGATGGCGTAGGCGACAGGGCGTGGTCGGTGGGCAACGGGGCGCGGCCAGCGTGGTGATGGGCGCGACCAGCTGAGGGAAGGGTTGACGGCGGTCGGATTGGAGGAAGGAGCTCTTTATCTCAGCTTTACAGTTTATTTTACAGTATTTGATCGCCGTAGCTAAAATAAACTTTTAAAATGCCTTTTTTAACCTATATTCCAGTTTTATAGTTTGCGATTTTAAGGAATGTGTTAGAGATGCTCTTAGTAAGTAGTCTGTCTTAGTATGCTGAAATATCTTTTGTCCAGATAAATCCCGTAAATCCTTTATAGCCAGACGCAACACATAGGCCTTTGGGCAATTGACGCACATGAAAGGTAGAGCCCAAAATATGTTTTTGATTGAATGTTTTGGGGAAAATTATAAGGAAAAAGATTATCTTCCACCGGTCGATCGTACGTGGCGGTCCACCGGCTCCACGGCCGTTCGATTATTTTCCTGCAACTCACGTCTTGTTTTAAGATAGGCATTCCTGATACTGGATATAAGTATAGGTGTTTCGGGATTCGTTTGACTGTGAGTACAAGCGACTAGATTTGAATTTTTTTTCCTACAACATCCTCCTTGTTGCAAGAATTTTTTTACAACATTAGTTATGTTGCAGAACACTTTCCGTAACACCAATATAAAGTTGAAAATAAAATCTACAACATTAGCTTTGTTGTACAAAAATTGCTGCAACAATATCTATGTTGCAAAAGTTCCGCAAAACGGTCCCTGTTGCAAACATCCGAACACAACATTATGCTTGTTTGCAAAAGTTGTCCGTTCAATCTGTTAGTCACCCCGTATTAAATCTTTATGACAGAAAAAATTCTATAGGCGTCTGCAGCTCTATCGAGGCCGAAATAAAGCGATTGTTTCCGTAACTGATTTGTTGTTTCAGGAGTTAATGTGTTGAGGGAGATGACCGAGTCATGTGTGAGGACTTAGATCGGATGGTTGCGGACGACTGCGCGCGCGGAGATCCAACGGTTATCGTGATGGTGGATGTTTATTATACATCTACCGGTGGATGCGTAGCACCCCAAATTATAAAACAAAAAAAATCCATGATAAAATTAAGGGAAAAGTTTACGTTCAGCCGACGGATCGTACGCGAGCGATCCGCCGGCTCCTCTGTACGACGCGTGTTTCTTTTTCTGTAACTTTACCTAAGTTGCAAAATTTTCCTCCGCAACAATATACACGTTACAAAATATAAAAACAAAGAAAACACCGAAACATGCGCAAAGAAAAAAAAACTGCAACAAAGCGATTGTTTCAGAAACTCGAGCGTTGTTTCAGTAATTACCTGGTACCCAGCCGAAGAGCGCGCGAAGGAAAAAAACTGCAACAAAGCAATTGTTTCAGAAACTCGAGCGTTGTTTCAGGAATTATCGGGTACCGAGTCGAAGCGCGCGCAAAGAAAAAAAACTGCAACAAAGCGATTGTTTCAGAAACTCGAACATCGTTTCAGGAATTAGACCAAAGCCCCGCGTGCGGATCGGATGGATGAGATCGGCTGAATGCACCAAATCAAACGGCTGTGAAGATGGTGGATCATTGGAAATGATCCGCCGGTGGACGCGTAGCGTTGCCCTAAAATTAAAGGTTGTGTCAGGATTTTCGGCAGTTGCTATAGTACCTTAACTTTTCGATTCAACTTTCCACTACTAGTCAGATAAAGAATCAACATGATATCAACATCCACAAACCGAACAAATCTAGTGGAATAGCATCTTTTAGTGAAAGCTGGGTTGCTAAAGAAAGTTTGATTTTTCTTGAGTTGTCTATTGAAGCTTTGCAGCCCAAAAAAAATAAAAAAAAACTTCAAGACACGGCTAGACAAGAGAAAAGACGCGGACAGTAATAAAAACAAAATGACACAGCCAGCCACCACCGGAAAGACCAAAAAGACATGCCAAGCCAGTGACAGCCAGAGTTCACGGGGAGGAGCATCGTCATCGTCGTTGTGAAGGCATTGGTCAGCATCGTGCACGGGACTCGATGTACTCGTGGAATTCCGAACATCGTTTATCGTCATCTCTTACGTAAGCGTTCCTCCCGTGCTGCCTTCATCAGCTTTTCAACCACTTGTACCATGGCATGCATTGTGTCATTTAGTCCGATTTTAAACTAAATATACTTCCTCTGTTTTAAATATAAGTTTTTTCAGTTTTTTACTACAGAATACATACAAATATATGTAGATATATTTTAAAATATAGATTTATTTATTTTATTTCGTATGTAGTCCGCAATTGAATCTTTAAAAAACTTATACTCCTACTTCCTTCATTCTTAAATATAAGTCATTTTAGATATTTCACTACGAACTACATATGAAGTAAAATGGATTATTCTACATTCTAAACTATATTTATATATATTCATATGTAGTTCATAGTGAAATTTCTTTAAAGACTTATATTTAGAAACGGGGAAGTATTTAGTATCGAAGGGAGTATATTTTGTGTACGTCGCCATCTTACCTTACCTACACATAATTACCATGATGCGATCCTTTTGCAGGAGAGAAGAGCAGGTGTAAAAGTCGACTCTACCACTCTTACTATATCACTCCTTCCGGCCCTAATTAACTGTCACAAGATTAGTGTTAATGACGAATGATTCGTCCTATTATGATCAATGTGATCTTTTGGATCCTGGCGAAGGGGTAGGGTGGCCCCTTTGGCTAACCACATTACCCATCGTGACCAAACGACGTTCATCAGAGGCGATTCATCCTGATAGGGGTCCTCGTGTTTCATGAGGTTTTTCACGAAGTTCATGCCAAGCACCTCAAGGCCGTCTTCTTGAAGATAGTCTTTCACAAGGCCTAGGACATAGTCAGTTGGCCCTTCCTTCGGGAAGTATCGTTACTAAAGGGTTCGATGACCGCTAGGTCTCCCGGGTCATTCACCTGGTTTTGTCGGGCCATACTGCAGTTAACATCAATGGGGAGATTGGCCCCTATTTCCCCACCCTATGTGGGGTTAGGCAGGGCGACCCCTTCTCCCCATTCCTGTTCAACATGGTGGTCGATGTTTTGATCACTATCCTAGATAAGTCCAAAGCTGTTGGCCACATCCACGGGGTCGTGCCTCACGTTGTGGAGGGGAATGGCGTCTCCCTCTTGTAGTACGCTAATGACGCCATCATAATGGTTGAGGGCTCTGCGACCGATATCACGAACCTGAAGTTTCCCTTGCTCTGCTTTCAACAGTTTTTGGGCATTAAGATCAACTTCGATAAGAGCGAAGTGATGGTGATGGGATCCTCTGCGTATGAGAGTGAGAGCATCGCAGACGGACTTAACTGCGAGCTGGTTTCCTTCCACACCTCCTACTTGGGGATCCCCATTAGTGCCTTGCACCTCTCCGTAGCAGACTTCAGGCCTACGGTGCTCAACCTCGAGCATTGTGTCGAGCCTTGGCAAGGCAGATGGGTTTCTAAGGCAGCTAGGACGATCCTCATCAACTCATCCTTATCCACCCTACTCATGTTCATTATGAGCTTCTACAGCTTGCCAGAAATGCTCCACCATGAGATCGACACCATCCATGATAGATTCTTCTAGATAGGTGATGGCGATAAGCAGGAGTATCATATGGTTTGATGGTCGGCATATGCAAGCTGTGTGACCAGGACGACCTTAGGAACATGTCCTCCAAGCGCATGAACATTTCCCTCTTGACCCGCTGGCTATGGTAGATCGCTAGTAGGGAAGGCGGTCTCTGGTTGCGTATCATCCAAAGCAAATACCTCCATGGGCAACCCATGGCCTTTCTATCAAAGGTGTGAGGGCTCCCAGTTTTTGCAGTCTGTAATCCAACTGCTCCCAGTCCTCTGCATCGGGACCTCCATACAAGTAGGATCTAAAACTTCCACCCTGTTTTGGTTCGATCGATGGGCTCGCGAGGTCCCTTTTATGGCTCGCTTTCCTGCCCTGTTTTCCATTGCGATGGACCCTAAGATCTCTGTGGAGGTGACCTTTATTGACTTAGGGCTCCTAGCATTCCGATGACCATTTGGGCCCTCGGACACCATCGCATGGCAGGAGCTCCTTGAGACAGTCACCCTCCACGAACCGCAAGTAGACCAGATTGTCGATCGCACCTTCTAGCATCTCGAGCCATCGATCACTTTCTCCACAAAATTGCTATACCAAGCCATTGCTACCACTCTCTCCCGGGAGCCCTTTGAGCTGATTTGGTCGACTAGGCTCCCTCTGAAGATAAGGATCTTCCTATGGCAATGGATACGCGGCCGGGTACCATCCAGCATGGAGATGCTTAAGCGGAATGTCCCAGACGATGGGATATGCCCCCTATGTGGGATAGTTGAAGACTCCAATCACATTCTCTTCTCGTGCATGTCCGCCCAGTTCCTCTTGTCTGCCTTCACGAGGCTATTGGTGGTCGTTGTTGTAACACCAACTTCACTGACCTCTACACCGAAATCCAGGCCTCCCCCCTCCGGGACGCCACATTAGGTGGCTGGTTATTGGGGTCCTCGTTTGGATGCTCTCAACGGTTAGGAATAAGTTTGTGATTCAGCATGTTCCGTTCGACGTGCGACTAACACGATGTTCAAAATGTGTGGTTACTTGCAGCTTTGGCGGCCACTTAGTCGCCACCCGGACAAGGATGCTATCAACTCATTCACCGCTGATCTTCGGGTGATGGGTCTCCGTTTGGCGTCGCCGCTCCCTCCGCCATTACCTGGGCTAGAGTAGCTTCATCGCTTTGCGGTGTCTCTGCCTTTTGTTTTTTAGGGATTGTTGAGTTGTGCCCTCAGCAAAACCCTCCCTTACTTCGTGTTGTGCTCCCTTAGGTATGTGTGTGTTTGGATTTGATTTTGTAATGAACTTTACGAGTGTGATGGTTTGCTTTATCAATAAAGCGGGACAAAAGCCTTTTTTCTGTATCCATTGTCTTCCTAGTGACCAATGTCCATAAGTCGCCTACTCAAAACAGTAATAAAATCCTTCCAATGATAGATATATACTTTTAGTTTTGACTAGTCGTTCAACGTTCCATTGTCTATCCATTGTATCGACTATTATTTTCATTGGTATCTATCGGATCTAAGATCTAAGATGGTCTTTTAGTGACACACCATTACTAGCATGCCACCCTCTTGCCATCACGACTTACATCATCTTGTTAATGAATACTACAATCACTATTACTAATAGAGACATACAAAAGAATACTAGGTTATGATGGTGCAGTCATCCAGTGACATGCCATTTCAGTTGAATATTTCACTTACATGCTACATATAGGTAGAACCGCAACAGTCAACGAATAATGCTTTGAAAATAAAACTCCACAAGAGCTTCATCAATTTCTTACCCAACTGCACGAAGAAGCCAACAGATCCCCTTACATTATCAATTTCATCAAAGTCAACACATTTGTTCATCCTCATCTGGCGCAGCATACCCTTGGGTGACTCATCGACAACAACACCACAATATAGTGGCTCGGGAATGGTGTCAAGGGTGTCTATTTCGATGAGCACCAACATTTGGCAAAAAAATCTTTCAAATCAGTGTAAAAGAAAGCTCAAATCGCCCCCCCAAAATAAAGAACCCTAACCGTAGGTGTAGAAGATACTTACCCACATCTCCATGTCCATGTTGTTAGCCATGTCGAAGTCGTCATCTATGCTCTCCTCCCCGTCCTTCCATGACGGTATGGTGAGCGACTAGCGGATGGGTGGTTGGCAGCGGCGAGCTCAACGTGTGATAGGAGTGAGAAGAGTGAGCGAGCACTGGTGCATCGACGTCCTATGCAAACGGTTTTACCCCCTTTATATGACACAATTTTAAACTGTTATCTTGCCTGTGTGGGCGATAGGGGGGTCTATCCCGCACGACTCAGATTGATCATCGGCGATAGCACAAAAGAACACATACATTTGGCAGAAAAAAGGTGTGTGATGTCTAAATCTATCACAAATGTGAGTCGTGGTCCAACCTTTAGCGATATATCAAAATTCTCAAACGATCCATCCGTGCCACTCGTGTGGGATGCCATGACTATCACACGCGTTATTCTGTTATGCAATATTTCCGATGCGTGCTGCATCATAAACAGTTAATGATTCTAAACCGTGTATGATAAGTGGTATATCACAAACATTTAGTTCTGCAATAAAATCGTATAAAATCATGTATGATGTAAGAGTGCATACATTTGTTCGCATAAAATCGTATATGAAGCTTAAATATATCACACACGTTGTTATGTCTATAAACGTTTGCAATAAATAAAATGTCCCAAACGTTTCATCTGTAATACCCATGTCAGATGAAGACCTATCACACACGTTCTTCTACGACCAATGTTTACGATGCGCACGATATCATAAACAGTTCATGATTGCAAAGCGTGTGTGATAAAGAGACTATCACAAACATTTAATAAGAAGAAGTTGTGTGAGATGTTGTTGCAAGGCGTCTATGCAGTAGAGATTCATCACACATGTTATGTTATGAGTAACATGGTTGATCTTGACATTGATCACAAATGTTTTGTTTTCACAAACTATGTGCAATGTAATGGCCTGCAAACTTATGGATCTCCGAATATTTAAGAAACGATGAAGGGGTCACAAAACAATTGCGAAAACAGGAGAAAAATAGAGAGAGAGTTAGACCCAATTTTGGAGGGGCTCTTGCCCTCCGGGAGACATGTCGTCCATGAACGATAGGGGAAACTCTCCCCCCACCTAGAGGATAGACCAAGGAAGAAGAAGAACGAGGGGGCTCTCTCCCCTCTCTCTTGGTGGTGTCAGAGCGCCGCCGGCGCAATCATCATGACGGAGATCTACGCCAAGAACTTCGCCACGGTCACCACCAACTCTCTCCTCCTCTATGCAGCGGTGTAAAACCTCTCTTTCCCACTGTAATCTCTACTTAAACATGGTGCTTAATGCTATATATTAGTATCCAATGATGTGTGGCTATCCTATGATGTTTTATTCGATCTCTTTTGTCCTATGGATTAATTGTGGTACGGTGTGATTGATGTGAGTTGTATGTTAATATAGTGTTGTCCTAAGGTTCCTTCCGTGCCGCGCACACGTGGGGGATTTCCGCTGGAGGGTGTTGCAATACTTTCATGATTCTCTTATAGTGGGTGGCTAGAGTGAGAGAAGCGTACACCCAAGTAGGGGGGTTGTTGCGTATGGGAGTAAAAATAAATTGATGTTTAGTTCTATGGTTGAGTTTTACCTTAATGATCTTTAGTAGTTGCAGATGCTTGCTAGAGTTCCAATCATAAGTGCATATGATCCAAGTACGAAAAGTGTATTAGCATATGCCTCTCCCTCATTGCATATGATAAGTATTTGTCGTGTTATATTCAATTGCCTATGGACAATCTTTATCTTGTGTTACAAAAAGCTTTATACTAAACAACTAACTAAATTAAAATTTATCTAAACATACCCTAACTTTTATTTACTTGTTCTTTATTTTCTTTCAAAACTATCTATTACACCTACTAAGTAATACCCTAACTTTCTAGTTTCCTTCCCACAAAGCAGTTTCTTACTTGTTCTAGATAAAGTAAGCATCAACGTGCATAGAGTTGTATTGGTGGTCGATAGAACTTGAGAGAATATTAATTCTACATTTATGTCCTCATTGGGTTCGACACCCTTAGTTATCAAAAAAGGCTACAAACGATCCCCTACACTTGTGGGTTATCAGGGAGGAAGAAACACACAGGTCGATTTTTCAACCTTGTAAGAGAAACATTGTAGCTCTCTACCATTGCAATACAACAAAGTAGGAGTAGGGTATTACACCAAGAAGGTGGACCGAACCTGGGTAGTTCTTCGTGTTCATTTGTAGTTCATCCACCACATTTCATACATGACATAGGGTTTCTAGACGTGTTCAGTCCCTGGTTATCGTGGTTTTGTCACGGCAGATGTCCTCATGAAAGGACTTAGGTGTGAGGCCATCACAACTAGGTGGCGACTTGAACGGGGTTGATTGGAATTGAGAGACGTGAGTTTACCCAGGTTCGGCCCCTCTGATGGAGGTAAAACCCTACATCCTGCTTTTGGTGTTTACTGATGATGATCTTGATTACAAGGGTGCGAAATCGCTAACCTAGGTCTCGAGTATTTATAACCATTTTCTTCTACCTCATGGTCTCCGCTTTATATATAGGTTGAGACCCTAAGATTACACCAGAGTCCGAGTTATAACACAACACGTGACTTATTCCTTCTACTACTAAATTGGGTGAGCGGAATCTTCAAGTCTTTCCACATGAGCCACCATGCCACGAGCCTACCTCTTCGCGAGCCGCCTCCTGGTCCTTCGTGCTTAAGGGCATCCAGCCCAAGTTATACCCGAGGCGGGTTACCCGCTGGGTGGGTCAACCCATGGGGTATATCCCCAACATTAGCCCCCGATTTAATTTGGATTCATCCATGTTAAACTCCATACTGAAAATAAACAAAAACAACTCAAGGTGGAAATTAAAGTTATCTTAACCCTTGAGCCGGTAATCTGCTTTGTGAGAAAGCTTCACCTGGGTCAATGTTTTGCCGGGTTATCTGCCTTGTTTAGGACTTGATATTTTATCAACCGTCATTGTCATGACATCATCCTGACTGTCACTATTTCCATCCAGTCATCATGGTGAATCTTTTTTAAACAGTGCCCAAATCCCTGCCAGGCACAAAAATCGAGGCGTCTTCTTAGCCACAAATTACTGTGCCTATTCCTTTTTTACTGCGCTGCTTAGGGTTCGTCTCCTTATAAATAGCCCTGAGCCCTTTTGGTTTTGACCTTTCAATTCTCTTCTTCCTCTCTCATCAAATGCCTCTCCTGAGCTTTGCTGGCGCCGTCTCTCTATAAGTGATTCCGTCTTTGCGGTGCCATCACCGTAGTTCATCTTCATCGACTGCGAAGCCTTCCCGAAGCGCGACCGTCACCAACTCATCTCTCCTCCAGTTTTGTAAGTCCTCATTACTGCCCTAGGTTATCTTCGTTTGTTTGTAGTTCATCACTAGTTCATCTCCTTCTCTATAGATCATCGTCATAGATATGTCACTTCTCACATCATCTTGTGTATATTGCATGATTTTACCACCGCTGTTGCGTGGCCATTTTTATAGATCCATAGAAAATTAGTCATGAATCCTTGCAGACATTCTGTTTCGGTAGCTCCGCTAGTCAGGGTGTATTTTTCTTCCTTTTGCGCAATATTTATATCCGTTTGTTCTGCCACTTTGGTGGAAAGTTGTTGTTGCTCGCAAATTTTGCTAAGTCCCTTTGGCCTTAGGCCTTTACCCGTTTAGCTGGCTCAAGCTTATAGCGTATCTCATTACTGGCTCAACTCCTCTTTCATCCTGTTAGCCGGCTTATCTTTATATTCCGGCTCATTTTTCTGATTCTTCGCAGTGTCGGTGTTAATCGCAATGGCTTGATACATCCATTTTGCATCATGCTTTTATATCAATATTTATTGCATTATGGGTTGTTAATACACATTATGGTACAATACTTATGCCTTTTCTCTCTTATTTTACAAGGTTTACATAAAGAGGGAGAATGCCGACAGCTGGAATTCTGGACTGGAAAAGGAGCAAATCTGAGAGACCTATTCTGCACACCTCCAAAAGTCCTGAAAAGTTACGGAGAATTGTTTTGGAATATAAAAAAAATAATGGGTGAAATAAATATCGGAGGGGACCCACCAGGATGTCACAAGCCACGGGGCGCGACCTACCCCCTGACCGCGCCCTTCAGGCTTGTCGGCCCCCTAGCAGGCCTCCGGTGCCCAACTTATGCTATATGAAGGGTTTTGACCTGGAAAAAATCATATCAGAGCTTCTGGGACGAAGTGCCGCCATCTCGAGGTGGAACTTCGATAGGACCAATCTAAAGCTCCGGCGGAGCTATTCAGCGGGGGAAAACTTCCCTCCCGGAGGGGGAAATCGAAGCCATCATCATCACCAACGATCCTCTCATCGAGAGGGTTCAATCTCCATCAAAATCTTCATCAGCACCATCTCCTCTCCAAACCCTAGTTCATCTCTTATATCCGATCTTTGTCTCAAAACCTCATATTCGTACCTGTGGGTTGCTGGTACTGTTGGTTACTCCTTGTAGTTGATGCTAGTTGGTTTATTTGGTGGAATATTATATGTTCAGACCCTTAATAATTATTAATACTCTTCTGATTATGAACATGAATATGCTTTGTGAGTAGTTACGTTTGTTCCTAAGGACATGGGATAAGTCTTGTTATAAGTAATCATGTGAATTTGGTATTCGTTCGATATTTTGATAAGATGTACATTGTCTCTCCTCTAGTGGTATCATGTGAACGTCGACTACATGACACTTCATCATTATTTGGGCCTAGAGGAAGGCATTGGGAAGTAACGGTTAGATGATGGGTTGCTAGAGTGACAGAAGCTTAAACCCTAGTTTATGCATTGCTTCGTAAGGGGCTGATTTGGATCCATATGTTTAATGCTATGGTTAGATTTATCTTAATTCTTCTTTCGTAGTTGCGGATGCTTGCGAGAGAGGTTAATCATAAGTGGGATGTTTGTTCAAGTAGGGTCATCACCCAAGCACCGGTCCACCCACATTTCAAATTATCAAAGTAATGAACGCGAATCATATAAGCATGATGAAAACTAGCTTCACATAAATTCCCGTGTGCCCTCGGGAGCGCTTTTCTTTATATAATAGTTTGTCCAGGCTTATCCTTTGCTATAAAAAGGATCGGGCCACCTTGCTGCACCTTTGTTACATTTTTTACTTGCTACCCATTACGAATTACCTTATCACAAAACTATTAGTTACCGATAATTTCAGTGCTTACAGAGAATACCTTACTCAAAACCGCTTGTCATTTCCTTCTGCTCCTCGTTGGGTTCGACACTCTTACTTATCGAAAGGACTACAATAGATCCCCTACACTTGTGGGTCATCAAGACTCTTTTCTGGCGCCGTTGCCGGGGAGTGAAGCGCCTATGGTGAGTGGAACTTGGTAAGGAAAATTTTATACACTGTGCTGAAATTTACTGTCACTTGTCACTATGGGAAATGATCCATTGAGGGGCTTGTTCAGGGTATCTTCACCCCGTACGGAAGAACAAAGAGATGATCCTGAACCTTCTGCACCTCTTGAAAATATTTATTATGAAATTCCTTCGTTTATGATAGAAAAACTGCTAGCTAACCCTTATGAAGGAGATGGAACACTACATCCTGATTTGCATCTAATCTATGTGGATGAGGTTTGTGGATTATTTAAGCTTGCACGTATGCCCGAGGATGATGTCAATAAGAAGGTATTTCCTTTATCTTTGAAGGAAAAGGCGTTGACATGGTATAGGCTATGTGTTGATACTGGATCATGGAATTACAACCGATTGAAATTGGAATTTAATGAGAAGTTTTATCCAATGCACCTGGTTCATCGTGATCAGAATTATATTTATAATGTTTTGCCTCTTGAAGGAGAAAGAATCGCTCAAGCTTGGGGGAGGCTTAAGTCAATGTTATATTCATGCTCCAATCATGAGCTCCCGAGAGAAATTAGTATTCAAAATTTATATGCCCGGCTCTCTCGTAATGATCAATCCATGCTCGACACTTCTTGTGCTGGTTCCTTTATGAAGAAAGATATTGAACTCAAATGGGACTTATTGGAAAGAATTAAACACAACTCTGAAGATTGGGAACTCGAGAAGGTAATGAGTGAGGTATAAGCATTAAGTTTAATTTTGTTAAATCCTTTATAGACACCAACGCTTTTCGTGATTTTAGCACTAAATATGGACTTGACTCTGAGGTAGTAGCTTCATTTTGTGAATCTTTTGCTACTCATGTTGAGCTCCCCAAGGAGAAGTGGTTTAAATATCATCCTCCCATTGAATTTAAAGTGGTTGAACCTATTAAAGTTGAAGAAGAAACTATTATTTATAATGTTGATCCTGTTATTCCTACTTCTTATATTGAGAAACCACCCTTTCCTGTTAGGATAAAGGAACATGCTAAAGCTTAAACTATGGTTCGTAAGAGTTGTACTAGAGCACCTATACCTCCTGAACAAATTAAAGTTGAACCTAATGTTTCTATGGTTAAAGATCTCTTGGTTGATAATATTGATGGGCATGTCATTCATTTTTGTGATGAAGCTTCTAGAGTTGCTAGACCTCATACTAAAGGTAAACATAGACCTATTGTTGGCGTGCCTGTTGTTTTTGTTAAAATAGGAGATCATTGTTATCATTTCTTATGTGATGTGGGTGCTAGTGTGAGTGCAATTCCCTTTACCCTATACCAAGAAATTATGAATGATATTGCACCAGCCAAATTAGAGGAAATTGACTTTACCATCAAGCTTGCTAATAGAGATATTATTGCACCAATTGGGATTGTTAGAGATGTTGAAGTCTTGTGTGGGAAAATAAAGTATCGTATTGATTTTCTTGTTCTTTTCTCCCCACAAGATGATTTTTGTCCCATTATATTCGGTAGACCCTTCTTGAATACTGTTAATGCTAAGATTGATTGTGAAAAAGAAACGGTTACTGTAAGTTTTGGGGATGCATCTCATGAGTTCAATTTCTCTAAATTTCGTAAACAACCCATGACAAAGAACAACCTAGTAAAGATGAAATTATTGGTCTCGCTTCTATTGTTGTGCCTCCTACAGATCCCTTAGAACAATATTTGCTAGACCATGAAAATGATATGTACATGAATGAAAGGAATGAAATAGATAAGATTTTCTTTGATCAGCAGCCTATTCTGAAACACAACCCACCTGTTGAAATACTCGGGGATCCTCCTGCACCTAAGGGTGATACCGTGTTTGAGATTAAACAATTATGTGATACTCTGAAGTATGCTTATGTTGATGAAAAGGAGATATATCCTGTTATTATTAGTGCTAACCTTTCAGAGCATGAAGAAAATAGATTATTGAAAACGTTGAGGAAGCACCGTGCCGCTATTGGATATACTCTTGATGATCTTAAGGGCATTATTACCACTCTATGTCAGCACAAAATCAATATGGAGCCTGATGCTAAGCCAGTTGTTGATCACCAACGACGATTAAATCCTAAAATGAAGGAAGTGGTAAAAATGTGAAGATTGCTTGAGCAACCTTGATTGAGTTTTGCAGAGATGTGAAGAAACTAATATTGTATTGAATTGGGAGAAGTGCCACTTTATGGTTAATGAAGGCATTGTCTTGGGACACAAAATCTCCGGAAGAGGTATTGAAGTTGATAAAGCTAAAGTTGATGCTATTCAAAAAATGCCATGTCCAACAGATATCAAAGGTATACGAAGTTTCCTTAGTCATGCTGGTTTCTATTGGAGATTTATTAAAGACTTCTCTAAAATTTCTAAGCCTCTCACTAATCTTTTGCAAAAGGATGTTCCATTCATTTTTTATGATGATTTTGTAGAAGCATTTGAAATTCTTAAGAAAGCCTTGATCACTGCACCTGTTGTTCAATCACCTGATTGGAACCTACCCTTTGAAATTATGTTTGATGCTAGTGATTATGTTGTTGGTGCTGTTCTAGGACAAAGAGTTGATAAGAAATTAAATGTCAACCATTACGCTAGTAAAACTCTAGACAGTGCTCAAAGAAACTACGCTACCACTGAAAAGGAATTTTTAGTAGCTGTGTTTGCTTACGATAAGTTTAGACCTTATATTGTTGATTCCAAAGTAAGTGTTCACACTGATCACGCTGCTATTAAGTACATTTTGGAAAAGAAAGATGGTAAACCTATACTTATTAGATGGGTTATTCTGCTACAAGAATTTGATCTGTATATTATTGATAGAAAGGGCGCTGATAACCCCGTAGCAGATAACTTGTCTAGATTAGAGAATGTTCTTGATGACCAACTACCTATTGATGATAGCTTCCCCGATGAACAATTAACTATCATAAATGCTTCATGCAATGCTCCTTGGTATGCTGATTATGCTAACTATATCGTTGCCAAATTTATACCGCCTAGCTTCACATACCAACAAAAGAAAAAGTTCTTCTATGATTGAAGACATTACTTTTGGGACGATCCACACCTTTATAAAGAAGGAGTAGATGGTATTATTAGACAATGTGTACCTGAGCATGAGCAGGGACAGATCCTACACAAGTGTCACTTCGAGGCCTACGGAGGACACCACACTAGAGAGAGAACTGCACACAAGGTATCACAATCTGGTTTTTATTGGCCTACTCTATTTAAGGATGCTCGTAAGTTTGTCTTGTATTGTGATGAATGTCAAAGAATTTGTAATATTAGTAGATGTCAAGAAATGCCTATGAATTACTCTCTAGTTATTGAACCATTTGATGTTTGGGGTTTTGATTATATGGGGCCTTTTCCAAAATCCAACGGGTATACTCATATTCTAGTTGCTGTTGATTATGTTACTAAGTGGGTAGAAGTTATTCCAACTACTAGTGCCGATCATAACACTTCTATTAAAATGCTGAAAAGTTATTTTCCCTAGATTTAGAGTCCCTAGATATTTAATGTCTGATGGTGGTTCACACTTTATTCATGGTGCTTTCCATAAATTGCTTGCTAGGTATGATGTTAATCATAGAATTGCATCTCCTTATCATCCTCAGTCTAGTGGGCAAGTAGAATTGGGAAATAGAGAAATTAAATTGATCTTGCAAAAGACCGTTAATAGACTAAGAAACTTGACGATGCATTATGGGCTTATAGAACCGCTTACAAAAACCCTATGGGTATGTCTCTCTATAAAATTGTCTATGGTAAAGCATGTCACTTACCTCTAGAGCTAGAACATAGAGCTTATTGGGCAATTAAAGAGCTTAACTATGATTTCAAACTTGCTGGTGAGAAGAGGTTATTTGACATTAGCTCACTTGATGAATGGAGAACCCAGGACTATGAGAATGCTAAGTTGTTTAAAGAAAAGGTTAAGACATGGCATGATAGAAGGATACAAAAGCATGAATTCAATGTAGGTGATCATGTCTTGCTATACAACTCTCGTTTAAGATTTTTGAAGGAAAACTTCTGTCTAAATGGGAAGGGCCTTACATTATCGAGGAAGTATCTCATTCCAGTGCCATCAAGATCAACAACGCTGAAGGCACAAATCCGTAAGTGGTGAATGGACAAAGAATCAAACATTATATCTCATGTACTTCCATAAATGTTGAAACTACTATTATCAATACCATAACTCCAGAAGAGTAAATTAGGGAGACCTATCAGAACGTCTTGGATTCCGAAAAGGAATAGGTATGTGCTACGGTAAGCAAACCGACTCCAAAACGTTTCCAATGGCAATTTTTATCAGTTTTGGAATATTTAAAAAATTAGAAAAAATTAAAGAAGTCCGAAGCGTGCACGAGGAGGTGACAAGCCAAGAGGGCGCGACCAACCCCCCTGGGTGTTGGAATTATGCCCTAGAGGCAATAATAAATATAGTTATTATTATAATTCCTGTATCAAGATAATCGTTTATTATCCATGCTATAATTGTATTGAATGAAGACTTATATACATGTGTGGATACATAGACAAAACATTGTCCCTAGCAAGCCTCTAGTTGGCTAGCCAGTTGATCAAAGATAGTCAGGGTCTTCTGATTATGAACAAGGTGTTGTTGCTTGATAACTGGATCACGTCATTAGGAGAATCACGTGATGGACTAGACCCAAACTAATAGACGTAGCATATTGATCGTGTCATTTTGTTGCTACTGTTTTCTGCGTCTCAAGTATTTGTTCCTATGACCATGAGATCATATAACTCACTGACACCGGAGGAATGCTTTGTGTGTATCAAACGTCGCAACGTAACTGGGTGACTGTAAATATGCTCTACAGGTATCTCCGAAGGTGTTCGTTGAGTTAGTATGGATCGAGACTGGGATTTGTCACTCCGTTTGACGGAGAGGTATCTCGGGGCCCACTCGGTAATACAACATCACACACAAGCCTTGCAAGCAATGTGACTTAGTGTAAGTTGCTGGATCTTGTATTACGGAATGAGTAAAGAGACTTGCCGGTAAACGAGATTGAAATAGGTATGCGGATACTGACGATCGAATCTCGGGCAAGTAACATACCGAAGGACAAAGGGAATGACATACGGGATTATATGAATCCTTAGCACTGAGGTTCAAACGATAAGATCTTCGTAGAATATGTGGGATCCAATATGGGCATCCAGGTCCCGCTATTGGGTATTGACCGAGGAGTCACTCGGGTCATGTCTACATAGTTCTCGAACCCGCAGGGTCTGCACACTTAAGGTTCGACGTTGTTTTATGCGTATTTGAGTTATATGGTTGGTTACCTAATGTTGTTCGGAGTCCCAGATGAGATCACGGACGTCACGAGGGTTTTCGAAATGGTCCGGAAACGAAGATTGATATATAGGATGACCTCATTTGATTACCGGAAGGTTTTCGGAGTTACCGGGAATGTACCGGAAATGACGAATGGGTTCCGGGTGTTGACCGGGGTGGGGGGGGGGGCAACCCACCCCGGGGAAGCCCATAGGCTTTGGGGTGGCGCACCAGCCCTTAGTGGGCTGGTGGGACAGCCCAAGAAGGCCCTATGCGCCATAGGAAGTAAATCAAAGAGAAAAGAAAAAAAAAGAGGAGGTGGGAAAAAGGGGAAGGACTCCTCCTTCCAAACCTAGTTGGATTCGGTTTGGAACGGGATGACTCCCCCCCTTGGCTCGGCCGACCCCCTTGGGGGTCCTTGGACCCCAAGGCAAGGCTCCCCCTCTTCCCCCTATATATACGGAGGTTTTAGGGCTGATTTGAGACAACTTTGCCACGGCAGCCCGACCACATATCTCCACGGTTTTACCTCTAGATCGCGTTTCAGCGGAGCTCGGGCGGAGCCCTACTGAGATTAGATCACCACCATCCTCCGGAGCGCCATCACGCTATCGGAGAACTCATCTACCTCTCTGTCTCTCTTGCTGGATCAAGAAGGCCGAGATCATCGTCGAGCTGTACGTGTGCTGAACGCGGAGGTGCCGTCCGTTCGGCACTAGATCGTGGGAATGATCGTGGGACGGTTCGCGGGGCGGATCGAGGGACGTGAGGACGTTCCACTACATCAACCGCGTTCACTAACGCTTCTGCTGTGCGATCTACAAGGGTACGTAGATCGAATATCCCCTCTCGTAGATGGGCATCACCATGATAGGTCTTCGTGCGCGTAGGAAATGTTTTGTTTCCCATGCGACGTTCCCCAACAGTGGCATCATGAGCTAGGTTCATGCGTAGATGTCTTCTCGAGTAGAACACAAAAGTTTTTGTGGGCGGTGATGTGCGTTTTGCTGCCCTCCTTAGTCTTTTCTTGATTCTGCGGTATTGTTGGATTGAAGCGGCTTGGACCGACATTACTCGTACGCTTACGAGAGACTGGTTTCATTGCTACGAGTAACCCCGTTGCTCAAAGATGACGGGCAAGTGTCAGTTTCTCCAACTTTAGTTGAATCGGATTTGACCGAGGAGGTCCTTGGATGAGGTTAAATAGCAATTCATATATCTCCGTTGTGGTGTTTGCGTAAGTAAGATGCGATCCTACTAGATACCCATGGTCACCACGTAAAACATGCAACAACAAAATTAGAGGACGTCTAACTTGTTTTTGCAGGGTATGCTTGTGATGTGATATGGCCAACGATGTGATGTGATATATTGGATGTATGAGATGATCATGTTGTAATATATAATATCGACTTGCACGTCGATGGTACGACAACCGGCAGGAGCCATAGGGTTGTCTTTAAACTAACGTTTGTGCTTGCAGATGCGTTTACTATTTTGCTAGGATGTAGCTTTAGTAGTAATAGCATGAGTAGCACGACAACCCCGATGGCGACACGTTGATGGAGATCATGGTGTGGCGCCGGTGACAAGAAGATCATGCCGGTGCTTTGGTGATGGAGATCAAGGAGCACGTGATGATGGCCATATCATGTCACTTATGAATTGCATGTGATGTTAATCCTTTTATGCACCTTATTTTGCTTAGAACGACGGTAGCATTATGAGGTGATCTCTCACTAAAATTTCAAGACGAAATTGTGTTCTCCCCGACTGTGTACCGTTGCTACAGTTTGTCGTTTCGAGACACCACGTGATGATCGGGTGTGATAGACTCAACGTTCACATACAACGGGTGCAAAACAGTTGCACACGCGGAACACTCGGGTTAAGCTTGACGAGCCTAGCATGTGCAGACATGGCCTCGGAACACATGAGACCGAAAGGTCGGTCATGAATCATATAGATGATATGATTAGCATAGGGATGCTTACCACTGAAACTATACTCAACTCACGTGATGATCGGACTTGAGCTAGTGTAAGTGGATCATGAACCACTGAAATGACTAGAGAGATGTACTTTTTGAGTGGGAGTTTAGTGAGTAATTTGATTAAGTTAAACTCTAGTTATCTTGAACATAGTCTAAGTCCACTTTGAATATATTTGTGTTGTAGATCATGGCTCACGCGACAGTCACCCTGAATTTTAATACGTTCCTAGAGAAAGCTAAGTTGAAAGATGATGGAAGCAACTTTGTAGACTGGGCTCGTAATCTTAAGCTAATCTTACAAGCTGGGAAGAAGGATTATGTCCTTAATGCTGCGCTAGGAGATGAACCACCCGCTATGGCTGACCAGGATGTTAAGAACGCTTGGTTAACACGTAAGGAGGACTACTCAGTAGTTCAATGTGCAGTCTTGTATGGCTTAGAACCGGGACTTCAACGTCGCTTTGAGCGTCATGGAGCATATGAGATGTTCCAGGAGTTGAAGTTTATCTTTCAGAAGAACGCACGGATCGAGAGGTATGAGACCTCCGATAAATTCAATTCTATGCTTGCAAGATGGAGGAGAATTCGTCTGTCAGTGAACATGTGCTCAAAATGTCTGGGTACTCAAACCGTCTAGCTGAGCTGGGGATTGAACTACCGCAAGAGGCTATCACTGACAGAATCCTTCAATCACTGCCGCCAAGCTATAAAGGCTTTGTGTTGAACTACAACATGCAAGGGATGAACAAGTCACTCGGCGAGTTCTTTGCGATGCTGAAAGTCGCAGAGTCTGAACTCCGTAAAGAGCATCAAGTGTTGATGGTGAATAAGACCACTAGTTTCAAGAGAAACGACAAAGGCAAGAAGGGTAATTCAAAGAAGAGCGGCAAGCCTGTTGCCAATCCGATGAAGAAACCCAAAGCTGGACCTAAGCCTGAAACAGAGTGTTACTATTGCAAGGGTATGGGTCACTGGAAGCGCAACTGCCTCAAGTATTTGGGTGATAAGAAGGCGGCCAAAGAAAAATCAGGTATATTTGATATACATGTTATTGATGTGTACTTAACCGGCTCTCGTAGTAGTGCCTGGGTATTCGATACCGGTTCTGTTGCTCATATTTGCAACTCGAAACAGGAACTGCGGAATAGACGAAGGCTGGCGAAAGATGAAGTGACGATGCGCGTAGGAAATGGTTCCAAGGTTGATGCAATCGCCGTCGGCACAGTTTCACTTCAGTTACCATCAGGATTAGTTATGAACTTGAATCATTGTTATTTAGTGCCTGCGTTGAGCATGAACATTATATCTGGATCTTGTTTATTGCGAGACGGTTACTCTTTTAAGTCAGAGAATAATGGTTGTTCTATTTCTATGAGTAACATCTTTTATGGTCATGCACCCAATGTGAGAGGATTGTTCATATTGAATCTTGATAGTGATACACACATACATAACATTGAGACCAAAAGAGTTAGAGTTAACAATGATAGCGCCATATTTTTGTGGCAGTGCCGCTTAGGTCATATTGGTGTAAAGCGCATGAAGAAACTCCATGCCGATGGACTTTTGGAGTCACTTGACTTTGATTCACTTGACACGTGCGAACCATGCCTCATGGGCAAGATGACTAAAACTCCGTTCTCCGGAACAATGAGCGTGCGAGTGACTTGTTGGAAATCATACATACCGATGTGTGCGGTCCGATGAGCGTAGAGGCACGCGGCGGATATCGTTATTTTCTCACCTTCACTGACGATTTGAGTAGATATGGTTATATCTACTTAATGAAGCACAAGTCTGAAACATTTGAAAAGTTCAAGCAATTTCAGAGTGAAGTTGAAAATCATCGTAACAAGAAGATCAAGTTCCTACGGTCTGATCGTGGGGGTGAATATCTGAGTTTCGAGTTTGGTGCTCACTTAAGACAATGTGGAATTGTTTCGCAGTTGACACCGCCGGGAACACCACAGCGTAATGGTGTGTCCGAACGTCGTAATCGTACTTTATTAGAGATGGTGCGATCTATGATGTCTCTTACCGATTTGCCGTTATCGTTTTGGGGTTATGCATTAGACACAGCTGCATTCACTTTAAATAGGGCACCATCAAAATCCGTTGAGACGACACCATACGAACTGTGGTATGGCAAAGGGCCAAAGTTGTCGTTTCTTAAAGTTTGGGGATGTGATGCTTATGTCAAAAAGCTTCAGCCTGAAAAGCTGGAACTCAAAGCGGAAAAGTGCATCTTCATAGGTTACCCAAAAGAGACAGTTGGGTACACCTTCTATCTCAAATCCGAGGGCAAAGTGTTTGTTGCTAAAAACGGAGCTTTTCTCGAGAAGGAGTTTCTCTCGAGAGAATTGAGTGGGAGGAAGATAGAACTTGATGAGGTTGTCGAACCTCTCATCCCTCTGGATGGTGGCGCAGGGCAAGGGGAAACCCGTGTCGTTGCGACGCCGGTTGAGGAGGAAGTTAATGATGATGATCATGAAACTCCGGTTCAAGTTCCTATCGAACCACGCAGGTCGACGAGACCACGTGCTGCTCCAGAGTGGTACGGTAATCCCGTTTTGTCAATCATGTTGTTAGACAACAATGAACCTGCAAATTATGAAGAAGCAATGGTGGGCCCAGATTCCAACAAATGGCTGGAGGGCATGAAGTTCGAGATAGGATCTATGTATGAAAACAAAGTGTGGACTTTGGAAGTACTACCTGAGGGCCGCAAGGCTATTCAGAACAAATGGATCTTTAAGAAGAAGACGGACGTTGACGACAATGTGACCGTTTATAAAGCTCGACTTGTGGCAAAATGTTTTTCACTAGTTCAAGGAGTTGACTACGATGAGACATTCTCACCCGTAGCGATGCTTAAGTCCGTCAGAATCATGTTAGCAATAGCTGCATTTTTCGATTATGAAATCTGGCAGATGGATGTCAAAACGGCGTTCCTTAACGGTTTCCTTAAGGAAGAGTTGTATATGATGCAACCCGAAGGTTTTGTCGATCCTAAGAATGCTAACAAGGTGTGCAAGCTCCAGCGATCCATTTATGGACTGGTGCAGGAATCTCGGAGTTGGAACAAACGCTTTGATGAGGTGATCAAAGCATTTGGGTTTATACAAGTGGTTGGAGAATCTTGTATTTACAAGAAAGTGAGTGGGAGCTCTGTGGCGTTTCTAAAATTATATGTGGATGACATATTGCTGATTGGAAACAACGTAGAGTTTTTGGAGAGCATAAATGATTACTTGAATAAAAGTTTCTCTATGAAGGACCTAGGAGAAGCTGCTTACATTCTAGGCATTAAGATCTACAGGGATAGATCGAAACGCCTGATAGGACTTTCATAAAGCACATACCTTGATAAAGTTTTGAAGAGGTTCAAAATGGAACAGTCCAAGAAAGGGTTCTTGCCAGTTTTACAAGGTACGAGATTGAGTAAGACTCAGTGCCCAACAACTGATAAGGATAGAGAGCATATGAGCACCGTCCCCTATGCTTCAGCCATATGTTCTATCATGTATGCAATGCTGTGCACTAGACCGGACGTTAGCTTGGCCATAAGTATGACAGGCAGGTTCCAGAGTAATCCAGGAGTGGATCACTGGACGGCGGTCAAGAATATCCTGAAGTACCTGAAAAGGACTAAGGAGATGTTTCTCGTGTATGGAGGTGACGAAGAGCTCGCCGTAAAGGGTTACGTCGATGCAAGCTTTGACATAGATCCGGACGACTCTAAGTCGCAGACCGGATACGCATTTATTCTTAATGGGGGTGCGGTAAGCTGGTGCAGTTCCAAGCAAGGCGTCGTAGCAGATTCTACATGTGAAGCGGAGTACATGGCTGCCTCGGAGGCGGCTAAGGAGGGTGTATGGATGAAGCAGTTCATGACGGATCTTGGAGTAGTGCCAAGCGCACTGAATCCAATAACCTTGTTCTATGACAACACGGGTGCCATTGCCCTAGCAAAGGAACCACGGTTTCACAAGAAGTCCAGACACATCAAATGACGCTTCAACCTCATCCGCGACTACGTCGAAGGGGAGGACATAAATATATGCAAAGTGCACACGGATCTGAATGTAGCAGACCCGCTGACTAAACCTCTTCCACGGGCAAAGCATGATCAACACCAGAACTGTATGGGTGTTAGATTTATTACAATGTAATTCGCATGATGATGTGAGGGCTAGATTATTGACTCTAGTGCAAGTGGGAGACTGTTGGAATTATGCCCTAGAGGCAACAATAAATATAGTTATTATTATAATTCCTGTATCAAGATAATCGTTTATTATCCATGCTATAATTGTATTGAATGAAGACTTATATACATGTGTGGATACATAGACAAAACACTGTCCCTAGCAAGCCTCTAGTTGGCTAGCCAGTTGATCAAAGATAGTCAGGGTCTTCTGATTATGAACAAGGTGTTGTTGCTTGATAACTGGATCACGTCATTAGGAGAATCACGTGATGGACTAGACCCAAACTAATAGACATAGCATATTGATCGTGTCATTTTGTTGCTACTGTTTTCTACGTGTCAAGTATTTGTTCCTATGACCATGAGATCATATAACTCACTGACACCGGAGGAATGTTTTGTGTGTATCAAACGTCGCAACGTAACTGGGTGACTATAAAGATTATCTATAGGTATCTCCAAAGGTGTTCGTTGAGTTAGTATGGATCGAGACTGGGATTTGTCACTCCGTGTGACGGAGAGGTATCTCGGGGCCCACTCGGTAATACAACATCACACACAAGCCTTGCAAGCAATGTGACTTAGTGTAAGTTGCGGGATCTTGTATTACGGAACGAGTAAAGAGATTTGCCGGTAAACGAGATTGAAATAGGTATGCGGATAGTGACGATCGACTCTCGGGCAAGTAACATACCGAAGGACAAAGGGAATGACATACGGGATTATATGAATCCTTGGCACTAAGGTTCAAACGATAAGATCTTCGTAGAATATGTGGGATCCAATATGGGCATCCAGGTCCCGCTATTGGATATTGACCGAGGAGTCACTCGGGTCATGTCTACATAGTTCTCGAACCCGCAGGGTCTGCACACTTAAGGTTCGACGTTGTTTTATGCGTATTTGAGTTATATGGTTGGTTACCGAATGTTGTTCGGAGTCCCGGATGAGATCACGGACGTCACGAGGGTTTCCGGAATGGTCCGGAAACGAAGATTGATATATAGGATGACCTCATTTGATTACCGGAAGGTTTTCGGAGTTACCGGGAATGTACCGGAAATGACGAATGGGTTCCGGGTGTTCACCGAGGGGGGGGGGCAACCCACCCCGGGGGAGCCCATAGGCCTTTGGGGTGGTGCACCCGCCCTTAGTGGGCTGGTGGGACAGCCCAAGAAGGCCCTATGCGCCATAGGAAGAAAATCAAAGAGAAAAGAAAAAAAAAGAGGAGGTGGGAAAAAGGGGAAGGACTCCTCCTTCCAAACCTAGTTGGATTCGATTTGGAAGGGGAGGACTCCCCCCCCCTTGGCTCGGACGACCCCCTTGGGGGTCCTTGGACCCCAAGGCAAGGCTCCCCCTCTTCCCCCTATATATACGGAGGTTTTAGGGCTGATTTGAGACAACTTTGCCACGGCAGCCCGACCACATATCTCCACGGTTTTACCTCTAGATCGCGTTTCTGCGGAGTTCGGGCGGAGCCCTGCTGAGATTAGATCACCACCAACCTCCGGAGCGCCGTCACGCTGTCGGGGAACTCATCTACCTCTCCGTCTCTCTTGCTGGATCAAGAAGGCCGAGATCATCGTCGAGCTGTACGTGTGCTGAACGCGGAGGTGCCGTCCGTCCGGCACTAGATCGTGGGACTGATCGCGGGACGGTTCGCGGGGCGGATCGAGGGACGTGAGGACGTTCCACTACATCAACCGCGTTCACTAACGCTTCTGCTGTGCAATCTACAAGGGTACGTAGATCGAATATCCCCTCTGGTAGATGGACATCACCATGATATGTCTTCGTGCGCGTAGGAAATTTTTTGTTTCCCATTCGACGTTCCCCAACACTGGGTGCGCCATGCAGGCTTCTGGCCACCCCGTTCATTATATAATTTCCCAAAGGTTTTGACCTCCATATCACGACATTATCTCCTGTTTTCGTTTTGAGTTGTTTCTGTAATAGATTTAGATCAACATGACGTCTTCAAGTTCTCTGAAGGACAAGTTCTTTGAGAGGGTCATCAACCCCTACCTTGCAGAGGTGCTGCAACGCCCTCAAACCATTGAGATGCATGAGGGGGTGCTGCACATTCGTGATGTTGAGGGGCCAAAGAAGACCGGAAGAGTGAAGATTTGGCTCGAAGCAATGGAGCAACAAGTCTTCAAGTGCCAAGGGATGGTCGAACGAGTACTTAATGCCAATCACCTGATGATCGCGGAGTTTACTCATAAGCACAAGCTAGACGCCAAGGACCCCGGGATCACGTCTTCAAGATTTACGAGAAAATCGAGCACTTCCAAGCCCAGATCTATGACCTGCAAAACCAAAACTGTGAGTATGAGTACAAATTTAAGAAAATGAGTTCGGCTGCAGGCTTGAGGATCTCGGAGACTAGTTCATCTTTTCACGATGGTGAGCCCATGCCTTGGAAGACGGAGGACAAATCTTCAAACTCACCAACAACTCAAACATCACCACCTCCGAAGAAGGACAACTGAACACATAGGTATGGTCACTCCCCTTGGCTTGTGCCAAGCTTGGGGGAGGCACCCCAGTATCATACCACCATCACACCTTTTGCCTTTTTGTTTTTCTTTGTTCGATCCTTTTCTTTTGTCTTGATCTAGTATAATAAAGTTTTAGCGTGATCTAGTTTTAAGTTTTTCTTTTTTGTTCCCCCTATGTAAGGAAGTCCGAGAGTTATATAATAGAGAGTGGTTTTGAATTGAGGGCTTTGCTTGCTTGCTATGATCTTGAGAAAAAGAAATAGAAATAAATATAGAATAAAAGCAAAAGATCATACATAATGATCTTGTGGGGAGTGATGACTTCACATATAAAAAGTATGTCGATGGAAATTTGTTGTGAGTTGACAAACAAAGTTATTGGTCATTGTTGCAATTATAAGGAAGTAATAAATAAAGAGTGGTTTACATATAAATATATTATCTTAGACATCTTTTATGATTGTGAGCACTCATTAAAATATTATATGCTAAAAGGTTGATGTTGGACAAGGAAGACAACATAATGAGTTATGTTTGATTATTTCCAAATAGAAGCTATATGGTTGTAGATACTTCAACATGTTTTGCTTGCTTCCACCTCATATTAGCCAGAAACTCCTGCACCAAGTATAGATACTACTTGTGCATCCAAAAACCTTTAACCCAGTTTTCCTTGCAAGTCCATGACGCCAGTTGCGCTTCCCTGTCAATGGCTCCAGAAAAGTGCTGATCCTGCAATCTCTAGTGTTAGCTAGACGAATGCTTATGACAACTAACCTTCTCCTACAACGGCACCAGAAGAATGCTGATAGCACTCCTCGGCAATGAAACTGGAAGAACATTGTTGATGGCCCACCAGCGCATGGGTTCGCAACAATTTTCAAGGGTAGAGTATTCGACCCAAATTTGTAGGTAAGCCAGTCAGGAGGTGAGAGTATACTCTCAAGTATTAGCAGCTGAATTTGTCAGATTCAACCACACCTGAAAGATTAGTATCTGCAAGCACAATAGTAACAGCAAAGTAGCGAGTAACGACAGTGTAACGAGCAATAGCAGTGGCAAGGAACAACAGTAGTGACAGCAGTAGAAAGTAGCAACAGTAGCAAGCGACATTAGTAGCAATAGTAGTAGCAGCAGCAGAGCAAGACAAGTAAAAGCAGTAGCAACAATAGTAGCAGCAGCAGCAGAGCAAGACAAGTAGTAGCAACAGTAGGACAAACTCGTAGGCAATGGGTCGGTGATTTGTTTGGATGATATTCATCACGCAACAGCTATAACACGGAGATATTTGTGGCTAGCTCCCGTTCGTCAATGTGATGTAGGCATGCATGCCATGTGTCGTCGTACATGCTTAGGGAAAAGAACTTGCATGATATCTATTGTCCATCCCTCCCGTGGCAGCAGGGTCCAAAAGGAAACTACGGGATATTAAGGTTCTCCTTTTAATAAAGAATCGGACCAACGCATTAGCACTTGGTGAACACATGAACTCCTCAAACTATGATCATCACCGGGAGTGGTTCCGGTTATTGTCATTCCGGGGTTGCCGGATCATAACACATAGTAGGTAACTACAACTTGCAAGATCAGATCTAAAATACACATATATTGGTGACAACATAATAATTTGAGATCTGAAATCATGGCACTCGGGCCCTAGTGACAAGCATTAAGCATGGCAAAGTAGTAGAAACATCAAATCTCAGAACATAGTGGATACTAGGGATCAATCCCCATCAAAACTAACTCGATTACATGATAGATCTCATCCTACTCATTACCGCCCAGCGAGCCTACGAATAGATTACTCACGAACGATGAAGAGTTTCATGGAATTGGAGAGGGAAGAAGGTTGATGATGACGATGGCGACGATTTCCCCTCTCCGGAGCCCAAGACGAACTCCAGATCTGCCCGCCAGATGAAGAACATGAGGTGGCGGCGCCTCCGTATCGAAAACGCGACGAAAACTTCTCTTTTTATTTTTTCTGGGACGAAAGACAACTTATAGAGCTGGAGTTGGGGGCGGTAGGTGCCTGTGGGCCCCACAAGCCTGCCCACCGCCACCAGGGGGGTGGTGGCGGAGCAGGGGCTTATGGCCCACTGTCCCACCCCCTAAGGTGGAACTTGGCGCAAATATTTTTGATATTTTCCAAAACTGCTCCCCGTAAATTTTCAGGACGTTTGGAGAACTTTGATTTCTGCGCAAAAATCACACCAAGGCAATTCTGCTGAAAACAGCGTCAGTCCAGGTTAGTTCCATTCAAATCATGCAAATTATAGTCCAAAACAAGGGCAAAAGAGTTTGGAAAAGTAGATACGTTGGAGATGTATCAACTCCCCCAAGCTTAAAACACCTTTGACAAACTCTGTTTGATCTTGTTGTTGCAACTATGTCTAACTCATAACCTGAATTTCAGCAAGATCACAAGTTAACCACATAAGCAAATGACACAAAGGTCTCATGGTAAACTAATATCAATGGCATAATCAGCTAACGAGCAAATAATAATGAGTTTCAAATACCAACACTTCAATCAAAACAAGCATGAAGCAATATGAATAGGTGGTATCTCGCTAGCTCTTTCTGAGACCGCAAAACATAAATGCAGAGCACTTTCAAAGATCAAGGGCTGACTAAACATTGTAATTCATAGCAACGAAGATCCAGTCATAGTCATACTCAATATCAATCAAAAGCAAAGCATAAAAATGACAGAGGTGCTCTCTAATTGGTGCTTATATAAGAGGAGGATGACTCAACAGGAAAATAAATAGACAAGCCATTCGCAACGAGAAGCATTGATTTGCAGAGGTGCCAGAGCTCAAGCTTTGAAAACAGAGATAATAATTTTGGGTGGCATGCTTTCATTGTCAACGCAATGACCAATAGTTCTCAATATCTTCCATGCTACTCATGCTATAGGCGGTTCCCAAACAGAAAAGTAAAGTTTTAACTCCCCCACCACCAATCAATCACACTCCACGGCTAGCCGAATCCTCGGGTACCGTCCATACTAACATCAATCCTGGGGGAGTCTTGTTTTACAGTTATGTTTTCGATTTAAGCATGGAACCGGGCATCCCAAATACCGACCCCTTTCTCGTGAAGGACTGTGAATAAACACATGTCGAGGATAACACTCCTAGCATGGAAGATACCAATAGCCCTCTGTCACCACATGAGCGGTTCGGGCATGCAAAACAGATTTATTTCTTGAACGTTTAGAGAATGGAACATGCAAATTTACTTGGAATGACAGGTGGATATCACAAATAGGTAGGTATGGTGGACTCTCATGGAAAAACTTTTGGGTTTATGGGAGTGGATGCACAAGCAGTATTTCCGCTTAGTACAAGTGAAGGCAAGCAAAAGACTGGGAAGCGACCAACTAGAGAGCGACAACAGTCATTAAGATGCAATGAGTTTGACTAACATTGAATGCAAGCATGAACAGGATATAAATCACCATGAACACGAACATCATAGAGGCTATGTTGATTTTGTTTCAACTACATGCATGAACATGCGCCAAGTCAAGCCACTTGAAACATTCAAAGGAGAATACCATCCTATCATACTACATCATAGTCATCTCAAAATCTATGTTGGCAATCAAGACAAACCATTATAAGCTCTCAGCTAAATAAGCATGGCATCGGAAACTATGATCTCTAAGTTGTCATTGCAGACATGGTTCTCTCACAACAAAGCTAAATCTAGGTTGACAAGCTAGTCATATTTACAAAAACAAAATAGATAGAGTTCATACCAGCTTTTCAGTCTCAGTCATTTCATCATATACCATCATTGTTGCCTTCCATTTGCATGATCGAACGATGAAAACGATAATAAGCGCATTGGACTAAGCTGAATCTGCAGGCAAACACAAAGGAGAAGACAAAATAATATGGCTCTTTGAAAGCTAAACAGGTAAGCATGTAAGAACCACTAAACATTATAACCAATATCTTCTACCTTGACACAAAGAAAAAGAAAACTATTTACACGGGAAAGCTCCCAACAAGCAAAAGAAGAAAGAAAAATCTTTTTGGGTTTTCTCAAAAGGACACAAAACAAGAAAACAAGAAAACGAAAAGAAACTAGCATGGATAATACAGCGGTAAAGTGTAAACACCGTCTAACAAAGTGAAAGCATAAGCATGAATATAAAGTCGGTGAGAACACGTACTCCCCCAAGCTTAGGCTTGTGGCCTAGCTTGGTCAACTCCCATGGATGATCCTGGCGAAACCCAAAGTCATAATGGGTGTCATACGGGAGTGTTGCAGCCACTGCCTGAATAGCTGCCTCACGAAGTCGAGCAGCAGTCGTCTCCCTCTCATACTCCTCTACCTCTCCTATGGTTATGTAGTATCTTCGTTTTACCTGAAAGTCAAAGAAAGCAGGAGCAGGAAGGGTAATATGGAAAACACGCTGCCGGTTATATATCAAGCGGTATAGGAGAGATCCATGATCTCTCTCAAGGAACTGGTAGCGTGTTAGAGCGACACAATAAAGGTAGGCTGTACGGAGAGGAGGGTCTTCTGGACGGATGGTTACTCCCAGAAAATTTGCTAAGCGTTTAGCATAAACTCCACCAAAGAAATCCCTCTCACTGGCATTTTTATTCAGCCTCCTTGCTATAATAGCTCCCATATTGGAGCTCCTATCACCTGTTACTACGCTCTTAAGGATACTAAGGTCGGAAGCGCATAGGTGACAATGTGCACGCTTGCCATTAACGCACCTACCTATGAAGAGGGCATGGTAGTGCAAGGCAGGGAAATGGATGCTTCCTATGGTGGCTTGCGTGATATCTATGGTTTCTCCCACGGTTATATTGGAGACAAAGTCTTTGACCTAAGACTTAGGAGGATCAATAACACTACCTCCATCGGGTATCTTGCAAATCCTATTGAAATCCTCTAGACCCACGGTATAGGATTTATCGTACAGATCAAACAATATGGATGATTCATGCCCAGCTAAAAATTTAAATCTACGCACGAAATAGGCAGTGATCATAGCATACTGTTCACATTTATTTGAGAGGAATTCTTCTAACCCGGCATTGCGGACAAGTGCATCGAACTCATCCTTGAAGCCTGCTTCGATCATGAACTCATTGGAAGGCCATTCACATGGTTGGACCGGTGCGTCCCTTAGTTGAAAAGGTTCGGGCTCCCGAAAGGAGAGACGGGGACCCTTCTTACTTGAGGAACCACCATGAAACTTCCTCCTGAACATAATTTCCTTTTGCTGAAATTTTTGAAGTTCAAGAGAAAAGTGAATAAAGACACACCACACCTTGTAGCAACTACTCCTACTAGTGCCTAGATACCGTATCACGCGCTAAAACTACTTGGGACCAGCTAAAATCAACTTTTCTAGCTCAAGAACAGGGTCACCAAGGTAGCAAGAATTCGCGAAGGATAAAGCACTCGAGCAAAAACTAATTGGACCAATAGGGGACTCACTTACCAAGGAGTAATTTCCCCAAAATAGTTCGGAGAATAGTGCTTTGAGCAAGGAGATCGAAAATCACAGCCAAATGAGCAAGAACACGGGTTTGAGCTGCGAAACAATTTTTTTTGGAGGTGGAAGAAGAGGCTGAGAGCTGGAGTGAGTGGAGGGGGTGCCTGTGGGCCCCACAAGCTTGCACCCCACCACCAGGGGGGTAGGTGGAGGTGGGGGGGGCTTGTGGCCCACTGGTCAGGCCCCCTGACCAACTCTTAGGCCCAGAAATTTTCAAAAATTCCAAAAAAATCATACTAAATTTTCAGGACCATCGAAGAACTTTTATTTTCGAGGTATTTTTCTCCAGGACGCTAAAACAGAAAACAGGAAATGCTAAACTAACTCTATCATTTTTCTTCTAAGCAACAGAAAATGAAGACTCAAAACAGAGGTATGTGACTCTCTAATTCATCCGTTTCATGGTCATCGAAAGAAATCCGTCAACGGGGTTGATCAAGTCCTTATGAAAAAACCATATAGAATCGCAAGAGAGAACAAAGAATTTTCGAATAGCCACTAAGTCACCTCAATGGGGATATGGATCTCCCCGACAAACAAATCATACTTCATCTTGACACGAGGAATAGGGCATTCAAAGCTCCCAATGAGAATCGATGAAGTCTTTTCGATAGCATTGATGCAATGTACTGGATATCATTTCTTTGGGAAGTGCACGGTGTGCTCATTACCGTTGACATGGAAAGTGACATTGCCTTTGTTGCAATCTATAACAGCCCGTGCAGTGTTTAAAAAGGGTCTTCCGAGGATGATAGCCATGTCATTGTCCTCGGGAATATCCAAGATAACAAAGTCTGTTAAGATAGTGGTATTAGCAACCACAACAGGCACATCCTCGCAAATGCTGATAGGGCAAGTAGTTGATTTGTCGGCCATTTGCAGAGAAATTTCAGTGGGTGTCAACTTATCCAACTCAAGTCTACGGTAAAGAGAGAGCAGCATAACACTAACACCAGCTCCAAGGTCACATAAGGCAGTTCTTACGTAGTTTCCTTTAATGGAGCAAGGTATAGTGGGCACTCCAGGATCACCAAGTTTCTTAGGAGTTCCACCTTTAAAAGTGTAGTTGGCAGCATGGTGGAGATCTCAAGATCTGGTATCTTCCGTTTATTAGTCACGATATCTTTCATGTACTTGGAATACGGAGACATCTTGAGCATATCAGTTAACCGCATCTACAGAAAGACGGGTCTTATCATCTCAACGAAGCGCTCAAAATCCTCATCATCCTTTTTCTTGGATGGCTTAGGAGGAAAGGGCATAGGTCTATGAACCCATGGCTCTCTTTCTTTACCATGCTTCCTAGCAGTGAAGTCATTTTTGTCGTATCTCTTAGGTTGTGGATTATCATGATTAACCATAGATTCAATCTCAACATCCTCAGGCTAGCTTGAGCATTATTATGAACATCACTGTCCACATTGTCACCAGGTTCATGTTCATCACCTGATTGTTTTTCTGCATCAGACCCAGAAATATCATTAGGTTCTTCAGGTGTGATAGTATTTGGTGAACTGGCGTGTAGGTTTCTTTCATCCTTCTTCTTCTCCTTAGGATAACTAGGTGTATCACCATGGATTCCTTGAGAATCTTGATCATTTCTCTTAGGATGACCTTCAGGATACAAAGGTTCCTGAGTCATTTTGCCTCCTCTAGTAATGACTCTGACAGAGTTGTCATTTAATTCATTGAGCAGGTCATTCTGAGCTTTAAGTACTTGTTCTAGCTGAGTAGTAATCATAGAGGCATGTTTACTCAGAAGTTTCAGAGCATTGACATTTCTGTCTACACAAGCACTTAAATGGCTAAGCATACGAGCACTTTGTTCCAAATGTCTGCTAACATAATCATTGAAACTCTGTTTTTGGCAACAAAGTTGTCAAATTCATCAAAGCATAGGCTAGCAGGTTTATCAAAAGGAATATCACTCTCGTCAAACCTACGCAGAGAATTCACTTCTACTACCTGTATCCGGTTATCGAGACCATTGATCTCTTTGATAGGTGGTAGATTTTTGACATCTTCAGATCTAATGCCTTTCTCTTGCATAGATTTCTTGGCTTCTTGCATATCTTCGGGACTGAGGAATAGAATACCTCTTTTCTTAGGAGTTGGCTTAGGAGGTGGTTCGGGAATAGTCCAAGCATTATCGTTGATCAAGAGGTTATTCAGTAGAGTCTCAGCTTGTTCTACAGTTTTTTCCCTAAAAACACAACCGACACGACTATCTAGGTGGTCTCAAGAGGCATCGGTAAGTCCGTTATAGAGGATATCAAGTATCTCGTTCTTCTTAAGAGGGTGATCAGGCAAAGCATTTTGTAGCTGGACGAGCCTCCCCGAGCTTGTGGAAGACTCTCTTCTTGGAGTTGAGCAAAGCTGTATATTTCCTGCAAGGCAGCTTGCTTCTTATGGGCAGGGAAATATTTCTCACAGAAGTAATAGACATCCTCCTGGGGACTACACACACATCGAGGAGCAAGAGAGGTGAACGAGGCTTTAGCGTCATCCTTTAGAGAGAAAGGAAACATCTTAAGGATATAGTAGTGGCGGATCTTCTCCTCATTAGTGAAGAGGTTGGCTATTTCAGATAGTTTGGCAAGAAGGGCTAGGACCGTCTCAGACTCATAACCGTGAAAAGGATCAGATTCGACTAGAGAGATTATCTCAGGGTCGACAGAGAATTCATAATCCTTATCGGTGACAAAGATAGGCGAAGTGGCAAACTTCGGGTCATTTTTCATCCTAACTTCCCGAGATTTTCCCTTCCACTTGAGAATTAATTTCTCAGCGTCATATGCATCCTTACACGCAAGAAAATCCTCAGCTATCTCTCCCTCCATAACGTAACCCTCAGGTATATCAGGCAATTCATATCTAGGAGAGCTAGATCTAGCAGGAGCAAAACCAGGTTCTATTTCTATAGCATCGGCAATTTCAGAAGCATCACGAGCAGTGACAGTAACTCTAGCAATATGAGCATCAAGTAACACTCCTAGTGGAACATCAGGCAAAGGAGTATCTCTAGCAGTATCAAGCATAGCATCATCAGGCAAAATAGCATCTCTAGCATCATCAGGCAAATCAGTATCAAGCATAATATCTCTAGCAGTATCAGCAGTAGTATCAAGCATAGCATCTCTAGCAGTAGTATAAAGCATAGCATCATCAGGCATAGTATCACAAGCATCCTCAAGCACAGGTGACATATCAAGATTTCTAGCAGGAGGTGATGTCGCAAACTTACTCATAACTGAAGGTGAATCAAGTACAGAGCTAGATGGCAATTCCTTACCTTCCCTCGTAGTTGAGGGCAAGACTTTGGTCTTCGGATCCTTCAGATTCTTCATAGTGATCAGCATATATAAATCCCAAGTGTCTATGATAATATAGCAATACCTCCCTTGCAACGACGCCAGAAAAATGCTGACGTCAGCTGCGCTTCCGTGGCAATGGCTCCAGAAAAGTGCTGATGCTGCAATCTCTAGTTTTAGCTAGACGAATGCTTATGACAACTAACCTTCTCCTGCAACAGCACCAGAAGAATGCTGATAGCACTCCCCGGCATTGAAACTGGAATAATGTTGTTGATGGCCCACTAGCGCGTGGGTTCGCAGCAGTTTTCGAGGGTAAAGTATTCGACCCAAATTTGTAGGTAAGCCAGTTAGGAGGTGAGAGTATACTCTCAAGTATTAGCAGCTGAATTTCTCAGATTCAACCACACCTGAAAGATTAGTATCTGCAAGAACAATAGTAACAGCAAAGTAGCGGGTAACGGTAGTGTAACAAGCAATAGTAGTGGCAAGGAACAGCAGTAGTGACAGCATTAGCAAGTAGCAACAGTAGCAAGCAACAGTAGTAGCAACTGTAGTTGCAGCAGCAGCACAGCAAGACAAGTAACAACAGTAGCAACAGTAGTAGCAGCAGCAGCAGAGCAAGACAAGTAGTAGCAACAGTAGGACAAACTCGTAGGCAATGGGTCGGTGATTTGTTTGGATGATATTCATCATGCAACAGCTATAACACGGAGAGATATGTGGCTAGCTCCCGTTCATCAATGTGATGTAGGCATGCATTCCGTGTGTCGTCATACGTGCTTAGGGAAAAGAACTTGCATGACATCTATTGTCCATCCCTCCCATGGCAGCGGGGTCCAAAAGGAAACTACGGGATATTAAGGTTCTCCTTTTAATAAAGAATCGGACCAATGCATTAGCACTTGGTGAACACATGAACTCCTCAAACTATGATCATCACTAGGAGTGGTTCCAGTTATTGTCACTCCGGGGTTGCCGGATCATAACAAATAGTAGGTAACTACAACTTGCAAGATCGGATCTAAAACACACATATATTGGTGACAACATAATAATTTCAGATCTGAAATCATGGCACTCGGGCCCTAGTGACAAGCATTAAGCATGGCAAAGTAGTAGCAACATCAAATCTCAGAACATAGTGGATACTAGGGATCAATCCCCATCAAAACTAACTCGATTACATGATAGATCTCATCCTACTCATCACCGCCCAGCGAGCCTACGAATAGATTACTCACGAACGACGAAGAGCTTCATGGAATTGGAGAGGGAAGAAGGTTGATGATGACGATGGCGACGATTTCCCCTCTCTGGAGCCCGAGACGGACTCCAGATCTGCCCTCCAGATGAAGCACAGGAGGTGGCGGCGCCTCCATATCGAAAACGCGACGAAAACTTCCTTTTTATTTTTTCTAGGACGAGAGACAACTTATAGAGCTGGAGTTGGGGGCGACAGGTGCCTGTGGGCCCCACAAGCCTGCCCACCGCCACTAGGGGGTGGTGGCGGAGCAGGGGCTTGTGGCCCACTGGCCCACCCCCAGAGGTGGAACTTGGCGTAGATATTTGTGATATTTTCCAAAACTGCTCCCCGTAAATTTTCAGGACGTTTGGAGAACTTTGATTTCTGCACAAAAATAACACCAAGCCAATTCTGCTGAAAACAACGTCAGTCCAGGTTAGTTCCATTCAAATCATGCAAATTATAGTCCAAAACAAGGGAAAAAGAGTTTGGAAAAGTAGATACGTTGGAGACGTATCAGTCCACCATACCTACCTATGGATTCAGTAAGCTCCTTTAAGTTGTTGGGGAACATTGCATGGGAAACAAAAAATTTCCTACGCACATGCAATACCTATCCAAGGTGATGATCATCTAAGAGAGGGGAGAGTAAATCTACATACCCTTGTAGATCGCCAAGCAGAAGCGTATATAACGCGGTTGATATAGTGGAACATCTTTGCGATCCAAATCGCAGCCCGTCCCACGATCTCATCACGATCCGTCCCGCGATCCCATCACGGTCCATCGCGCGATCCCATCACGATCCATCCCGATCCAGTGCCGAACGGACGACACCTCCGTCTTCAGCACATTACAGCTCGATGATGATCCCCGACTTCTTGATCCAGCAAGAGGGGCGGAGAGGTAGATGAGTTCTCCAGCACGACGACGAGGTGGTGGTGGTGTGGTGGAACTATTCCGGCAGGGCTTCGCCTAAGCACCGCCGAACTAGACTAGAGGAGAAAACGATCTAGATGAAGTAGAGGGAGCACGTGGTAATTAGGGTTAGGGATGCCTTTAATTCCTCTATTATATATAGGAGGGAGGGAGGGGAGGAGGCAACCTCAAACCCTCAAGGTTTGGCCCAAATTGGAGGTGGAGGAGTCCTACTCCAATCCTACTAGGAGTAGGATTCCTCCTCTCCACTTGGAAACCCTTTCCTCCTATTCCACCTTTGGGTTTTTTCCTTCTCAAACCTCAAGGGCCTTAGTGGGGGCTTAGGCCAGCCCACTAGGGACTAGTTTGTCTCCTCCCACAGCACATGTGGCCCCTCGGGGTGTGACACCCCTCCCGATGGTCCCCTCTACCCTTCCAGAACTCCCAGTACACTACTGAAGTACCCGAAACTTTTCCGGTGACCAATACAGGACTTCCTATATATCAAGCTTTACCTCTGGACAACTCCGGAGCTCCTAGTGACATCTGGGATCTCATCCGGGACTCCAAACAACTTTCGGTTACCAACACCTATAACTCAACTATACCGAAACATCACCGAACCTTAAGTGTGCAGACCCTGCGGGTTCGAGAACTATGTAGACATGACTGAGACATTCTCTGGTCAATAACCAATAGCGGGACCTACATGTCCATATTGGCTCCTACATACTCTACAAAGATCTCTATCAGTTAAACCTCTATATCAAGGATTCAGTTAATCCCGTATGTTGTTCCCTTTGCCCTTCAGTATGTTACTTGCCCAAGATTCAATCGTCGGTATCTCCATACCTACTTCAATCTCGTTACCGGCTAGTCTCTTTACTCATTCCGTAATACAAGATCCCGTGACTAACTCCTTAGTCACATTTCTTGGGCTTATTGTGATGTTGTATTACCGAGTGGGCTCCGAGATACCTCTCCGTCACATGGAGTGACAAATCCTAGTCTTGATCCACGCCAACCCAACAATAACCTTCGGAGATACCTGTAGATCACCTTTATAGTCACCCAATAACGTTGAAACGTTTGATACACACAAGGTATTCCTCTGGTGTCCGTGAGTTGCATGATCTCATGGTCATAGGAACAGATACATTGACATGCACAAAAAAGTAGCAATAAACTGACACGATCATATGCTACGGTTATAGTTTGGGTCTTGTTCATCACATCATTCTCCTAACGATGTGATACCGCTATCAAGTGACAATACTTGTCGATGGCCAAGTGATACGTCCCAAACGTATCTATAATTTTTGTTTGTTCCATGCTCTTTTGAGTGACATTGTTATGTGTTTTGCTACACTTTCATACCTTTTTTACACATATTTGGACTAACTTACTAACTCAGTGCACCCAGTGCTAGTTTCTGTCTGCTGATGTCTATGAATTGCAGGTTTATACCGATATTTACAGTGCCCGAAAAATTCCACAGAAAATATAAAAAAATCAGCATTCCAGAAGACTCCAAACGACCGAAGGAGAGACAGAGGGGGGCCACCCCCCACCCAGGCAGCCACCTGGCGCAGCCTAGGGGGAGGCCGCGCTACCAGGCTGCCTGGGCGAGTGGGACCTCCCCTGGTGCCCCCTTTGGCCCTATTTTTACCCCCGTGGAGGAAACCCTGATGCCAGAACCCTTTTCTCCAAAAGCAATTCCGATCTCCGCCGCCATCGCCAACAAGTTTCGAGGAACCAGAATTCATGTGCCGGCACCCTGCCGGGACGGGGAAGTGCCGCCCGATTCATCTCCATCGACGTTTCTTCCTCCCTCCATGAAGCGGGAGTAGTTCCTCCTCGGGTCTGAGGTCTTCTACAGTAGCTATGTGGTTGATTCTCTCTCCCATGATGTGATCTTGATTGTGATCATAGGCTATGTTAATCTGTGGTTATCCCATGATATTTCCCCTTCTTCTATGTATTGGATTGATGTACTCACTTGTTCTTATCTAGTATAATCTCCGAGAACATGGTGACAGCGGTCTATTGGACGTGGATTAGATAAATATTTTCATGAGTAATTTCCTCTTTTGTGAATTGATTGAAGATTGAGAGTATCTTGGTGCTTGTTTTTGACTATCCTTGAGATATGTTGTGGTGATTGTGGTACTCTCTTTGGATGGCCGCGGTGACATTGGGAAATCTATAGATGAGAACTACGAACTCTGAGGTGTGCTTTTGTAGCCCTACATAATTCTTGTCCTCCTTGATCACAAAGGAATGACCTCCGAGTATGTCTCCATTGCATGTTTTAGTGGAAATATCATGTTATTAGCCTATGTTAATGTTGTTGGGAGTTGCCACTAGTGAAAGTATGAAGCCTTGCATCGTTTGTTCTCACTTTTGTCACTTGCAACCTTGCTAGTTTCTGTCTTAGTTGGACTAACTTACTAACTCAGTGCAGCCAGTGCTAGTTTCTGTCTGCTGATGTCTATGAATTGCAGGTTTATACCGATATTTACAGTGCCCGAAAAATTCCACAGAAAATATAAAAAAAATCAGCATTCCAGAAGACTCCAAACGACCGAAGGAGAGACAGAGGGGGGCCACCCCCCACCCAGGCAGCCACGTGGTGCAGCCTAGGGGGAGGCCGCGCTACCAGGCCGCCTGGGCGAGTGGGACCTCCCCTGGTGCCCCCCTTTGGCCCTATTTTTACCCCCGTGGAGGAAACCCTGATGCCAGAACCCTTTTCTCCAAAAGCAATTCCGATCTCCGCCGCCATCGCCAACAAGTTTCGAGGAACCAGAATTCATGTGCCGGCACCCTGCCGGGACGGGGAAGTGCCGCCCGATTCATCTCCATCAACGTTGCTTCCTCCATCCATGAAGCGGGAGTAGTTCCTCCTCAGGTCTGAGGTCTTCTACAGTAGCTATGTGGTTGATTCTCTCTCCCATGATGTGATCTTGATTGTGATCATAGGCTATGTTAATCTGTGGTTATCCCATGATATTTCCCCTTCTTCTATGTATTGGATTGATGTACGGACTTGTTCTTATCTAGTATAATCTCCGAGAACATGGTGACAGCGGTCTATTGGACGTGGATTAGAAGAATATTTTCATGAGTAATTTCCTCTTTTGTGAATTGATTGAAGATTGAGAGTATCTTGGTGCTTGTTTTTGACTATCCTTGAGATATGTTGTGGTGATTGTGGTACTCTCTTTGGATGGCCGCGGTGACATTGGGAAATCCATAGATGAGAACTACGAACTCTGAGGTGTGCTTTTGTAGCCCTACATAATTCTTGTCCTCCTTGATCACAAAGGAATGACCTCCGAGTATGTCTCCATTGCATGTTTTAGTGGAAATATCATGTTATTAGACTATGTTAATGTTGTTGGGAGTTGCCACTAGTGAAAGTATGAAGCCTAGGCCTTGTTTCTCACCATTTTTGCATCGTTTGTTCTCACTTTTGTCACTTGCAACCTTGCTAGTTTCTGTCATATTTGGACTAACTTACTAACTAAGTGCACCGAGTGCTAGTTTCTGTCTGCTGATGTCTATGAATTGCAGGTTTGTACCGATATTTACAGTGCCCGAAAAATTCCACAGAAAATATAAAAAAATCAGCATTCCAGAAGACTCCAAACGACCGAAGGAGAGACAGAGGGGGGCCACCCCCCACCCAGGCAGCCACGTGGCGCAGCCTAGGGGGAGGCCGCGCTACCAGGCCGCCTGGGCGAGTGGGACCTCCCCTGGTGCCCCCCTTTGGCCCTATTTTTACCCCCGTGGAGGAAACCCTGATGCCAGAACCCTTTTCTCCAAAAGCAATTCCGATCTCCGCCGCCATCGCCAACAAGTTTCGAGGAACCAGAATTCATGTGCCGGCACCCTGCCGGGATGGGGAAGTGCCGCCCGATTCATCTCCATCGATGTTGCTTCCTCGATCCATGAAGCGGGAGTAGTTCCTCCTCGGGTCTGAGGTCTTCTACAGTAGCTATGTGGTTGATTCTCTCTCCCATGATGTGATCTTGATTGTGATCATAGGCTATGTTAATCTGTGGTTATCCCATGATATTTCCCCTTCTTCTATGTATTGGATTGATGTACTCACTTGTTCTTATCTAGTATAATCTCCGAGAACATGGTGACAGCGGTCTATTAGACGTGGATTAGAAGAATATTTTCATGAGTAATTTCCTCTTTTGTGAATTGATTGAAGATTGAGAGTATCTTGGTGCTTGTTTTTGACTATCCTTGAGATATGTTGTGGTGATTGTGGTACTCTCTTTGGATGGCCGCGGTGACATTGGGAAATCCATAGATGAGAACTACGAACTCTGAGGTGTGCTTTTGTAGCCCTACATAATTCTTGTCCTCCATGATCACAAAGGAATGACCTCCGAGTATGTCTCCATTGCATGTTTTAGTGGAAATATCATGTTATTAGACTATGTTAATGTTGTTGGGAGTTGACACTAGTGAAAGTATGAAGCCTAGGCCTTGTTTCTCACCATTTTTGCATCGTTTGTTCTCACTTTTGTCACTTGCAACCTTGCAGTATTTTTTTATTACAGATTTATATTACCTTGCTTTGCCACACCTATCACCCATATTTTACCATCTTTCCGCTGAACTAGTGCACCTATACAATTTACAATTGTATTAAGTGTGTTGGGGACACAAGAGACTTCCTTTTCTTAATTGTAGGGTTGCTTGAGAGAGACCATCTTCAACCTCTACTTTCCTGAGTTCGATAAACCTTAGGTCATCCACTTGAGGGAAATTGCTGCTGTCCTATAAATCTCTGCGCTTGGAGGCCTAGCATAGTCTACAAGAATAGATGCGTGCGTAGACATCAATCTGTTTTTGGTGCCGTTGCCGGGGAGGTGAGTGCTTGAAGGTATATCTTTATATCTTGCAATTAAATTCTTTAGTTTCTTGTTTTTATTTTCACTAGTTAGGCTTACGGAAAACTGCACTCTTAGTTCGCGTCTTGGGGAAGGTTGCTTTACCACACCCGTGGTAGAGAAGTCTCCTCCATCTACTGAATGTATCCCATTCGAAATACCACTTGGGATAATTGAAATAATTAGGAATGATTGTTATGGAGGAGATGGAACAGTCAATCCTAGTATTCATTTGTTGAAACTTACAGAACTTTGTGAGTTGTTTAAGATTTCAGGTTTGACAAGAGATGGAGTCATAAGGAAATTATTTGCCTTGTCACTGAAAGGAAAAGCATTGGAATGGTATAGGATACTAGATGATTCTCACCTACGGGATTGGGAAGAGAATGAGTCTCTCTTTTACTCCAAGTTTTATCCTCATGACGGAGAGAGCATAGATCAAGCTTGGGGGAGACTCAGAACTCTAATGCTAAAATGTCCTAACCATGGACTCCCTAAAGACATGATTATTACTAATTTCTGTGTGAGGCTCTCTCGACAGTATAAAGACTTGCTCGATGCTTCCTCTATGGGTTCTTTCACAAACGAAAGGATTGATGCTAAGTGGGAACTCCTTGAAAGAATTCAACGCAGTAATGAAGATTGGGAGATCGACAAAGGTAAAGAGTTAGGTATAAATTATGAGTAATTGCATTAAGGCCTTTGTTCAAACTGCAATTTTTAATAAGTTTAGTACTAAGTTTGGGCTTGATTCTCAACACCTTGTTGATTTCCTCAAATCTTTTGCTTCACATCTTAATATGCCTAAGGAGAATTGGATCAAGCATCATGAACCTTTTAAAGAGTTTTGCTATGAAAATGAAATTGTTAATGATAATTGCAACATGCATGATCCAATTCTTGAAAATGAAGTTTTATATAAGCATGTTAATTTTTGTGGAGTGGATAGACCTTGTGAAAGGCCTATGATTGAAGAAGAGAAGTACTGTAAGCAACATAAGCATGAAAGAACAATCACTTGGGTTAGATATTTAAATGAAATTGCTAGAGAATTGTTTGACCTTTATCCTTTTACTTGTGAACTTTGTGGTATAGAGGGTCACTTTAATTTTCAATGCATGTATTATCAAAACATAACCGTTAACCAGTTGTGTGATAACATGATCACTTCTGATATTTATGATGAACTTATGTTATTTTTGATGTGTGAAGAGTTATCCGAAAAAACTTATTGCCTAGATGATAATGCCTTAGGAAGAAACAACACTTTGCAAAAATGCCATATCTATTGTGTTGTTAATTTCCATGAAAATGATTACATAAGTAAGGTTAGAAAGGAGGGAACTTCACCAAAGCATAAAAATGTCTCTTATGTTTCCATTAATAAAAAGGAGAGTTTCTCCCAAGTTTCCCCTATTGTTTCTAAAGATAAACCAGAATATGTGGAGAAGCTTCCTCTCCAACCACTCCCTCCTAAGGGGAAGAAGAATAAAAAGAAGAGGAGGAAGAGGAACGAGAAGGAAGAAGAATGGGTATCAACCTGGCCTGAGCATATTCCTCGCATCAACTTTTATCCTAACAGAAATAAATTTATGGAGGATGGTGAGCTTGATTGCATTCATTATTATCTTTATGATAAGTTTGTAGGTACTATTAAAGATGATTTTGATTATGATATGCATGTTACTTATTGTGATTGGGAATATGATGATAGTGCTACTTATGATCTTGAAAATATTTTTGGTACCAACTTTGAAAATGATGATATGGAAAGCTCTAAGCTTGGGGATGATAGGATTGCAAGTCCTTTACCCATTAGTGATGTGATAATTGATAATTATTTTGCTAGTAAGAATAAAGACAACATGTTTACAAATATAGTTGCTAGCAATAATAATGCTCTTCTCTACCATGGGGATGTTATAACTCCTATCTATAGTGATTGTAAAGATACCTATGACATAAGGAGAAATTATCCATATGAAACTGGTCATAATCATGGAGGGAATTACTCCCTTGCTGAACACCATCTCCCCAATACACAATTAATCTGTAGTGTTCAAGTTGTTTATGATAGTCCTATTCCCACTATTACCAATGAGAAAGATTATGCTTATGTGGAGAGTAAGCGTACCTTTTTGCATGTGGATCATGGTAACAGTGCTTTATGTGATACTTATATTGTTGATTTTATTCATGATCCCTCTCAAAATCATTATGAGAAGGGAGCATATGCTTATAGATATTTCAATAATATCAAGTTCCCTCTGTTTATGTTGAAGGTTTTGAAGCTGCACTGGTTTTGCCTTCCTATGCTTATTGCTTTGTGCTATTGCAATATTCCTATGCATAGGAAGCATATTAGACTTAAATGTCTTTGGTATTTGCTTCTTGATGCTCTCTTTTGTTCTACAACTCTTATTCCTACGAGAGCGTCATTAAAATCTTAAGCCTATATTTATGGCTATAAAGAAAGAGCTCTAGGGAGACAACCCTTATTATCTTTACTTTGAGTTTTTACCTTCAGCTTTTAGTGGTCTTGATGTGTGTTAATACTGTAGCAACATGATTGTATCTTTATTTTTAACCTTTGTGCCAAGTTTTAGCCTCCGATTGCAAGAAAGTTCAAAAGTTGTGACATGCTGTCAAGAAACAGATTCTGTCTACTTGACGGAAAAAATCACCAAAAATCACCAGATCATCTTTTTGATCTGTAGTTATTTGAAAGTATGATCTATACAATTGGCTTTCTGGAGTCTGTTCTCAGTTTTTTTATTAGAGTTGCAGAAGTGCCATAAAAATTATTTACTACCCGCTGGTCTGTTTTTCACATATTCTGCCACGTTTTGCGTTTTCATCGTTTTGCAAATCTTAAGCTTGCTTTTTATTTGCAAAAACTTTTTGGCAATCTTGAGACACAGTAGATCTTCATGAAAATATTTATTTCCAGTGGAGAAAAAATATTTTATTATGGGTACTAACCACTCTAATCAGCTTATGATGAGTTTCGTATGAAGGGAGTTTTCAAGTATGCGATGTAAGATGATGAAAGAAGATCTAGGAGTGTCAAATGCTCAAGCTTGGGGATGCCCCCATGCAACCCCAAGAAATATCCAAGGAGACTCAAGTGTCTAAGCTTGAGGATGCCCCCGTGCATCCCCTTCTCCATCAACAATCATCAATTCGTCCTTCTCCATGCTATATTTTTATCTCTTCATGTGTATGTGCTAAACTTGGAGCGTCTCGCTCTTTATTTTTTAGTTTGCTTTAGTTTTGCTTTCTGTTCATAACAAGTTGGACCCTAGCCTTCATTGTTTGGGAGAGAAACACGCTCCACACCACCCTAGAACACAACATAGGTTTTCATGCTTATCTTCTTGTGTGTTCTTTATCTTTTCATAGCTGCTGTCATGCTTAGCTCTTAGTTTTCATGCTTATCTTTTTAAGAGATTTTATTTAGGTTGATTTTGGAACTCTCTTGAGTTATCATGCTTATCTTGTTTAGAGAATTAGCTTGTTGCACGGGGTTGTCTTGCATGAGTAGGTAATTGAGGTTTCTATTTAAGTATAGTAGTACTTGCAATAGTTTTGAGGTATTGATTTGAGTAATGTTTGGATTTTTGGTGTCAAGAGCTTGAGCCTATTAGTGATAGGTGTCGTATTTTGGGTAATCCGTGTGTATTTTGAAAATAAATAGTTGAGAACTCTAGCTACTAGATGGACCGCTAACCACTTGAGGGGTTGGAATATATAGAGTACCCTCACGTTATCATGGGTCAAGTATGCGCAAGGATAACCAAACCTCCAAACACTCCTCCTTGGGGTACTTGTCTCTTTGTGAATCTCCTGACTAGATAGAGAGCTACAGATAATAAGTGCATGACTTCTTCGGACTAATGCGAGTATTCGATTGTTGGCACTTCCACCATCCATATTTTGCTAGCCTCTTCGGTACCGTGCATTGCCCTTTCTCATCTTGAGAGATTGGTGCATACTTCGCCGGTTCATCCAAACCTTTGGCATGATACGATGTGTCATCATAAGCCTCATTATATCCTTCCTTAAAACAGCCACCATACCTACCTATTAAGGCATTTCCATAGCCTTTCTGAGATACATTGCCATGCAACATGCACCATCTCATGACTTGATCTTCATGTCATACATGCTTTTGCTTGATCGAGGAGCCGCATGCTAGCTGGGCTTTGCCCTTATTATTGCTACATGACGCGCTAGTATCATTTCATATCCTGCTACATTGACAGAGGCATACATTTGCATACATCATGATAGTTTTCATTTATCTTTATGTTGAGTACTTCTTATATAGTGTGGAGATCTTCTTTTTATTTCTTGTAAAATATAGAGTGTTGCCCTTAAGTGAAGAAAAGATCCCAAAGAGGACAAATTAAAAGATCCCAAAAGAGGACAGATCAAAAGATCCCAAAGAGGACAAATGAGAGATAAATAGAAAGAGCCAAAGAGGCCACAAAAAAGGAAAGAAAAGAAAAAAGATATAAAAAGAGAGAAGGGGGCAACACTACTATTCCTTTTGAAAGATCCACACCCGTACTCCATTGTCATATTTGTACTCCATAGAGATTATCATTCATGCATAACTATGTGGGGACCCTTACACTATAGAACTTTGCTTGTATGTTCCAACGATGAGCCTCCTCAAGTGATCTCTAGGTCTTCATGAGCAAGCAAGTTGGATGCACCCCCACTAGTTCCATTGGAGAGCTTACATCATATCCTATATATGATTTTGCTTTCTCTCGCCTATCATTTGGTGATATCAAATGTGCATCCGTTGCATGGCAATCCCTAATCCTCACATCATATCTATCATTTGGCTTTCTCTCGCCTATGATCATCCTCATTGATGTGAGACTTTCACACCTTTTTTTGTCTTCCTTCCCCATCATTAATATCTTTTCCATCCTAAGTGCCAATATATCTTGCTTGCGCTCATCCATTGCATGAGTGCTCAAAGTCGAAAGGGAGAGGATCATTTTCACTTGTGCCTGACTAGTGGTCTGGGAATGAGTCAAAACAAGATTCCGAAGGAGACCAAGTGTGAAGTTTTAGTAGATTGAGTTCTCAATTAAACTATATAGTATTTTTATGCTCTAAACCCATCTCCCACTTCTTGCACACAAACACCATTTGGAGACATTCGAGTCACGGACAACGAGAGCTCTTGCACCTTTATGTTCTTACTTTGCTAATTTCAATACTAGATATATACTCTTGCTTGTTATTGTCTTGACTTGAATTGCATATCTTACTTGCTTTACTTTCAAGTTCTTATATGTGTGTTAGCATGTCACCACAGAAATTATTTGTGTTATCATTTACCTACTCGAGGATGAGCAAGAATTAAGCTTGGGGATGTTGGTACGTCCCAAACGTATCCATAATTTATGTTTGTTCCATACTCTTTTGGGGGACATTGTTATGTGTTTTGCTATTCTTCCATACCTTTTTACACATATTTGGACTAACCTACTAACTCAGTGCACACAGTGCCAGTTTCTGTGTGCTGATGTCTGCAAATTGCAGGTTTGTACCCATATTTACAGTGCCCGATTTTTTTTACAAAAAATATAAAAAAATCAGCATTCCAGAAGACTCTAGACGCCCGAAGGAGAGCCACAGGGGGCCACCCCCCACCCAAGCGGCCACCTGGCGTGGCCTAGGGGAAGGCCGCGCCACCAGGCCGCCTAGGCAAGTGGGACCTCCCCTGGTGCCCCGCTTTGGCCCTATTTTTACCCCCGTGGAGGAAACCCTGATTCTAGAACCCATTTCCCCAAAAGCAATTTCGATCTCCGCCGCCATCGCCAACAAGTTTCGGGGAACTAGAATTCCTGTGCTGGCACCCTGCCGGGATAGGGAAATGCCCCCGGATTCATCTCCATCGATGTTGCTTCCTCCCTCCATGAAGCGGGAGTAGTTCCTCCTCGAGGCTGAGGTCTTCTACAGTAGCTATTTGGTTAATTCTTTCTCCCATGATGTGATCTTGATTGTGATCATAGGCTATGTTAATCTAGGGTGATCCCATGATGTTTCCCCTTCTTCTATGTATTGGATTGGTGTACTCACTTGATATTATCTAGTATAATCTCCGAGAACATGGTGACAACAGTCTATTGGACATGCATTAGAAGAATATTTTCATGAGTGATTTCCCCTTTTGTGAATTGATTGAAGATTGAGAGTCTGTTGGTGCTTTTCTTTCACTATCCTTGAGATATGTTGTGGTGATTGTGGTACTCTATTTGGATGGGTGCAGTGACATTGGGAAATCCATAGATGAGAACTACGAACTCTGAGGTTTTCTTTTGTAGCCCTACATAATTATCGTCCTCCCTTGATCACAAAGGAATGACCTCCGAGTACGTCTCCATTGCATGTTTTAGTGGAAATATCATGTTATTAGACTATGTTAATGTTGTTGGGAGTTGCCACTAGTGAAAGTATGAAGCCGAGGCCTTGTTTTTCACCATTGTTACACCATTTTGCTCACTTTTGTCACTTGCTACCTTGCTGTAATTTTTTATTACAGATTTATATTACCTTGATTTTCCACACCTATCACCCATATTTTACCATCTCTCCGCTGAACTAGTGCACCTATACAATTTACCATTGTATTAGGTGTGTTGGGGACACAAGAGACTTCTTGTTTCTTAATTGCAGGGTTGCTTGAGAGAGACCATCTTCAACATCTACTTCCTTGAGTTCGATAAACCTTAGGTCATCCAGTTGAGGGAAATTGTTGTTGTCCTACAAACCTCTGCGCTTGGAGGCCTAACATAGTCTACAAGAATAGAAGCGTGCATAGACATCACTAGGAAACTTTGACCATCTTTGATCAACGAGCTAGTAAACTAGAGGCTCACTAGGGACAGTGTGTTGTCTATGTATCCACACATGCATTTGAGTTTCCAATCAATAATATTCTAGCATGGATAATAAATGATTATTATGAACAAGTAAGTGTAATAATAACCATTTAATTATTGCCTCTAGGGCATATTCCCAATAGTCTCCCACTTCCACTAGAGTCAATAATCTAGTTCACATCACTATGTAATTTAGTCAACGGGTGTGAACCTTTCAGATCCATGTGTGCTTTACAAATCTCTATGTCATCCTATAGATGATGCTACCATGTGCCATTTGGAACTATTCCAAATGACTCCTCCACTATATGAATCCGGTTTACTACTCAGAGTTATCCGGATTAGTGTCAAAGCTTGCATCAACGTAACCCTTTACGACGAACTCTTTAATCACCTCCATAATCGAGAAAAAAATCCTTAGTTATAAGTTAATAAGTTAGTCCCAAAAAAGATATAAAAGGTAAACAAAACATCCAAAGTTGACAAGATAACAACGTGAAACCATAAAAAATTATAGATACGTTTGAGACGTATCAAGCATCCCCAAGCTTAACTCGTGCTCGTCCTCGAGTAGGGAAGTGATAAAGAATGAATTTTTGATGCTTTCATGCCACCTAGCATAGATGTCCTTTGTAACTCCTCTTCTGTGACGTGAATGTTCAGATCCATTAGATTCAAAACAATAGTTTGCTATTGACGTGGAGACAATAATACTTCAAGCAAACTAGCAAAGTAATCATGAACTTTCAAAATAACAAGGCCAAAAGAAAGTTATCCCTACAAAATCATATAGTCTGGCTATGCTCAATCATCATTGCACAACGAATTTAAATCATGCACAACCCCGGTATTGGCCAAGTAATTGTTTTCACACCTTTACTTTCTCAAACTTTTTCAACTCTCATGCAATACATGAGCGTGAGCCATGGTTTTAGCACTATAAGTGGTGTGGAGTGTGGTGGAGGTTGCAAGACAAACAAGGAGAAGATGATCACATTAACTAGGCATATCAATGAGCTGTGGAGATGCTCATCAATAGATATCAATGTGAATGAGTAGGGATTGCCATACAAATGATGCACTAGAGCAAAGAGTATGTGAAAGCTCTTAAAGGAAACTAGTGGGTGTGCATCCAACTTGCTTGCTCACGAAGACCTAAGGCAATTTTGAGGAAGCCTATCATTGGAATATACAAGACAAGTTATAAAATGAAAATTTCCCACTAGCTATATGGTGGTGACAAAACGAGAGACTCTCAATCATGAAGATCATGGTGCTTAATATGCACAAGTGTGGAAAAATGGTAGCATTGTCCCTTCTCTCTTTTTCTCTCATTTTTTAGATGGGCTATTTGGCCTGTTTTTTTATTTACTTTCTTTTGGTGGGCATATTTAGCCTATTTTATTTCTCACATGGGACAATGCTCCATCAATGATGATCATCACACTTACAACTCAAAACTTAGAGCAATGATGACTCTATATGGAATGCCTTCGGTAGTGTACCGTGACAATGATCTAGCATGGCATAGACATAAATGGAAACATCATGCTAGCTATCTTACGATCATGCAATGGCAATGTAGATGTGGTGGCACATGTCATGGTGGTAGTTGCATGGCAATATATCTCGGAATGACTTTGAAAAAGCCATAGTAGGTAGGTATGGTGGCTGTTTTGAGGGAAGCTAATGGTGGGTTTTGTGCACCGGCGGAAGTTGCACGGCACTAAGAAGATAGTGATGGTGGAAGGTGAAAGTGCATCTAAACCATGGACTCAACATTAGTCATGAAGAACTCATATACTGGTTGGAAAAGTTTTATTAGTAATCGAAACAAAGCATTCAACGCATACTCCTAGGGGAAGGGTTGGTAGGTATAAACCATCGAGCGATCCCGACCGCCACACAAAGGATGACAATCAATAGACTAATCATGCTCAGACTTCATCACATAGCGGTTCAACATACGTGCATGCTACGGGAATCACTAACTTCAACACAAGTATTTCTAGATCCACAACACCTTACTAGCATAACTTCAATATTACCAAAACCACAACTCAAAACTAGTTGAGATGAATCAAACTTCTCTAACTATTCAATGCAGATGAAGGTGGAAGTTTTCATATCCCTTTGGATAACTACCCCTTTTGAGACTACTTTCAAAGCATAGATCAACTACCAAGCCACGCATCGCCGTGCTCTAAAAGATATAAGTGAAGCACATAGAGCAAAATCAACTAGCTCAAAAGATATAAGTGAAGCACATGTGAGCTGAATTGTCTACCAAAGGATATAAGTGAAGCTCGACAAAATCACGGTGAGTGCATGTCTCTCTCTCTAGGTGTGCAGCAAGGATGATTGTGACACAACAAAAATAAAAGACTCCTACGATACAAGACGCTCCAAGCAAGACACATAACATGTGGTGAATAAAAATATAGCCCCAAGTAACGTTACCGATGGATTGAAGACGAAAGAGGGGATGCCTTCCCGGGGCATCCCCAATCTTAGGATTTTACGGCATCCTTGAATATCTTGGGGTGCCTTGGTCGTCCCCAAGCTTGAGCTCTTTCCACTCTTTATCCTTTTGTCCATAAGAACTTCACCCAAAACTTGAAAACTTCACAACACGAAACTTAAACAGAAACTCGTGATAACATTGGTATAAAAAGCAAACCACCACTTCCTTAGGTACTGTAGAAAACTTGAATTCTACTTATGCTGATGTTAGGTTACTGTATTTTCAATCTTCCATGGCTAATACCCCCCGATACTATCCATAGTTTCATCAAAATAGGCAACCAACACAACAAAAACAGAATCTGTTAACAGCAGACCAGTCTGTAGCAATCTGTATATTTTGTATACTTCTGGTACTTCAAAACCTATGAACAATTAAGAAAGTCTGAAGAATTTGTATAGACATCAGAAGAAAAAAGAATCAACTCAAAATCTCTTACAGAAAAAAATGAAAATTCTTTTCGTGAGCAGAAAGTTTCTGTCTTTTCCAGCATGACCAAACGATTATCCCCAAGACTAATCATAACGGTTTTGCTTGGCACAAACGCAAAAAGAAACACAAAAAACACAATCATAACAGAATTATAAAAGTGTGGAAAACACAAAACAGAAAGAAAAAGGATAGATTCGTTGGGTTGCCTCGCAACAAGCGCTATTGTTTAACGCCCTTAGCTAGGCAAAAGGTGATGAAATCACGTATAGTCATCTTTGGTACTCAAACCATAAGTAGCCCTCATCATAGATTCGTAAGGCAATCTTATTTTCTTTCTTTGAAAGTGCTCCATGCCCTTCTTTAAGGGAAATTGAAATCTAATATTCCCTTCCTTCATATCGATGATGGCACCAATAGTCCTTAGGAAAGGTCTACCAAGAATAATGGGACATGAAGGATTGGAATCTATGTCAAGTACAATGAAATCCACGGGTACATAGTTCTTATTTGCAACAATAAGAACATCATTGATCCTTCCCATGGGTTTCTTGATAGTAGAATCCGCAAGATGCAAATTCAGAGAACACTCTTCAATCTCATGAAAACCAAGAATATTACATAAAGATTTTGGAATCGCGGAAACACTAGCACCCAAATCACACAAAGCATTACACTCATAGTTTTTGATCTTGATTTTGATAGTAGGTTCCCACACATCATGAAGTTTTCTAGGTATAGAGACTTCTAGTTCGAGCTTCTCTTGAAGAGATTTCATCATAACATCTACGATATGCGCGGTAAAGGCTTTGCTTTGGCTATAAGCACGTGGAGAGTTTGCAATGGATTGCATCAAAGAGATGCATTCAAACAAGGAGCAATTATCATAATTGAATTCCTTGAAATCCAAAGTGGGAGTTTCATTACTACCCAAAATTTTGATTTCTTCTACTCCACTCTCCACACCTTTATCATCAAGATAGGTGGACTGCGAATCATTGGGGCGTTTTTCAACCAAAGTGGATTCATATCCAGCCCCTCCATCAATAGGTTTGACACGCGAAAACAAAGATTCAAGAGGAGACACACCAAGCACTTTATGCATAACAAATTTCAGGTTTAGTTGCCATCTTATTGACTAAGGTAGCCTGCTTGTCAGAAATTTGGCCCACCAATTTTTCAAGGTGAGCAAGCTGAGAATTAAGTGCAAGGAAATCGTTGGCCATATCATCAACTTCTTTATTCAAACAGACCAAAAAGGAATTTTGCTCTTTTAATTCCCTACGGAAGTAACTATTTTGGTCGAACTGAGAAAACATGAAACCTTTGACATTAGTTTCAATCTCCCCTATTTTTCTGAAATAGTTTGGTTTGGAAATGAGGAAAGCTCTCTCACGAACAAGCCTAAGAGCAGACAAGGAAAACGGGCGAAAGGGAACGACAAAAAGCAAAATAAAACGGCAAAGGATAAAGACAAATGAAAACGGCAAATGTGAAGTGGGGGAGAGGAAACGAGAGGCAACTGGCAAAAAAGTAAATGCAACAGATGAGTTTGTGAGACCTACTTGGATAGATCTCTCCTTCCCCGGCAACGGCGCCAGAAATTCTTCTTGCTACTACGACAACAGACCTTCCCTGGTACGGTGCTAGGAATCCTGCTGCAGCGGCTACGCCTTAGGGACTTCCTAGGCAAATATGCAAAGCATTCCCCCGTAGCCTTTGAGCCTTGCGTTGGTGTTCCCTCGAAGCGGAAAGGGTGATGTAGCACAGCGGCGGTAAGTATTTCCCTCAGTTTTGAGAACCAAGGTATCTATCCAGTGAAGGAGTATCACAAGTGCCTGGACAAACACAAAGAGCTTGCTCCCAACGCTATGAAGGGGTTGTCAATCCCTTATAGATTGTTTGCCAAGTGAGAACTGAAACCAACAAAGTAACAGAGCAAAGTAAAAGCAGAGGTGTAAACGATGGGTGTGAATAGACCCGGGGACCATAGTGTTTACTAGTGGCTTCTCTCATGAAAGCAAGTAGACGGTGGGTGAACGAATTACTGTCGAGCAATTGATAGAACAACGCAAAGTCATGACGATATCTATGGCAATGATTATATCTATAGGCATCACGTCCAAAACAAGTAGACCAATACTTTCTGCATCTACTACTATTACTCCACACGTCGACCACTACCCAGCATGCATCTAGTGTATTAAGTCCAAAAGAACAGAGTAACACCTTAAGCAAGATGACATGATGTAGATGGACAATCTCATATCTATGACAAAGCCCACCTTGTTACCCTTGATGGCAACTACACGATGTGTGCCTTGCTGCCCCTACTGTCACTAGGAATGGTCACCACACGGTAAGAACCCAAAACCAAGCACTTCTCCCATTGCAAGAATCATAGATCTAGTTGGCCAAACAAAACCCAAGACTCGGAGAGACTTACAAGGATATCAAATCATGCAAATTAGAAATCAGCAAAGACTAAAATATATATCATAGATAATCTGATCAGAAATCCACAATTCGTTAGATCTCGACAAACACACCGCCAAAGAGGATTACATCGGATAGATCTCCATGAAGATCATGGAGAACTTTGTATTGAAGATCCAAGAGAGAGAAGAAGCCATCTAGCTACTAACTATGGACCCGTAGGTCTGAACTGAACTACTCACGAGTCATTAGAGGGGCGATGATGTTGATGAAGAGGCCTTCCAACTCCAAAGTCCCCTCCGACAGGGCACCGGGAAGGGTCTCCAGATGAGATCTCACGGAAACAGGAACTTAGGGCGGCGGAACTCCCGATCTTTGTTTCTTTCTGGAGGTTTCTGAATTTATAGGACCATATGGCGGTGGAGTTGCATCAGGTGGGCCCCCGAGGGGCCCACAAGCTTGATTGGCGCGACCTAGGGGGGGTCGCGGCGACAGGGCTTGTGGTGCCCTCGTGACCCCCTCCGGTATCTTTTTCTTCCGGTATTTTTGATATTTTCCATAAAAAATCATCGCGAAAGAATTACTCTACTTGGACTCCGTTCCAAAATCAGATCTGAAAAGAGTCAAAAACACAGAAAAAACAGGAACTGACGCTTGGCACTGTGTTAATAAGTTAGTTCCAAAAAAGATATAAAAGGTAATCAAAACATCCAAAGTTGACAAGATAACAACGTGAAACCATCAAAAATTATAGATATGTTTGAGGCGTATCATTGTACGGGAAACAAAAAAATTCCTACGCACATGCAACACCTATCCAAGGTGATGATCATCTACGAGACGGGAGAGTGAATCTACATACCCTTGTAGATCGCTAAGAATAAGCGTTTATAACGTGGTTGATGTAGTGGAACATCTTCGTGATCCAAACCGCAGCCCATCCCGCGATTGTCACATCCCTAGAATTGCTACTTGGTGTTAGTTGATTGTGCTTCATATTTTATTTTATTTTGCACTGAACATGAAATAGGGATTTAAAGAAACCCTAGCACCTCACCTTAATCAAACCAATTCAAATGATGTGAAATTTCAATGAACCCAAAATGGTCTTAAAAAATGTTCATATTTTCTGTTAAATATTGGAAACAATATTTTAGGGATGATTATTATTTTCCAAACAATTTTGGCATTTAAAATAATCCATGAAAGTCACTGAAAATTGCCAAAATAAATAGCTATAACTATTTTAGGCATGATAAAATGTTGAGTTATTTTGTGGAGCTTGGAAATATTCCAAATCAACCCCCACAAGTGTATTCAATATTTTAGGGAATAGTTTGGAGCCAAAATAAATGAAACAAAAGCTGGAATACAAAATAGAATAAAATAAAAAGAAAAAAAATAGGGAAACCCTCTATTTGTCGCCGGCCCAGCCCACCTCCTCCTCCCGTGTCGACTTTGTCCTTTGCTAGTCGGCAAGGAAGAGGTCGCCGCCGCTCTCTCCGGCGGCAGCTCGCACCTGCATGCCTGCCTAGTCACCTCATCACGCTCGTGAAGGGGATAAGCCACACCAGGAGCCGTTCCCGTCATCCCCACCTCGCCATTCGCTCTCCCCCTCCTCTCCCTCTCTGCCGCCATGGCCGGTGCTCGAGCTCACCGTCGCCAGGCCGCTCCAGCCATCCACCCCTGCCTCTGAGCCGCGCATAAACTCCGCCATGACGTCCCGAAGCTCCCAAGCAAGCCACACGATGACGAGAGCTCCCTAGACGCCATATCACCATTGTCTTCAACCTTCGGCCACCAAGCTCGTCGTCGTCGATTTGTCGTCTCCAGGCCGTCCCCGAGATAACTCTCGTCGCCTCTGCCCTCTTTGTGAGGTGAGGAACCCATTCCTGTGCTTTCCCCCCTCGTTCCCGAGCTATAGCCCCCGATTCCATCAGAGCTCGACGAGATCCGCCGTAGGATCTCATTGTCGGTGAAACTCTGGTGAACGAATGGTCCTTCTGAGGCCACCAGCAACTCCAGCACATCGCATAGATGCCATAGGAGCCAAGTCCCGCGCTCTTTGAGCCCCGTAGCAATGACACCGACGAGGCCTGAGCTCCGGCAGCTGCTGAGCTCGTCGCCGGCGTCGATTCCGACCACCCCAACCCCTAGCACTTGCTCCAATGGACTCGCGGACGAGTGGCCGTTTGATCCGTGCACTCCGCCGTCCTTTTGGTCGCCGGAGAAAGGATCCCGATGCCCTCCGCCGTCTCTGGAGCCACCGGCGGCTCGTCGCCGGTGGGTTTGACCCATCGCCGGTGGATTTAACCCCCTGGCTCCCTGACACGTGGGGCCAGCCCAGTGTAATTAAATTCAGCTAATTAATTGTTTAATTAAAACTAATTAGCCAAAACAGTCACTGACATGTGGGCCAGCCACTGCTAATTAGCTAATTAACTTAATTCCGAATTCGAATTAAGCCAGAGACACTGACCAATGGGTCCCACTGGTCAGGTTTGATGAGCAACGACCACTTTTAACCTGGTGATGTCATACTGATGCAATAAGTATAATTCTGTATTTAAAACAATTCCAGAATTAGTTCAAAACTTCAAAATTCATAGAAATTAATCTGTAACTCATATCAAAATAATTTATATATGAAAATTGATCAGAAAAATCCAAAGAATCCAGTGGTGCTATTATCATGCATGATAGGACAAGTTATACTAAGCATGAGGTCAAATCAATTAAAAAGAGTATATGGAAATAACTATTTGAAGTGGCATTTGAAACTATGTTTCAAACCAGCTTCAAACCAAACCATTTATAGTTGCATTAGGTGATCCATCATATTCTTTACATGCCATGATCATGCATCATATTGCTGCATTTGCTGTGTAATCAGTGTGATTGTTTGTTTTGGTAGGCTTCGCTCGAGAGGATACCCAGGAGTATCTGTCTGAAGGAGTGTATCCTTTCGCCGATCCTCAAGGCAAGCACCATTTTGACCATCCCGATAAAATCCCATGTTCTCGCTCATGCTCTCATTTATTGCATTAGGACAAATGTTTCAAATGATTTTAATTTGGTAGCTGAACCCATACTTCTGCATGACCTATCATTGTCACAGTAAATAGCTAAACCTTGCAACCTAGCATACCTGGTAGTTTCTTGTGCCATAATGTGCTTTACTTCGCCTGCTTGCTAAGCTTAGAGTTGTGTCAGGTCTGTGTCATCTGCATGATGAACCGGAGTGGTTGAATGTGTTCTGATGACTAAAAGATAAGTGTTGAACCTGATTTGGTAAAGGTACCGATGAGAGGCTATGTAGGAGTACATGGCGGGTTGTCTCATTGGAACCGTTCATAGGAAGTGAGTTCCGTATATGTGATCCGAGACTAGATACTACCACACATTGGGTTCCGGTAACTCGACCCTCTCGGCTTATTAATCGCCTAGTACTCGGTCCAGGAGTTGCAAGTAGTTTCTGGTGTTTATAGTTTATGCTGGAGTCCGTGGAGAGTGCTGACCTTAGAGGTGGGCTATGACGCGGTTGGCAGTGGCACGATGTACAAAGTGGCACCCAGATGGTGGGCTTGGGAATCATGCGCACATCATTTGAGGCCATAGCGGAAACTTCGGTCGGACTTCCGTGCGGATTCAGTCTCAAATAGGTGATAAACCTGGACTAGGTGTTAGGGTGGTTAACGGTCGTGGCCGACTCCCTTGTTGGGCTTCCGCTTGAAGGTTGCCGAGGTGCAAGATGTGCACATGGCGATAAGTGGCGAGAGTGTGTGTGAAGAAGTAACCCCCTGCTGCGTAATGATCTATTCGAATAGCCGCGTCCGCGGACATGGACTACTTGGAGACATATATTGTTCATTGATAACTTTAATGGCTACTCATAAAAGTATCAAAATAAGTGTAAATGTCATGTATGGCATTTCCGTAGGGAGACGACAGAGAATCCATGATGGTGTATTGTTGAGGTGGTAGTGGACTCATGTACGACTAATCAAGGTTTGTTCAAAAATAATTAAAGTTGTAGTATAGTCTAGCCAAGAGTCAAAGCTGGCTTGCTGCACGAAACCCCACTACCCCCTTCGTTGATACTTGTGCATGAGTAGATAGATCTGATTTATAGTCTTGCTGAGTACCTTTTGTACTCATGTTTGCTTAATAAATGTTGCAGGAGACGCCCATGAGCCATCAGGTGGGTTCTACCTAGACATCGATGATGACGAGTAGCTGGTGTCCCCGCTACGACCTGGCCCTTTCGAAAGTGATTTGTAGATACTCAGGCTTTATGCCTTTTCCTCTCACCTGTCTGTACTCAGACAGATTTAATGCTTCCGCATGTCTTGTATGACTTGAATGTCGGGTCACATGACCCCTAGCTGTATGAACTTATTATGCAAGGCTCTTCCGAGTCTTCTAAATAAATGTTGTGTTATTGTATGGTTATGTTGTGATGCCATTGTTGTATCAATGCATATTGAGTATGTCATGTGTACGTGTGATGTGTTGTGAACTATTAAATGCACATGAAGATGAAAGTTTTGTATCCCTTTGGATAACTACCCCTTTTGAGACTACTTTCAAAGCATAGATCAACTACCAAGCCACGCAGCACCGTGCTCTAAAAGATATAAGTGAAGCACATAGAGCAAAATCAACTAGCTCAAAAGATATAAGTGAAGCTCGACAAAATCACGGTGAGTGCATGTCTCTCTCTCTACGTGTGCAGCAAGGATGATTGTGATACAACAAAAATAAAAGACTCCTACGATACGACACAACAAAACACATAACATGTGGTGAATAAAAATATAGCCCCAAGTAACGTTACCGATGGATTGAAGACGAAAGAGGGGATGCCTTCCCGGGGCATCCCCAAGCTTAGGCTTTTACGACATCCTTGAATCATCTTGGGGTGCCTTGGGCATCCCCAAGCTTGAGATCTTGCCACTCTTTATCTTTTTGTCCATAAGAACTTCACCCAAAACTTGAAAACTTCACAACACGAAACTTAAACAGAAACTCGTGATAACATTAGTATAAGAAAGCAAACCACCATTTCCTTACGTACTGTAGCAAACTTGAATTCTACTTATGTTGATGTTGGGTTACTATATTTTCAATCTTCCATGGCTAATACCCCCCGATACTATCCATAGTTTCATCAAAATAAGCAACCAACATAACAAAAACAGAATCTTTTAACAGCACACTAGTCTGTAGCAATCTGTATACTTCATATACTTCTGGTACTTCAAAAATTCTGAAAAATTACCACAGTCTGAAGAATTTGCGTATAAATCAGAAGAAAAAGAATCAACTCAAAAGCTCTTACAGAAAAAAATCAAAAATTATTTTCGTGAGCAGAAAGTTTCTGTCTTTTCCAGCATGACCAAACGATCATCCCCAAGACTAATCATACTGGTTTTGCTTGGCACAAACGCAAAAAGAAACACAAGAAACACAATCATAACAGAATTATGAAAGTGTGGAAAACACAAAGCAGAAATAAAAAGGATAGATTCGTTGGGTTGCCCCCCAATAAGCGCTATTGTTTAACGCCCTTAGCTAGGCATTGATAATTCAATGATGCTCACACAAAAGACAAGAATTGAAGCACAACGAGAGCATCATACAGCATGTGAAAATCACATCTAAGTCTAACATACTTCCTATGGATAGGCATTTTATAGGAAAATAAATTGGCAAGACAACCAATAGTTACCAAATGCAAGGAAGAAGAAAGAGACAATAGCAATCTCAACATAACGAGAGGTAATTGGGTAACATGAAAGTTTCTACCACAATATTTTACTCTCTCATAGCAATTACATGTGGGATCATATTCGAATTCAACAATGTAATTATCACATTGGATATTCTTTTCATGATCCACATGCATGCAAAGTTGACGCTCTTCAAAAATAGTGGGATTATCATCAACTAAATTCATGACTTCTCCAATCCCACTTCCAATATTATTGCAAATATCATAATCATCATGAGGCTTGAACAAATTTTCAAGATCATAAGAAATATGATCACCCCAATCATGATTATTGCAACAAGTAGGGGACATAGCAAAACTAGCATCCCGAAGCTTAGGGTTTTGCATATTTTTAGCATGATTGACACTAATAGGATTTATAGTGAAATCATTGCAATCATGCTTTTCATTCGAGGAGCCCTCGTGAATCACTTCATGAATATCTTCATCACGATTTTCAGATTCTCGCATCTCGAGAAAAACTCCATAAAGATAGTCAAGTGCACTCAACTCACTAGCAATTGGATCAACATAATTGGATCTCTTAAAGAGATTAGAAAGTGGATGAGGATCCATATCACTAGATTTTCAGCAAATGAAGATGCAAGCATATTGAAGGCACATAGCACACAAGCAAACAGAAAGCAGGCGAGAAAAAGGGCGAACGAAAAAGGAAAAAGAGAAAGGCAAATGAAAACGGCAAATGTGAAGTGGGGGAGAGGAAAACGAGAGGCAACTGGCAAAAAAGTAAATGCAAGAGATGAGTTTGTGAGACCTACTTGGATAGATCTCTCCTTCCCCGGCAACGGCGCCAAAAATTATTCTTGCTACGGTAACAAAAAACCTTCCAACGGTGCCAGAAATAGTGCTGACGGGAGACTGTTCTTTACTCCTCAGCAACGGCACCAGGAATCCTTCTGCTACGGCTACGCCTTTAGGGACTTCCTAGGAAATTATGCAAAGGATTTCCCCGCAGTCTTGGAGCGTTGCTTTGCTGTTCCCTCGAAGCAGAAAGGGTGATGTAGCGCAGCGATGGTAAGTATTTCCCTCAGTTTTGAGAACCAAGGTATCGATCCAATGAAGGAGTATCACAAGTGCCTGCACAAACACAAAGAGCTTGCTCCCAACGCTATGAAGGGGTTGTCAATCCCTTATAGATTGTTTGCCAAGTGAGAACTGAAAGCAACAAAGTAACAAAGCAAAGTAAAAGCGAAAGTGGAAATGATAGGTGTGAATAGTCCCGGGGGTCGTAGTGTTCACTAGTGGCTTCTCTCATGAAAGCAAGTAGACGGTGGGTGAACGAATTACTGTTGAGCAATTGATAGAACCGCGCAAAGTCGTGACGATATCTATGGGAATGGTTATATCTATAGGCATCACGTCCAAAACAATTAGACCGATACTTTCTACATCTACTACTATTACTCCAGACGTCGATCGCTATCCAGCATGCATCTAGTGTAGTAAGTCCAAAAGAACAGAGTAACGCCTTAAGCAAGATGACATGATGTAGATAGACAATCTCATATCTACGACAAAGCCCATCTTGTTACCCTTGATGGCAACTACACGATGTGTACCTTGCTGCCCCTACTGTCACTGGGAAAGGTCACCACACGGTAAGAACCCAAAACCAAGCACTTCTCCCATTGCAAGAATCATAGATCTAGTTGGCCAAACAAAACCCAAGACTTGAAGAGACTTACAAGGATATCAAATCATGCATATAAGAAATCAGCGAAGACTGAAATATATATCATAGATAATATGAACACAAATCCACAATTCATCAGATCTCGACAAACACACCGCCAAAGAGAATTACATCGGATAGATCTCCATGAAGATCATGGAGAACTTTGTATTGAAGATCCAAGAGAGAGAAGAAGCCATCTAGCTACTAACTATGGACCCATAGGTCTGAAGTGAACTACTCACGAGTCATTGCAGGGGCGATGATGTTGATGAAGAAGCCCTTCAACTCCAAAGTCCCCTCCGGCAGGGCACCGGGAAGGGTCTCCAGATGAGATCTCGCGGAAACGGAAGTTTGCGGCGGCGGAAAAGTGTTTTCATGGACACACTGATTTTTTCTAGATTTTTAGGGAATTTATAGGCCAAAGACCTAGCGCAGAGGGGCGCCAGGGTGGCCACAAGCTTGGTTGTCGCGGCCTCCCCCCTTGGCACGGCCACAGGGCTTGTGGGCTCCCTGTGGGCCCACTTGCTTGGCCCTGAAGCCTCCCGATCTTCTTCCATTCTGGAAAAAATCATTTTGGGGATTTTATTCCGTTTGGACTCCGTTCCAAAATCAGATCTGACAAGAGTCAAAAACACAGAGAAAACATGAACTAGCACTTGGCACTGAGTTAATAAGTTAGTCCCAAAAAAGATATAAAAGGTAAACAAAACATCCAAAGTTGACAAGATAACAGCGTGAAACCATAAAAAATTATAGATACGTTTGAGACGTATCACCGCCCAGTCAAAATGCAAGACCTGGAGTTTCTGTGGAGATTTGTGCGCCGACTTATCACTTGAGCCTCTTGCCCATAGGCGGCATAATGAGGTACTGCACAGCCCAACCGCTTTTCATCCTTAAGACGATCTTTTAAAACAACCCCTTAGGTCATCTAATTCACTTTATTACTAGGAATCATCGCCCTCATTTGGCAACTCTACATCAACTCAACCTCTAGCTTTCACCGTTAACCATGGGTAAGCTTTCTATTTATGTCGTATTTTATTGCTCATGCCATGATCTATCATTCCTTTGACTTGATAAACATGTCTTTTTGATTTGCAGAGCCAAAGCTTTATTAGGAAGAAGGCGGGTGAATCTTCTTCCACTGTTGGGATCCGATGGATTATGAGATTATGTTCAGATTGTTATGAGTTATATATTTGATTATCCTTTTATATTATGTTCCTTAGTGATTCATGCATGTTCTCCGTTGCTATTTATTGCTTTGGCCGAGTAGTAGATTGTAATTCCAAAAGGGAGTCTTATGCATGACTGTGGGTTCATGGCCCTCGATGTCTATCTTGAGTGATAGAAAGATGAGACTAGGGGATGTGATGTTGCCACCAGGGAGAAAACAACGGTGCTTGTGACCACGGGTGCAAGGATTGTTTACCTTACGCATAGTTCGTTAATGTAGTTATGTGTTGCTTTGAGTTTACACTTTGGGTGGGGCTCGCAACTTAATACCGACGAGATGTTCTTGATAGATATCTCAAGGTGGATGATTAGTAAGTAGATGCTGATGAATAAACGGTCTACTTGTCTTGGTGGACAGCCCATTACTATTGAACCTCTAACTATCAAGTAGCATAATTAGCATTGCGGTGCGTTCATAATTCTGTCAATTGCCCAACTGTGATTTGTTCACCCAAGAATAGTTGTTTATCATCTTTTGGGAGAGAGACATCACTAGTGAACATCATGTGACTCCAGTCCATATCATCATCATTGTTTACACCTCCATCATTTACCACTTTCATTTACTTTTCCATTGCAATCACTATTACTTTTCCCGCTTGTATTTTGATCCTTTGCAAACTACAAGGCCGGAGAGATTGACAACCTCTCTGTACTCGTTGGGAGCAAAGTTATTTGTGTGTGTGCAAGTCCATGTGTTCTACGAGCGCCAGGGTGGAAGACACCTACTTGTTGGTCCTAGGAGTCCTCCTGGTTCAATAAACCTTACAGTTCCCGTGTGAGGGAAAACTTGCTGCTGACTACATCTCAACCTTCCACTTGGGGTAACCAACGAGGTGCGAGAAGTATATACATCATCTCACCATCAAGCAAAGTTTTCTAGCGCCGTTGCCGGGGACTCCAGTCTTCAAGATAGGGGAGTTGCACGCTATCTTTTACCTTTGCTTTTTAGTCTTGTTAGTTTGCTTTTTAGTTTTTGCTTTAGAGTCTTATACCAAAAACCACAAAAAAATTAGTTGCTTTGTTCTAGCTTGTTGCTGTTGCTATGGGTTCCACTGAGAACACCAAGTTGTGTGACTTCACTAGTCACAGCAACAATGACTTTATCTGCACTCCTATTGCTGCTCCCGTCACTGGAGCCACGTCCTATGAGATTAAACCTGCTTTGCTGAACCAAGTTATGAAAGATCAATTCTCCGGTACTGGAGATGATGCTGCCTTGCACTTGAACAATTTTAGTGAGCTCTGTGATATGCAAAAATATAAAGAAGTAGATGGTGATATTGTTAAACTTATGCTTTTTTCCTTTCTATTTCACAGGAGGAGCCAAAGTGTGGCTTCAATCTTTGCCTAGGAATAGCATAGATTCTTGGGATAAGTGCGAAGATGCTTTTATTGGGAAGTATTACCCGCATGCTAAGATTATCCAGTTGAGGAGTAACATTATGAATTTTAGACAATTGGATAATGAACATGTTGCTCAAGCTTGGGAACATATGAAATCTCTTATTAAGAATTGCCCTACACATGGTTTGACTACTTGGATGGTTATCCCAACTTTCTATGCAGGATTGAACTTTACCCCGCGGAATCTGTTAGACTCGGACGCGGGAGGAACCTTTATGTCAACTACACTTGGTTCTGCCACAAAGCTATTGGATGAGATGATGACAAATTATTCTCAATGGCACACCGAGAGAGCTCCAACAGGTAGGAAGGTAAACTCTGTTGAGGAGATCTCCTCCCTTAATGATAAGGTTGACATGATCATGACTCTACTTACTAAGCAAGCTCCTATTGATCCTCATGATGTTCCTTTAAATTCCATGGTTGCTCAAGAAAAATAGCAAGTTGATGTTAATTTTATCTCTAGGAACAACTTCAATAATAATGCCAATAGGAGTAATTTTGGTAGCAATCCTAGCCCGTTTCCATCCAACAACTATGGGAACAACATCAATTATCCTAGCACCAAAAACTCCACTTCTGAATTAGAGAGCTTTCTTAAAGATTTTATCACTTCTCAAAAAGCCTTCAACAAGAGTGTAGAAGACAAACTAGAAAAATTAGATAGTCTCTCTTTGAAGGTGGACAACATAGCTCATGATGTAGATATGCTTAAAATTAGAACTTCCACCCTTGAGGAAAGGAACACCACACCCATGAATGCTATCCAAGTCCAAATTAATGAGAACATAAGAATGCTAGCCAAACTTAAAGAGAGATGGGCTAGAGAAAAATAAGAGGAGGAGAGAATTAAGAGACTTCCTACACACACTACCATTGCTACTATACAAGTTGTTGAGGATCTCAAAACTTTTAGCACCCATCACACTCCTAGTCCCAATGGACCTATTAATGGTGATGCTAATACCTCAACTATAGGACAAGAAAGTCCTATGAATTTAGAGACTACCAAAAGAATGAGCTTAGATGACATTACTACCACTTTAATTAATGGTAGTAATCTTGATTTTGACAATTGTAGTCTTTCCAAAGTCATCACCTTTTTGCAAAGAATGACTAAAGACCCCCACACTAGTACACTCAATATTGCCTTCACCGAGCATATTACCAATGCTGTTATCAAAGCTAGGGAGGAGAAGCTCAAGCTAGATACTTCTATTCCTAGGAAACTAGAAGATGGTTGGGATCCTATGGTCAAAATAAAATTGAATAATATATCTTGCTTTGCATTATGTGATGTTGGAGCTAGTGCTTCAGTTATGCCTAAAAGGATGTATGATATGCTTGATTGGAAACCTTATAATCCATGTTCTTGGTGTTCGTATTGTTGATTCTTCCATAAAGCAACCTTTAGGAGAATTGGTGACGTTCTTATTATTGTCAATGATAATTATGTGTCTCTTGATTTTCTTCTTATGAACATTGAATGTGATCCTTCATGTACAATTATTTTGGGACGTCCTTTTCTCCGCTCCGTTGGTGCTATCATTGACATGAAAGAGGGAATTATTAAATTCCAATTTCCTCTTAAAAAGGGAATGGAACACTTCCCTCGAAACAAGATTAAGTTACCTTATGAGTCTATTACTCGGGCAAGTTATTCTTTTGGAGTTGATAACACTTGATCCTTTTGCATTATGCCTAGCTCAAAGGCATAAAAGAAAGCGCTTGTTGGGAGGCAACCCAATTTGTTTTTTACTTTCTGTTTTAGTGGTCTTTATGCTTTTTAATACTGTAGCAGCATCATTGTATCTTTATTTTTAAGCTTTACGCCAAGTTATAGCCTCCGATTGCAAGAAAGATCGAAATTTGTGACATGCTGTCCAGAAACAGATTATGTGTGCTTATCAGAAAACTTCACCACAAATCACCAGATCATCTTTTTGATCTCCATATTTTGATAGCATGCTCTATATAATTGCTTTTCTGGCATCTATTTTGAGTTTTTTTATTTGAGTTGCAGAAGTGCCCTGAATAAATTATTTACTACATGTTGTTCTGTTTTCCACAGATTCTGCCATGTTTTGCGTTTTCATTGTTTTGCAAATCCTAAGCTTACTTTTTATTTGCAAAAACCTTTCAGAAATCATGAGAAGCAATAGCTTTTCATGAAAATCTTTATTTCCAACAGGTAATGAATTATTTTATTAAGGGTACTAACCACTCTAATCAGCTTATGATGACTTTCGTATGAAGGGAGTTTTCAAGTATGCGATGGAAGATGATAAAAGAATATACAGGAGTGTCAAGCGCTCAAGATTGGGGATGCCCCCATGCACCTTAAGAAATATTCAAGGAGACGCAAGCATCTAAGCTAGGTATGCCCCCGTGCATCCCCTTCTCTATCAACAATCATCAGTTCGTCCATCTCCATGCTATATTTTTATCACTTCATATGTTATGTGCTTTGCTTGGAGCGTCCGACTCTTTACCTTTTAGTTTGTTTTAGTTTTGCTTGCTGTTCATAACAAGTCAGAACCTAGCGCACCTTGTTTTGGAGAGAGACACGCTCCATTCCACTCTATAACACAACATATGTTTTCATGCTTATCTTTTTTGTGTGTTATCTATCTTTTCGTAGCTACTATCATGCTTAGCTCTTAATTTTCATGCTTATCTTTTTAAGAGCTTTTATTTAGGTTTATTTTGGAACTCTCTTGAGTTATCATGCTTATCTTGTTTAGAGAGTTGGCTCGTTACAGTGAGTTGTGTGTATTGCATGAGTAGGTAATTGAGATTGCTATTTAAGTATAGTAGTAACCTGCAATAATTTTGAGGTTATGATTTGTGTAATGTTTGGACTATTGGTGCAAAGAGCTTGAGCCTATTAGTGATAGGTGTCGTATTTTGGGAAATCCGTGTGTTTTTCAAAAACTAAAAATTAGTTGAGAACTCTAGGTACTAAATTGATCGCTAACCTCTGGAGGGGTTGGAATATATAGAGTACCCTCACGTTACCATGAATCGAGGATGCGCAAGGATAACCAAACCCCCAAACACTCCTCCTCGGGGTACTTGTCTCTTTGTGAATTTCCTAACTAGATAAAGAGTTACCAATAATAAGTGTATGAGTTCTTCGGACTAATGTGAGTATTCGATTGTTGGCACTTCCACCATCCATATTTTTCTAGCCTCTTCGCTACCGTGCATTGCCCTTTCTCACATTGAGAGTTGGAGGAAACTCCGCCGGTGCATCCAAACCCATGACATGATATCTTTCCTCAAAACAGCCACCATACCTACCTATTGAGGCATTTCCATAGCCTTTCTGAGATACATTGCCATGCAACAACCACCATCTCATGACTTGATCTTCATGTCATACATGCTTTTGCTTGATTGTAGAGCCGCATGATAGTTGGGCCTTGCCCCAATTATTGCTACATGACGCACTAGTATCATTGCATATCCTGCTACACTAGCAGAGGCATACATTTGCATACACCATGATAGTTTTCACTTGTCTTTATGTTGAGTACTTCTTATAAAGTGTGATGATCTTCTTTTTATTCATGTAAAACATAGAGTGTTGCCCCTAAGTGAAGAAAATATCCCAAAGAGGACAAACAAAAGATCCCCAAGAGGACAAATGAGACTTGAAAAGAAAGAGCCAAAGAGGACACAAAAAAAAGAGAAAAAAAGAAAAAAGAAGAAGGGGGAAACACTACGATTCCTTTTGAAGATCCACACTCATACTCCATTACTATATTGGTACTACATAGAGATTATCGTTCATGCATAACTATGGGGGGACCCTTACACTATAGAACTTGGTTTGCATATTCCAATGTTGAGCCTCCTCAAATGAGCTCTAGGTCTTCATGAGCAAACAAGTTGGATGGACCCACACTAGTTCCATTGGAGAGCTTACCTTAGCTCATATGTGCATCCGTTACATGGCAATCCCTACTCCTCACATCATATCTATCATTTGGCTTTCTCTTGCCTATGGTTGTCCTCATTGATGTGAGCCTTTCATACATATTTGTCTTCCTTCCCCATCATTATTCCATTTGCCATCCTAAGTGCCAACATATCTTGCTTACGCTCATCCATTGCATGAGTGCTCAAAATCAAAAGGGAGAGGATCATTTCGACTTGTGCCTGACTAGTGGTCTCAGGAAGACTCAAAATAAGATTCCAAAGGAGACCAAGTGTGAAATTTTAGTAGATTGAGTTCTCAATTAAAAAATATTTTATGATCCCAACCCATCTCCCACTTATTCCACGCAAACACCATTAGGAGACATTCGAGTCACGGACAGCGAGAGCTCTTGCACCTTTATGTTCTGACTTTGCTAAACTCAATACTATATATAGACTCTTGCTTGTTATTATCTTGACTTGAATTGCATATCTTACTTGCTTTACTATGAAGTTCTTATATGTGTGTTAGCATGTCACCAAAGAAATTATTGTGTTATCATTTATCTACTCGAGGACGAGCATAAATTAAGCTTGGGGATGTCGATACGTCCCAAACGTATCTATAATTTCTCCTTGTTCCGTGATATTTTGGGTGACATTGTTATATGTTTTGCTACACTTCTATATCATTTTACACATATTTGAATAACCTACTAAGTCAGTGCACCTAGTGCCAGTTTCTGTGTGCTGATGTCTATTTTGCAAGGGCTTTTACCCAATTTTCCAAAGCCCAAAAACTTCCAAGAAAAATATATAAAAAATCAGAGAAACACAAACTTCCAGAATCGTGAATTTCTGCATCGTTTCGCCGCCGCAGCGCTTCCGAGATCGGGAGCGTCAAGAGACCTCTTCCCGGCACCCTGCCGGGGCGAGGTTTGACCTCCTAGAGCTTCTCCACCGCCATGGACGCTTCACGGACGTGCCATGAGTAGTCCTCCATGGACCATGGGTCCAAGACCAGTAGCTATGTGATGTCTTCTCTCCAATCTTGCGCTTCAATGATTAGTCCTTGTGAGCTCCCCTATATCATCAAGGCATCTATGTAATTCTCTTGCTATTGCTATGCTCGGTTTGTTGGGATCCGATGGATTATGAGTGTTCAGATTGTTATGAGTTATATATTTGATTAACCTTTTATATTATGTTCCTTAGTGATTCATGCATGTTCTCCGTTTCTATTTATTGCTTCGACCGAGTAGTAGATTGTAACTCCAAGAGGGAGTGTTATGCATGATTGTGGGTTCATGCCCCTCGATGTCTATCTTGAGTGACAGAAACATGAGACTAGAGGATGTGTTGTTGCGACCAGGGACAAAACAACGGTGCTTGTGACCATGGTTGCAAGGATTGTTTACCTTACGCATAGTTCGTTAATGCAGTTGTGTGTTGCTTTGAGTTTACACTTTGGGTGGGGCTCGCAACTTAATACTGGCGAGATGTTCTTGATATATATCTCCAGGTGGATGATTAGTAAGTAGATGCTAATGAATAGACGATCTACTAGTCTTGGCGTACTGCCCATTACTATTGAAACTCTAACTATCAAGTAGCATAATTATCATTGCGGTGCATTCATAATTCTGTCAATTCCCCAACTGTGATTTGTTTACCCAAGCATAGTTGTTTATCGTCTTTTGGGAGAGAGACATCACTAGTGAACATCATGTGACTCCGGTCCATATCATCATCATTGTGTACACCTCCATCATTTACTGCTTTCGTTTACTTTTCCGTTGCAATCACTATTACTTTTCCCGCTTGTGTTTTGATCCTTTGCAAACTACAAGGCCGGAGAGATTGACAACCTCTTTGTACTCGTTGGGAGCAAAGTTATTTGTGTGTGTGCAGGTCCACCTTTTCTGCTAGCGCCAGGGTGGAAGACTCCTACTTGTTTATCCTAGGAGTCCTCCTGGTTCAATAAACTTTACAGTTCCCGTGTGAGGGAAAACTTGCTGCTGACTACATCTCAACCTTCCACTTGGGGTAACTATATACTTCATCTCGTCATCATGAACTGGCTGAGGAATGAGCTATCATGGGAAAAGCTGGTGATAATCAAGGCGTACTTGATGAGCCAACCTTTCATCCTCCAAGCCGTGCTGCTCCTTCAAGCCCTGCATCTTGTATGGATAATGTTACTCCATCAACCGACATGGATGACGCAGAAGTGGCCGTTGTTGGAGGGTCTTATCAAGCTTCTGGACCTTCAACTGTTTTAACCAAAATTGTGTCCAAAGATGAACCGGTGGATGTGGATAAAGGAAAAGCCAAACTTGAGCTTCCAAGACTTGAAGATCTTAATATCCAAGGGATGTTTCAACAATATGTGTCCCCACTGTCTAAGAGTCGAGTTTTTGAAGTAAATTTGGTCAATATCATGAAGATCAAATATGAGGTAATTTTTTTACTCCTTACTCATTGTATATACCTTTTTAGCCCTCAAGAGCCAATTTAGTACGGATAAGTAGTGAATTGGTTCTTTACAAATATTTCAAAGACCAAATGTAGCCCTCAAGGGCCGGGTCGTTCTAGTAATAACGAGCCGGTACTGTTGTAAGTTTTTTGATAATAAAAAATTCCATTCCTGGCCCTCAAGGACTAGGTCATTATGAAAATAATGAGCCAATACTTCTTTGATTCTTTAAGGTTTAAAATTTTCTAACCATAGCCCCCAAAGGCTGGCTTATCTTCCTGAGATAGGCGTGTCTTTTCTTAGACAACCGCCAAGTGTATCCCCCAAGGGCCAACTTTTATCTTTGAGATGGTCGTGTATTCTTGTTGTAGAGCAAAGAAAGTGTTGCATTAGCCCCCAAGTGCCATGTCGATTGGTTGCAACTGCATGGGACTTTGACAATTTTATCCAATTTTTTGAATCATGTAGCCCCCAAGTGTCGGGTCATCTTATTTTGGCGGCTCGAGACTTGTACTTATAATTTTTATGATGGTGTAGGAATCATTGGAGATTTCTGAGTCTGCTGCACTCAAACTTCAAAGGTGACTTGCAAATGAGAAGATACTAAAGATTGATGCACATCAAAAAGTAACTTGGCTTGAAGATGAAAAGAAACAAGCATACAATTGATACGTCCCAAACGTATCTATAATTTCTGCTTGTTCCATGATCTTTTGGGTGACATTGTTATATGTTTTCATACACTTTTATATCATTTTACATATATTTTGACTAACCTATTACCTCAGTGCACCCAGTGCCAGTTTTTGTCTACTGATTTCTTTTTTGCAGGGGCTTTTACCCAATTTTCCAAAATCCGAAAAAATCGAGAAAAATATATAAAACATCAGCGAAACAGAAGCTTCGGGATCACCGAAGGAGGGCCAGAGGGGGGCCAGGGGCCTGCTGGCGTGGCCAGGCCCCAGGTCGTGCCAGGAGGTCGCCTGGGTGGGCCCCACCTCGTCCGGTGCCCTCCTTTGGCATATATTTAGTGTTCCATGAGGAAACCCTCGCAAACATTCTGGAATCACGAATTTCTCTATCGTTCCGCCGCCGCAGCGCTTCCGAGATCGGGAGCGTCCGGAGACCTCTTCCCGGCACCCTGCCGGAGGGAGGATTGACCTCCGGGGGCTTCTCCATCACCATGGACGCCTCCCGGATGTGCCGTGAGTAGTTTCCCTTGGACCATGAGTCCATGACCAGTAGCTATGTGATGTCTTCTCTCCAATCTTGTGCTTCAATGGTTAGTCCTTGTGAGCTGCCCCACATAATCAAGGCATCTATGTAATTCTCTTGCTATTGCTATACTCAGTTTGTTGGGATCCGATGGATTATGAGATTATGTTCAGATTGTTATGAGTTATATATTTGATTATCCTTTTATATTATGTTCCTTAGTGATTCTTGCATGTTCTCCGTTGCTTTTTATTGCTTTGGCCAAGTAGTAGATCGTAACTCCAAGAGGGAGCATTATGCATGATTGTGGGTTCCGGCCCTTCGATGTCTAGCTTTAGTGACAAAAACATGAGACTAGGGGATGTGCTTGTTGCCACCAGGGAGAAAACAACAGTGCTTGTGACCAAGGTTGCAAGGATTGTTTACCTTACGCATAGTTAGTTAATGCAGTTGTCCGTTGCTTTGAGTTTACACTTTGGGTGGGGCTCGCAACTTAATACCGGAGAGATGTTCTGGATAGATATCTCAAGGTGGATGATTAGTAAGTAGATGTTGATGAATAAACGGTCTTCTTGTCTTGGCTTACTGCCCATTACTATTGCACCTCTAACTATCAAGGAGCATAATTAGCATTGCGGTGCGATCATAATTCTGTCAATTGCCCAACAGTGATTTGTTTATCCTAGCATAGTTGTTTATTTTATTTTGGGAGAGAGACATCACTAGTGAACGTCATGTGACTCCGACCCATATCACCATCATTGCTTACACCTCCACTATTTACCGCTTTATTTACTTTTCCGTTGCAATCACTATTACCTTCCCACTTGTGTTTTGATCCTTTGCAAACTACAAGGCTAGAGAGATTGACAACCTCTGTGTACTCGTTGGGAGCAAAGTTATTTGTTGTGTTTGTAGGTCCACGTCTTCTACTAGCGCCAAGGTGGAAGACACCTACTTATTGAGCCTAGGAGTCCTCTTGGTTCGATAAACCTTACAGTCTCTGTGTGAGGGAAATTTGCTGCTGACTACATATCCACCTTCCACTTGGGGTCCAACAAGGGGTGAGAAGCATATACATCTCCTCGTCATAAAAAATCTCCTTGATAAAAGCAAGGCCGATATTTATAAGGAGAAGATCGCCCTTTTGAAGCGCGACGAAGATGAACAGAAACATCTTGAGCCTGTCACATAGTAGCTGCAGACTCTTAAAAAGCAAATCAATGATATGATTGCGATAATCTATGCTATGATGTTTGAACTTTCTGTCATTTGAATTCCGGGTCACATGATGTGTTGGCTTATTTTCCTACTTATTTTTTGTGCACGTGACCAAAGAATGACAGTCTTGTCCAACTAGCTATTGTGAAAGTTGAAGGCCATCTTTACATATATAGAGCAACTATTCACATGATCTATTTTTTCTATTAAAGCGGAAAAAAATGCAAGATCCTCCGAGAAATATTAAAAACATGCTTAAACACTTGTCAACAGTTCCACAATGGATTGAGTAATTTAAGAGATCGGCGACTCGTATGGGAGCAAATATGGCTCTTGCTCATGTGAAAGCCTATGTACCAGAGTTTGACCTTGAGGTGGCAGCTGATGGGTTTCCAAAACTAAAAGTTGGCGGCTTTGAATTTTAGAAGGAAGATATCACCAAGTGTGAAGGCGACTCGTCCACTCATAGATCTTCTTGCAAACGAGCTAGATATTAGTAAGTACCAATCTTCTTATTCCATGGAAATCAGTGCATAAATCCACCCATGGACCTTCTCATCGGCGGGATCTGGCGGGCATCCGCCTCCCTGCTTCGCCCCTCACCTGTGCCAACCTCCTCGCCATTGTTCCGCAAGCCAGAAACGTCAGTGGCATCTTCCTACATGTTGTCTCGCGATGTGATACGTCTCCAACGTATCTATAATTTTTGTTGGTTCCATGCTATTATCTTGTCAAACTTTGGATGTTTTGCATGCCTTTTATATCTTTTTTGGGACTAACTTATTAACTCAGTGCCAAGTGCCAGTTCCTGTATTTTCTGTGTTTTTGACCCTTTTCAGAGGACAATATTAAACGGTGTCCAAACGGAATAAAACCTCCGAGAAGATTTTTTCCGGAATAGAAGATACGCGGGGAACTTGAGAACTAAGGCAATGGACCCCAGTGGAGGTCACAAGACCCCTAGGCGCGACCTGGGGGGCGCCTAGCAGGCTTGTGGCCCCCCTATGGCTCCTATGCCCTACTTCTTCCGCCTATAAGTCCCCAAAAAATCCAAAACCACGAGAGAGAGCCACGAAAATACTTTTCCACCGTGGCAAGCTTCTGTCTCCACAAGATCCCATCTGGGGCATGTTCTCGTGCCCTGTCGGAGGGGGGATTCGGACACGGAGGGCTTCTCCGTCAACACCATTGCCTCTCCGATGATGCGTGAGTAGTTCACCATAGACCTTCGGGTCCATAGCTAGTAGCTAGATGGCTTCTTCTCTCTCTTGGATCTTCAATACAAAGTTCTCCATGATCTTCATGGAGATCTATCCGATGTAATCTTCTTTTGCGTTGTGTTTGTCGAGATCTGATGAATTGTGGATTTATGATCAGATTATCTATGAATCTTATTTTAGTTTCTTCTAATCTCTTATATGCATGATTTCATATCCTTGTAATTCTCTTCGAATTGTGGGTTTTGTTTGGCCAACTTGATCTATAATTCTTGCAATGGGAGAAGTGCTTGGTTTTGGGTTCATACCGTGCGGTGACCTCACCCAGTGACAGAAGGGGTAGAGAGGCATGCATCGTGTTGTTGCCATCAAGGGTAAAAAGATGGGGTTTATATCTATTGCATGAATTTATCGCTCTACATCATGTCATCTTGCTTAAGGCATTACTCTGTTTGTCATGAACTCAATACACTAGATGCATTCTGGATAGCGGTCGATGTGTGGAGTAATAGTAGTAGATGCAGAAAGTATCGGTCTACTTGTCTCGGACGTGATGCCTATATGTATGATCATGGCCTTAGATATCGTCATTACTTTGCGCGGTTCTATCAATTGCTCGATAGTAATTTGTTCACCCACCGTAATATTTGCTGTCATGAGAGTAGCCTCTAGTGAACACTATGGCCCGCGGGTCTACTTCACATCATATTTCCAGCCTTACACTTTTACTTTGTTGCACTTTCCGCCTTCAAATCTCACCTTGCAATCAATCGTGAATGGATTGACAACCCCTTTGTAGCGTTGGGTGCAAGTCTGCTGTTTTTGCGCAGGTACGATGGAGACTTGGCTTGATACTCCTACTGGATTGATACCTTGGTTCTCAAACTGAGGGAAATACTTACTTCTACTGTGCTGCATCACCCTTTCCTCTTCAAGGGAAAAAACAAACGCAAGCTCAAGAGGTAGCAAGAAGAATTTCTGGCGCCGTTGCCGGGGAAGATCAAGTCAAGAATAGTCTCCCCTCAACGTGCCAATTTCTGGCGCCTTTGCCGAGGAGCATCAAGTGAAGCTTATCCAAGTAACCGTCATAAACTCATCTCTTGCATTTACCTTTTTTGCCTTTTGCCTCTCGTTTTCCTCTCCCCCACTTCTGAAAAACAAAAATTTACAAAAATATTTGCCTTTTTCGTTTGCCTTTCCTTTGCTTGTGTGCTATGTGCCTTCAATATGCTTGCATCTTCACTTGCTGAAAATCTAGTAATATGGATCCTCATCCACTTGTTAATCTCTTTAAGAGATCCAATTATGTTGAACCATTTTCTAGTGAGTTGAGTGCACTTGACTTTCGCTATGGAGTTTTGCTTGAGATGCGTGAATCTGAAAATCGTGATGAAGAAATTTATGAAGTGATTCACGAGGGATCCTTGAATGAAAAGCATGATTGCAATGATTTTATTATATATTCTATTAATGACAATCTTGCTAAAAATATGCAAAACCCTAATCTTGGGGATGCTAGTTTTGCTATGTCCACTACTTGTTGCAATGATCGTGATTGGGGTGATAATTTTTCTGATGATCTTGAAAATTTGTTTAACCCTCATGATGATTATGATATTTGCAATAATATTGAAAGTGGGTTTGGAGAAGTCATGACTTTAGTTGATGATAATCCCACTATTTTTGAAGAGCGTCAACTTTGCATGCATGTGGATCATGAAAAGAATATCCTTTGTGATAGCTATATTGTTGAATTCGATTATGATCCCACATGTAATTTTTATGAGAGAGGAAAATATTGTGGTAGAAACTTTCGTACCACTAAATCACCTCTCGTTATGTTGAGATTGATATTGTCTCTTTCTTCTTCCTTGCATATGGTAACTATTGGTTGTCTTGACAATCTGTTTTCCTATAAAATGCCTATGCATAGGAAGTATGTTAGACTTAGATGTGATTTTCACATGCTTTATTATGCTCTCGTTGTGCTTCAATTCTTTTCTTTTGTGTGAGCATTATTGAATTATCAATGCCTAGCTAAGGGCGTTAAACAATAGCGCTTGTTGGGAGGCAACCCAATGAATTTATCTTTGCTTTTTTTCTTTCTGTTTTTTTGCGTCTACACCATCATAATTTTGTTATGATTGTGTTTTTTGTGTTTCTTTTTGTGTTTGAGCCAAGTGAAACCTTTATGACTAGTTTAGGTGTTGGTTGTTTGATCATGCTGGAAAAAGACAGAAACTTTTCGCTCACGAAATTATTTTTATTTTTTATCCAGAAAGAGCTTTTGAGTTGATTCTTTTTGCTGCTGGTTGATATGCAAATTGCCCAAATTTTCGTAATTTGTCAGAATTTTTGAGCTAACAGAAGTATACTAAGTATACAGATTGCTACAGACTGGTCTGTTTTTGACAGATTCTATTTTTGTTGTGTTGATTGCTTATTTTGATGAAACTATGGATAGTATCGGGGGGTACTAGCCATGAAAAAGTGAGAATACAGTAATCTAAGACCAATATAAATAGAAATCAGGTTTGCTACAGTACATAAAGAGGTGGTAGTTTGTTTTCTTGTGCTAATGATATCACGAGTTTCTGTTTAAGTTTTGTGTTGTGAAGTTTTCAAGTTTTGGGTGATGTTCTCATGGACAATGGGATAAAGAGTGGAAAGAGCTCAAGCTTGGGGATGCCCAAGGCATCCCAAGCCAAATTCAAGGACACCAAAAAGCCTAAGCTTGGGGATGCCCCGGGAAGGCATCCCCTCTTTCGTCTTCAATCCATCTGTAACATTACTTGGAGCTATATTTTTAATCACCACATGATATGTGTTTTTCTTGGAGCGTCGTGTATTATATGAGTCTTTTCTTTTTGTTGTGTCACAATCATCCTTGTTGCACACCTTTTTGAGAGAGACATGTACTCATCGTGAATTTGCACGAATACTTATTGAGCTTCGCTTATATCTTTTGAGTTAGGCAAGTTAGCTCATTGTGCTTCACTTTTATCTTTTGAGCTAGATAACTTTTCTCTAAGTGCTTCACTTAGATCTTTTAGAGCACAACAGTGTCATATTTTGGAGAAATAAGAACTCTCGATCTTCACTTATATATTTTTGGGAGTGCTCTCTTTGAGTACCTTGGTAGTTGGCTTGTGCTATGAAAGTAGTCCTAAAGATGATAGGCGTCCAAAGAGGATACAATAAAACTGCCATATTCTTGTGCATTGATTAGAAAGAGAAGTCTGATTCCTCTCAATTAGTTTTGAGACATGGAATTGGTAATATTAAGAGACATGTTAGTAGGGTGTTGTGAATCTAGAAATACTTGTGTTGAAGTTAGTGATTCCCGTAACATGCACGTCTGGTGAACCGCTATGTTAGGAAGTCGGAGCATAATTGATTAATTTATTGTCATCCTTTGTGTTGCGGTCGGGATCGCGCGATGGTTAACACCTACCAACCCTTCCCCTAGGAGTATGCATTTAGAACTTTGTTTTGATTATGAATAAAAACTTTCGCAATAAGTATGTGAGTTCTTCATGACTAATGTGAGTACATGGTATAGATGCATTTCCACCTTCCACCATTGCTAGCCTCTCTAGTGCCGCGGAACTTTCGCTGGTACACAAAACCACCATAGACCTTCCTCAAAACAGCCACCATACCTACCTATCATGGCCTTTTCATAGCCATTCCGAGATATATTTCCATGCAACTCCCACCGTTCCGTCTCATGACTTGTGCCGTCACTTTCATATTGCCATTGCATGATCGTAAGATAGCTAGCGAGTCATACGCTAAGCTAGATCGTTGCACATCCCGGTACACTGCCGAAGGCATTTCCTATAGAGTCATCATTGTCCTAAGCATTGAGCTATGAGTAAATAAAAGTGTGATGCTCATCATTATTAGAGCATTGTCCCATGTGAGAAAAAAGAGAGGCCAAAGTTGCCCACACAAAAAAATATGGAAAGAGGCAAAAGAGCACAAAAAATATATATATAAAAGAGAGAGCTTTTCCACACTTGTGCTTCACAATAGCACCATGTACTTCATGATTAAGAGTCTCTTGTTTTGTCACCACCATATACTAGTGGGAATCTTCATTATGTAACTTGGCTTGTATATTCCAAGGGTGGGCTTCCTCAAAATTGCCCTAGGTCTTCGTGAGCAAGCAAGTTGGATACACACCCACAAGTTCTCCTTTTGAGCTTTCACATACTTATAACTCTAAGTGCATCCATTGCAAGGTAATACCTACTCATTCACATTGATATCTATTGATGTGCATCTCCAAAGCCCTTTGATACGCCTAGTCAATGTGACCATCTCCTCCTTTTTGCCTCACAACCTCCAGCACACTCTATTCCACCTATAGTGCTATATCCATGGCTCACGCTAATGTATTGCGTGAGAGTTGAAAAAGGTTTGAGAAAGTAAGAGTGCGAAAACAATTACTTGGCCAATACCGGGGTTGTGCATGATTTAAATTCGTTGTGCGGGGATGATGGAGCATAGCGAGACTATATGATTTTGTAGGGATAACTTTCTTTGGCCTTGTTATTTCGAAAGTCCATGATTACTTTGCTAGTTTGCTTGAAGTATTATTGTTTTCATGTCAATAGCAAACTATTGTTTTGAATCTTACGGATCTGAACATTCATGTCACATGAAAGAAGTTACAAATGACAAATATGCTAGGTAGCATTCCACATCAAAAATTCATTCTTTATCACTTCCCTACTCGAGGATGAGCAGGAGTTAAGCTTGGGGATGCTTGATACGTCTCCAACTTATCTATAATTTTTGTTGGTTCCATGCTATTATCTTGTCAAACTTTATGAATCTTATTTGAGTTTCTTTTGATCTCTTATATGCATGATTTCATATCCTTGTAATTCTCTTCGAGTTGTGGGTTTTGTTTGGCCAACTTGATCTATGATTCTTGCAATGGGAGAAGTGCTTGGTTTTGGGTTCATACCGTGCGGTGACCTCACCCAGTGCCAGAAGGGGTAGCGAGGCACGCATCGTGTTGTTGCCATCAAGGGTAAAAAGATGGGGTTTATATTTATTGCATGAATTTATCCCTCTACATCATGTCATCTTGATTAAGGCGTTACTCTGTTTGTCATGAACTCAATACACTAGATGCATGCTGGATAGCGGTCGATGTGTGGAGTAATAGTAGTAGATGCAGAAAGTATCGGTCTACTTGTCTCGGACGTGATGCTTATATGTATGATCATTTCCTTAGATATCGTCATGACATTGCGTGGTTCTATCAATTGCTCGGCAGTAATTCGTTCAACCACTGTAATATTTACTATCATGAGAGAAGCCTCTAGTGAACACTATGTCCCGCAAGTCTACTTCACATCGTATTTTCAGCCTTACACTTTTACTTTTTGCACTTTCCGCCTTGAGATATCACCTTGCAATCAATCCTGAAGGGATTGACAACCCCTTTGTAGTGTTGGCTGCAAGTTTGCTATTTTTGCGCAGGTACGGTGGACACTTGGCTTGAAACTCCTACTGCATTGATACCTTGGTTCTCAAACTCAGGGAAATACTTACTGCTACCATGCTGCATCACCCTTTTCACCTTCATATCTCACCAAGCTCGCGTTGCTTTTTCCCTTGAAGAGGAAAGGGTGATGCAGCACGGTAGCAGTAAGTATTTCCCTCAGTTTGAGAACCGAAGTATCAATGCAGTAGGAGTATCAAGGCAAGTCTCCAAAGTACCTGCGCAAAAACAAACAAACTTGCACCCAACGCGATAAAGGGGTTGTCGATCACTTCACGATTAATTCCAAGGTGAGATCTGAAGGTGGAAAGTGCAACAAATTAAAAGTGTAGAGCTGAAAATATGATGTGAAGTAGACCCAGGGGCCATAGTGTTCACTAGAGGCTTCTCTCATGATAGGAGCTATTACGATGGGTGAACGAATTACTGTCGAGCAATTGATAGAACCGCGCAAAGTCATGATGATATCTAAGGCAATGATCATACATATAGGCATCTCGTCCGAGACAAGTAGACCGATACTTTCTGCATCTACTACTATTACTCCACACATCGACCGCTATCCAGCATGCATCTAGTGTATTAAGTTCATAACAAACAGAGTAACGCCTTAAGCAACATGACATGATGTAGAGGGATAAATTCATGCAATAGATATAAACCCCATCTTTTTACCCTTGATGGCAACAACATGATGTGTGCATTGCTACCCCTTCTGTCACTGGGTGAGGACACCGCACGGTATGAACCCAAAACCAAGCACTTCTCCCATTGCAAGAATTATAGATCAAGTTGGCCAAACGAAACCCACAATTCGAAGAGAATTACAAGGATACGAAATCATGCATATAAGAGATCAGAGGAAACTAAAATAATATTCATAGATAATCTGATCATAAATCCACAATTCATCGGATCTCGACAAACACACCGCTAAAGAAGATTACATCGGATAGATCTCCATGGAGATCATGGAGAACTTTGTATTGAAGATCCAAGAGAGAGAAGAAGGCATCTAGCTAGTAGCTATGGACCGACGGTCTATGGTGAACTACTCACGCATCATCGGAGAGGCAATGGTGTTGATGAAGAAGCCCTCCGTGTCCGAATCCCCCCTCCGACAGGGCACCAGAATGTGCCCAGATGGGAGCTTGCGGAGAAAGAAGCTTGCGGCGGCGCAAAAGTATTTTCATGGCTCTCTCTGGCAGTTTCAGATTTTTGGAGAATTTATAGGCGGAAGAAGAAGGGCGGGGGAACCACAGGGGGCCCACAAGCCTGCTAGGCCCGCCCCCTAGGCCGGGCCTGGGTGGCTTATGACCTTCTCCGAGGTCCCCGGCCTTGGTTCTCAAGTTTCCTGCGTGTCTTCTGTTATCGAAAAAATCATTCCCCAGGTTTTATTCCGTTTGGACTCCGTTTAATATTCTCCTTTGAAAAATGTCAAAGACACGGAAAAAATAGGAGCTGGCACTTGGCACCGAGTTAATAGGTTAGTCCCAAAAAAGATATAAAATAGCATATTCATGGATACAAAAGATCCAAAGTTGACAAGATAATAACATGGATCCATCAAAAATTATAGATACGTTGGAGACGTATCAAGCATCCCCAAGCTTAACTCCTGCTCTTCCTCGAGCAGGGAAGTGATAAAGACTGAATTTTTGATGTGGAATGCTACCTAACATATTTGTCCTTTGTAACTTCTTTCTTGTGGCATGAATGTTCAGATCCGTAAGATTCAAAACAATAGTTTACTATTGACATGAAAACAATAATACTTCAAGCAAACTAGCAAAGTGATCATGAACTTTTGAAATAACAAGGCCAAAGAAAGTTATCCCTACAAAATCATATAGTCTGGCTATGCTCCATCATCCCCACACAACGAATTTAAATCATGCACAACCACGGTATTGGCCAAGTAATTGTTTTTGCACTCTTACATTCTCAAACCTTTTCAACTCTCACGTAATACATGAGCGTGAGCCATGGATATAGCACTATTGGTGGAATAGAGTGTGGTGCAGGTTGTGAGGCAAAAAGGAGGAGATGGTCACATTGACTTGGCGTATTAATGAGCTATGGAGATGCCCATCAATAGATATCAATGTGAATGAGTAGGGATTACCATGGAACGGGTGCACGAGAGCTATAAGTGTGTCAAAGCTCAAAAGGAGAACTAGTGGGTGTGCACCCAACTTGCTTGCTCATGAAGACCTAGGGCAATTTTGAGGAAGCCCATCATTGGAATATACAAGCCAAGTTATATAATGAAGATTCCCACTAGTATATGGAAGTGTCAAAACAAGAGACTCTCCATCATGAAGAACATGGTGCTATTTTGAAGCACAAGTGTGGGAAAAGATAGTAGCATTGTCCCTTCTCTCTTTTTCTCTTTTTTTTGTTTGGGCTCTTTGGCCTCTTTACATTTTTTTGGTGGGCATCTTTGGACTTTTTTTATTTCCTCACATGGGACAATGCTCTAATAATGATTATCATCACACTTTTATTTAGATGACTCTATGGGAAATGCCTCCGGTAGTGTATCGGGATGTGTAACGATCTAGCTTAGCGTATGACGTTGAAACATCCATGCAATGGCAATATGAAAGTGATGGCACAAGTCATGATACGGAACGCTGGTAGTTGCATGGCAATATATCTCGGATTGGCTATGAAAATGCCATAATAGGTAGGTGTGGTGGCTGTTTTGAGGAAGGTATATGGTGGTTTGTGCATCGGCAAAAGTTGCGCACCACTAGAGAGGCTAGCAATGGTGAAGGCTAAAGTGCATCTATACCATGGACTCACATTAGTCATGAAGAACTCATATACTTTTTGCGAAAGTTTTATTAGTAATCGAAACAAAGTGCTAAACACATACTCCTAGGGGAAGGGTTGGTAGGTGTTAACCATCGTGCAATCTCGACCACCACACAAAGGATGACAATCAATAAATCAATTATGCTCCGACTTCCTAACATAGCGGTTCACCATACGTGCATGCTACAGGAATCACTAACTTCAACACAAGTATTTCTAGATTCACAACACCCTACTAACATAACTATAATATCACCAAATCCATGTCTCAAAACTTAATTGTTATGAATCAAACTTCTTTTATTAATCAATGCACTTGAATATGGAAGTTTTTATTATATCCTCTTTGGATGCCTATCATCTTTAGGACTACTTGCATACCACACGCCAATTACCAAGTTACTGAGCGAGAGCACTCTCAAAAACGTATAAGTGAAGATCGAGAGTTTTTACTTCTTTAAAATATGCCACCGTCGTGCTCTAAAAATATCTAAGTGAAGCACTAGAGCAAAATTATCTAGCTCAAAAGATGTAAGTGAAGCTCATGCGAGCTAAATTGCCTAACTCAAAAGATATAAGTGAAGCTCATTGAGTATTCTAGCAAATTCATCATGAGTGCATGTCCCCCTCAAAAAGGTGTGCATCAAGGATGATTGTGACACAACAAAAAAAGACTCCTATAATACACGACGCTCCAAGCAAAACACATATCATGTGGTTAATAAAAATATAGCTCCAAGTAACGTTACCGATGGATTGAAGACGACAGAGGGGATGCCTTCCCGGGGCATCCCCAAGCTTAGGCTTTTTGGTATCCTTGAATTTGGCTTGGGATGCATTGGGCATCCCCAAGCTTGATCTCTTTCCACTCTTTATCCCATTGTCCATGAGAACATCACCCAAAACTTGAAAATTTCACAACACAAAACTTAAACAGAAACTCGTGATATCATTAGCATAAGAAAACAAACTACCAACTCTTTAGGTACTAATGGGGTTATAGACCGAGGGTAGGGTCATAGGTCTGCCCTATAGGTCCTACCCAAGGACTACCCTTCATAGAGGACAAAGCCCTTAGACAGTTCCGACTGAACTAAGGGCGCCCCCATCATCCAGTCGGCGATGATCCACTCGGAGCATATCTAACGTACCGACTGGAATTCACTATGTACATCGTAACCTCCCAGGAGGGCAACGGTCATATGTTTTCATACGCCATAACTAGCATTTAAGGCTTACGTTACCAGTTACGCTAGTTTTTACTCACCACTAGTCCACCCCTGTCCACCGGGCCATTATGAAGGGCAGCGCACTCTATATAAGCCGCCCTTCCCCACTGGTACACGGGTTGTCACTTGCTGTAATCCCTTAACACACTCGACACAAAGCTCCCAAGAGCACTGAGATGTAGGGCTTTTACCTCCACCGTAGAGGGGCCTGAACTCATACATCCTCGCCGTAGCTAAGGCTCTGCCCATATACCTTCATACCCCCGTACTTCTACAATGAGACTTATGCCCACGACAGTTGGCGCCCACCGTGGGGCAGGCGTCTAAGCGACTTCCGGCGAGTTTGCGATTTCATCTTTTCGTCATGTCATCCGGAGGAGATCTGTGCATGGGTCATGAGATCCTCTTCGGTGCACTCTCCTTCATCGCCGATGATTCGGCATGGCTTCAGGATGCGCCCCTCGACATCGAGACGCTTCTGAGTCGCGGCGCTACGCACTTCCGTGCCGGTTCCTACGGCGTTCTTCTTCTCCAGCCATCGACCCCGGTGTCAATATTCGCCCCCGTCACGCGCCGCAACAAGCGATCCGGTTGTTCGCGGCTCCAACGTTGGGTGCGACACGCCCTAGCGCGACAAAACATGTTCTCTCAAGTGGCGGTGCTCGAATCGGTTGTGGTCCCGCCGTCATCCCAGTGCTTGGAGTCAGTTCCGACTGAACTACCTTCTGAGTATCAGGGTCACGGGCCTGCAGCCGAAGTACTCATGGCCGATTCCCACGAAAGTTCCCTCGGGACTGGTCGGAATGAGTGTGAGTTCAGAGAATCATCTGGCGCTCGTCGTCAGCACCTTCGTTCTTCTAGTCGACGCACTCGGCAGAGCAACGTCGAGGTGTTCCGCACACCCATCCTCAACTTGGCCGCAACCGCCAGGATAGCTGATTCTCTCCAGCTGACTGATTTGGAGGCTGGTAGAGGAATCGAGCAGATCCGTGCCTTGTTACATACGGCGCAGCAGCAAAACTCGGCGGTCTCCCAGTCGCACAACGAGATCCACAACAGTTCCGTTCAAGCGAACACACATCGGTTGGTTTTCAGTACCGACTCTTACCAGCGACGCAGAGGGGGCAGCCATTCCAGGGACCCGAGTCGGAATCCACTTTCCATTCGGTCTCATCCCGAAGATCGTCGCCGTTTGCGTACTCCTCCGCGGATCGGGCCTTACGGACCCCGGCATTACGATGATCGTCGTTCGGGCGGTGGCGCGCATGATCCAAGACCTGATGCAAGAGGGTATATCACTCAGAAGAAGGTTGATAGAAGTCGAGCCCACCGTGACGGTCACGATAGGGACCGTCCGAGTGGAAGAAGGACCGTTGTTTCCGGTCCCGAGTGCTTAAGTCAGGCCATCCGCTCGGCTGACATCCCTCCCAATTTCCGATTGGCGACGGGAATCAGCAAATTCACAGGAGAGCCCAAACTAGAAACTTGGTTAGACGACTACAGAGTGGCGGTCCAGATCGGTGGCGGAGATGACCATGTCACCATGAAACATCTCCCACTGATGCTCGATGGTTCGGCTCGAGCTTGGCTAAACCAGTTAGCTCCATCGAGCATTTACAGTTGGGCAGATCTGTCCCGAGTCTTCATCAGGACCTTCGAGGGTACGTGCAAACGCCCTGCTGGTCTCATAGAGCTTCAACACAGTGTCCAGAAGCAAAACGAGCCCTTGCGCGATTTGATCCAGCGCTGGACGACCCTCTACCACATGGTGGTGAATGTTACAAAGCACCAAGCAGTCTGCGCCTTCAAGGCAGGCGTTCGGTACAGAGATCTATACCTGAAGTTTGGTCGGACAGGCGACATCTCCATGAGCAAGATGATGGAGATAGCTGCGCGCTTTGCAAATGGCAAAGAGGAGGACCGCATACGTAGCGACAAGCATAAGTCGGTCACTGATGGAGATGGGAACAGCAGTCGGAAGCAAAAACGGAAAGCTCAATCCACTCCGCAAGCAGAGGTGGCAGTCATTACAAACGCTAAGTTCAAAGGCAAGGGGAAAGCACAGTACACCCCCAAGAAGAGACAGTCAGGAAATTCTATCCTAGATCAACCGTGCCCAATCCACACGAAGACGGATGAAGAAGGCAATGTCATATTGCCGAAGCATACCACTCGGCAGTGTCGCCTCCTGATCCAAGGATTCGGTGAAGGACAGCCGAGTGAGAAAGACACCGAGCAAGATGATGAGGACAAGGAGGATCCGTTCCCTCAAGTCCATGCAATGTTAATGATTTTTGCTGATGTAGAAAGCAAAAGTCGACTGAAGCTGGTCAACAGGGAGGTAAACATGGCAACCCCATCCACTCCCACGTTCCTCAAGTGGTCACAGACTACAATCACCTTTGATCAGTCAGACCACCCAGCACACGTACCCACCCCAGGGAGGCAAGCTATGGTCGTAGACCCAATGGTGGAAGGAATTAGGCTGCGCAAAGTCCTCATGGACGGCGGCAGCGGCTTGAATATCATGTACGCCGATACTCTCAAGGGAATGGGCATTCCGATGTCCAGACTTAGCGAGAGCAGTATGCAGTTCCATGGAGTCGTCCCATGAAGAAAGGCCGAATAACTCGGCCAGATTGCGTTGGATGTCGTTTTCGGCTCTAACAAGAACTTTCACAAAGAGAAGTTAACATTCGAGGTGGTAGACTTCCAGAGTGCATACCATGCCATTCTGGGCCGTCCGGCATACGTACGTTTCATGGCACGTCCATGTTACGTATATTTGAAGATGAAGATGCCTGGTCCCAAAGGCATGATTATTGTCACAGGCAATCCGCAGCGGGCCAAGGAGTGTCGGCAGCAGGGGTCGAGAATTGCACACAATTAGATGGATGTACTCGAGTTGGATGAGTACAAGAAGACTGCTAACCCCGCTGACCTGATGCGTTCAAACAAGCCAGCTTCCGAGTCTGCATTCCAGTCGGCGGGAGACACGAAGAAAGTAAGCATCCACCCGACGGATGCCACCGCCGCCCCAACAAACATCTCCACCACCCTTGATCCAAAATAGGAAGCCGAGCTCACCCAATTCCTCCGTGAGAACTAGGACATTTTTGCATGGAAGCCTGCTGACATGCCAGGTGTACCCAGGGAGTTGGCTGAGCACTGACAGCATGTGGATCCTGCTGCTCGGCCCGTTTGAGAACGCCTGCGTCGGTCCGCCGCGCACAAGAGAAAAGCAATCGGAGAGGAGGTAGCTAAACTCCTGGCATCCAACTTCATTCACGAGGTACACCACTCCGAGTGGCTCGCTAATGTTGTCATGGTTCCCAAGAAGGACAAGTCTCTCCGTATGTGCATCGATTTCAAGCACCTTAATAAGGTCTGTCCGAAAGACCACTTCCCGCTCCCCTGCGTTGATCAAATCGTTGATTCGACTGCGGGTTGCGAGCGCTTATCCTTCCTTGATGCCTATTCGGGCTATCATCAGATCCGTCTGTACGGTCCAGATGAATTAAAAACATCTTTCATCACCCCATTCGGGTGCTTCTGTTACATCACTATGCCATTCGGTTTGAAGAATGCAGGAGCAACTTTTATGCGAATGATCCAAAAATGTCTCCTAAACCAGATTGGTCGAAATGTGGAGGCATATATGGAAGATATTGTAGTCAAGTCACGCAAAGGTTCCGACCTGCTGACTAACTTGGCAGAAACATTCGTCAACCTACGTAGGTACGATATCAAGCTCAACCCAGCCAAGTGTTCATTGGGCGTTCCCAGCGGGAAGTTACTCGGTTTCTTCATTTCCGAACGAGGGATCGATGTCAACCCCAAAAAGATCGGGACCATTGTTCGAATGGAGCGGCCGGTAAGAGTACATGATGTTCAAAAGCTCACAGGTTGCCTAGCGGCTTTGAGCAGGTTTATCGCTCGACTCGGCGAGAAGGCGTTACCTCTGTACCGACTCATGAAGAAGTCAGATACCTTCGAGTGGACATACGAAGCCCAAATCGCATTCGACGACCTCAAAGCCCTGCTTTCCACCCAGCCGGTTCTTACTGCCCCGCTCAATAAAGAACCCCTTCTTCTGTACATCGTGGCTACAAATCAAGTCGTCAGCACCGTTCTGACAGTCGAACGCGAAGAAGAAGGCAAAGTGTACAAGGTTCAGCGGCCAGTATACTATGTTTCCGAAGTCCTGACTCCTTCCAAGCAGAGGTATCCCCATTATCAGAAGCTTATTTATGGGATCTACATGACTGCAAAGAAGGTGGCTCATTATTTCCAAGACCACTCGGTATTTTTCATATCTGATGCTCCGTTGTCGGAAATTCTCCACAATCGGGACGCATCAGGACGAGTGGCAAAGTGGGCAATGGAGATGCTATACTGCGACATCAAGTTCAAAGCCAAGAAAGCTATAAAGTCTCAAGCTCTTGTTGACTTCATAGCAGAATGGGTAGAACAACAGTAACCGACTCACATCTACTTGGCTCATTGGACCATGTTCTTCGATGGGTCCAAGATGTTGAATGGCTCCGGCGCCGGCGTAGTGCTCATATCCCCGAAAGGTGAGAAACTCAAGTATGTGTTGCAGATCCATTTTGATTCTTCCAACAATGAAGCAAAGTACGAGGCTCTCCTTTACGGGTTGCGCATGGCCATCACACTCGGCGTCCGTCGCCTGATGGTCTATGGCGACTCAGATCTAGTGGTTAATCAAGTAATGAAGGAGTGGGATGTAAGGAACCCCACCATGATTGCATACTGCAACGCAATAAGGAATCTCGAGAAGATGTTCGAAGGTCTGGAACTTCACCATGTTCCTCGACTGAAAAACCAAGCAGCAGATGAATTGGCAAAACTCGGATCCACCCGGAGACCTGTCCCGAGTGATGTCTGCCTCGAGCACCTACACCTCCCCTCGGTAAAAGAAGATCCTTTTACAGAGGAGCCTGTGCAACCGAAGAGCACAACAGATCAGACTGAAGTCAAAGTTCCCGCTGTGGTTGACCTGGTCATGGAGATTCTAGCTGTCATTCCCGAATGGACTGTGCCATTCATTGCGTACATCCTGAGGCAAGAGTTACCGGAAGACGAGGTCCAAGCTAGGCAGATCGTTCCCAGGTTGAAGTCCTTCACCGTCATTGATGACCAGTTATACATAGAAAGTGTTTCAGGCGTTCTTCAGCGTTGTATCTCTCCTGAGGAGGGACCGTTAATTTCGGAAGAAATTCACTCGGGAACCAGCGGTCATCATGCCTCCTCAAGGGCAATCGTCGCCAAAGCGTTCAGACCTGGTTTCTTCTGGTTGCACGCGAATGAAATGGCAAAAGATATAGTCGACCGTTGCGAGGGTTGTCAGTTCTATTCAAACAAGTCCCACAAGCCAACGTCTGCGCTGAAGATGATTCCCCCTGCTTGGCCATTCGCCATGTGGGGATTAGATATAGTCGGACCATTCAGAACAGGCCAAGGAGGATTCACCCATCTGCTGGTAGCAGTCGACAAATTTACCAAGTGGATTGAAGCCAAGCCTATCAAGAAGCTTGATGCCCTTACGGCCATCAAATTTATCAGACACATCATCGCCAGATACGGGGTTCCACACAGCATAATCACCGACAATAGCACAAACTTTGACTCGGACAAGTTCAAAGGTTTTTGCGTAGGCCAAGGTATCCGAGTGGATTTTGCATCCGTTGCGCACCCCCAAACAAATGGACAAGCGGAGCGAGCAAATGGACTCATTCTTCAAGGGTTGAAGCCTCGACTCCTGCGGGAAGTTGGACATGCCGCCGGCGCATGGGTCACAGAGCTGCCTTCGGTGCTGTGGGGCCTCCGAACAACTCCGAATAGATCGACAGGGCGATCCCTGTTTTTCCTCGTTTATGGAGCAGAGGCGGTCCTTCCGAGTGACTTGCTTCACAACTCTCCACGAGTCGAACTCTTCTCCGAAGCCGAAGTAGAGCAAGCCAGGCAAGACGGAGTAGACCTTTTAGAAGAGGAGCACGAGATGGCATTAATCCGTTCAACAATTTACCAACAAGATCTGCAGCGATTTCATCCGCGGCACGTCAGGAGCCGCACGTTCCAAGCAGGCGACCTGGTGCTCCAAGTGGATCAACAGAGACCACACAAGTTGGCTCCCGCCTGGGAAGGACCGTTCATCATTTCTAAGGTGCTGAACAACGGAGTGTATCGACTCTACAACCTCGACAGGGAGACGGACGAGCCGCGAGCATGGAATGGAGATCTACTGAAGCGCTTCTACACATAACCGCCGACAGACACAATGTAAAGAACAAATGTCATCGAAGTAATACAAAGCGCATTAATTTCTTGCCGATTCAAAATTCTTCTGCGTTTGCAGACTCTGGTGTAAAAAACTAACTCCGAGTGTGCACCAACAGTCACACTCGGAGACTTAGCTGCGACCCAGAGTCGCCTAAGTAAATAACTTGCTCCGAGTGTGCACTAGAAGTCACACTCGGGGACTTAGCTGCGACCCAGAGTCGCCTAAGTAAACAACTTGCTCCGAGTGTGCACCAAAAGTCACACTCGGAGACTTAGCTGCGACCCAGAGTCGCCTAAGTAAAAAACTTGCTCCGAGTGTGCGCCAAAAGTCACACTCGGGGACTTAGCTGCGACCCAGAGTCACCTAAGTAAAGAGCTTCCTCCGAGTGGGCACTCGAGTTACACTCGGAGGCTTAGCTGAGTCGCCTAAACAAAAACCACGAGCCAAAATTGTGTCAAAAAAAAACTCAGCGAAAGAAGAGCAAAAGATACGGTTCGAATTCAAATTGAGTTCTACGATCAATCGGCTCGATGTGAATCAAGTTTATCCACATTGAGACACGAATGTACCGGCCAACAGCAGTGGCCAAAGTTTAATACAAACTCCACTCGGCATACCGAGGTAAATGTGCGTTCAGCATAAAGTCAGTCAAGCATCGCCGGGGCTGGCAGGCTCCACGAAGGTGTCGAGGTCGATTCCATCTGCAATCCGAGTGGCCGTGTCGAGGAAGGTCTTCATGAAGTCTTCAAATCAAAGCTTCTTGGTGTTGGCGACCTGCAACATCTTCAGCTTGTCTTCACGGGCTTCCTTGCAGTGCACTCAGACCAGAGACAGCGCCACGTCCGCGCCACACCGAGCAACAAACTTCTTCCATGCCTGCACTCTGCTTGGAACATCCTCCAGTCGAGTCATCAACCCCTCTATCTCATTCCGGGAGTCATCTTCAGGCCACAGCTCTTTGTCAATTCGGCCGACAACTCCTCTCAGGCGACCAATGAAAGGACCCACCTTGTTAAGGTGGGAATTCACTCGGGACATGTCCCGGTTAAATTCATCACCGAGTGGAACATTCGGTTGCCCAAGCGACCGTTCAATTTTGGTAGTTTCGGCTTCAACGTCCCAACAGAAATCTGCAAAGAAAAGACACGGAGAAAATAAGCGTGGAGTGAACTCCAAAGTCAAAGAACACTCGGCAAGAAACTTACCACCAAGCAGTGCGACCATCTTCTTCGCCCAGTCGCCGACGTAGTTCTCCTGCGCTCTGCACCGAGTGTTCATTAACTTCAGCTGGCCCATCCATTCAGATCTCTCCTTCTTCATTTTTTCTACCTTGGCTACCAATGCCTTGTTAGTCTCCCGAGATTCCTCCAAATATTTTTCTCGTTCAGCGAGAGCCTTCTTCATGCCAGCCACATCATTCACAGCTACCTCCAAGTCGGCAGCAAGTTGAGTCTTCTCAGCCTTCAGAGCATTATAGGCCGATCGCATTTCACAAGTCTTCTGTGAAAGAGACACAAAGGGAGGATCAGCCAGATTCAACAAAGAAAAAGTCTCGACAGATATGACAAAACAATCAAAACTCAAAATACTTCAGACCCCCGCCGATGAAAGCAATCGATAGCGGTCTCGGGGACTACACCCAGTGGGTTCACTGAGAGTGACCCCACTGGTATGAAGCTCGAATAGGTCGGTTCCATTGAGCTCCATAGCAAACCAACAACACTATGAGATTACTATTACTCGACCCGAGTAACACTACTCTCAGGGACTACACCCAGTGGGTGCACTCGACGTGCCCCCACAGGTACCATTCGGGCAGATCAGCTGTGATCTGTAGAGATTATGGAAAATACATATAAAGACAACTGCCGGTGCAAGCACTCGACAGAAGTCTCTGGGACTACACCCACTGGGTTCACTCGGAGTGAACCCACTGGAAAATCAACCTACTGTATCCGAGTATCTCGCTGAAACCCCCAATGGGCACCAAGAGGAATGTAAACACTTACTAGCGCACTTACTCAGATATTATCCCGAAGCTCCAAGCTCTTCTTGTACAGGGATGCAATGGAGTCATATGCTCCCTTGGCGTCGCCCACCATCAGCTCCACTTGTACCCTGGCGTCCTTGGCGGCTCCAATTTGATCTTCCGGGAGGCGTCGGGCATCATATTGAACAGCCGACGAACTCGGCGTGGCAGAAGGCGCCCTAGGTATCCCGAGCTCCCTGGGCATCCCGAGCTCTGCTCCCGTCGGTTCCACCGTGAGGGACACCGTCTCAGTCGGCGACACGTTCATGGCGGGATTGGCAGCAGGTTGGATAACCCCAGGGACAGGCGACAAAGCTGGTTCCGACCTCCTTTGCTCGTCATCGTCCAGATGGATCACCTCCGAAGGAAGCCCGACTGAACAAAATAAAAATAGAGAAAAAGATCAAGACCAAAGACAGCACTCGCGAAACGATAATACAGCTCTCAGAGTCATGACAACGTACCTTGCTGGGACGTGGCGGCGTAATCAGTGTCCATGGGATCGTCACCCTGACGCGGCAGAGAGGTGGCGGAGGTAGCAGCTCTGTTGAGTGAAATCCTTCGACGGGTAAACATGAATTCCCAAAAAGAAGAGTCCAATCGGATACTGAAGGAAGATGGAAGAGAAAAGATACTTACGCTGAGGCGACCGGAACCGCGATCCTTATGCGGGGCAAAGCTTTCCAAGGTTTAGACCCGCTGGGTTTAGCCACCTTGGACGGCTGATTCACGGGCTCGGCAGAAGCACCCCTGGTTCTCTTCACACTCCGAGCACTCGGGGCCACGGGATGAGCCGGCAGAACAGCAGGGTCATGACGGTGCTTGGTTCGGTGTTCTGGTGGTGAGGGTGACGAGCTCTGCTCTTCACTCTCCTCCTCCTCCTCTTTTGTTTCCTCTTCCGTCTCCCTACTGTCAGAGACGTACTCGACACTATCCGCGCTGCCCTCCATGCTGCCTTCTTCTTCCTCGACCGGATTCCCATTTGAGACTGCAGAATGCCAGTTCGTCCACTCCTGCACAAAACACAGTCGCCAACGTCAGTCAGCGAGACAAGAAAAGCAATAAAACTGAGAAGGTTAAAAGCACTCGACGACATGTACTCACCTCATTCGGAGGAGGATTTTCGGCGCGGAAGGCCTTCACCCGCCAAGCTCCCACGGGGTTATCACATGTGCCCGTGATGCTGCGGACCCATGCACTCACCGTCTCCTCGCTCACGTCTTCAGGATGGGACCGAGTGGTATCCGGAGGCCCCGTGTAATGCCACATTGCGTGGTCTCGGGCCTGGAGCGGCTGGATGCGTCGACCCAGAGAAGTCTCCAACAGGTCCATGCCGGAGACTCCCCTCCAGACGACGGCTATCAGCGCGTCGACCAAAGGCTGGATCTGGGTTCTTTCTCCCTTAGAGAGCGCTAGCTTCCTGTGAGGGCCCGGATGGTCTAAACTGAAGGGTGGTAGCCCACTCGAAGCATTCGGGCAAGCAATGTCCTGGCAATAGAACCAGGACGATTGCCAGTTCCTAACCGACTCCGATAGCTGAAGGGAGGGATAACTACTTTTCGTTTTCTTCTGAAATCCTAAACCCCCGCAGAGATGGAGGATGTGTGTTTTATCATCAGAATGGCTAAGCTTCTTAACAGTTTGGGATCTAGCGGAGAAAACGTATTTGAAGAGCCCCAATGGGGAGGACATCCTATGACGCACTCACAGAGGGTGATGAATGCGGAAAGGTGAGCTATCGCATTCGGCGGAAAGTGATGGAGCTGCGCCCCGAAGTAATTCATGATACCTCAGAAGAAAGGATGGGGACGCAAGGAGAAACCTCTGGCCACGTGGCTGAGCAGCAGAACGCGCTCCCCCTCCTTCGGCGCCGGCTCTGTCTCGCCTTCCGGCAGCCTCCAAGACTTGTTGACGACCATGCCGTGCTCCACCAGCTCCAGCACGTCGTTCCCATCACCGTGGAGGGGAGGAAGTCCCCCTGGATCCAGCCTGCCGAGAATGCCCGCTGCCGCCGCTGAGTGGAGGTTGCCCCCTTCTTCTTCTTCTTTGCCTCGAGCTTGCTGGTCTGCCCCTTCGTCATGGCGAGGGCGACGGATCCGCAGAGGAGGAGAGGAAGGAGGTGGCTAGAGGTGTGCAGAGAGTTGCGGGGAGGCGAGATCGATGGGAAGAAGACGAGCAGCACAACAGGAAGAACCGCCGGGAAAGCTTTAATAGGCCTCCGACTGAGTCACCTATAGGTGGGCCCAGGATCTTATACTCCCAACCGACCGCTGCAAGATTAGTGGAGAAGATAGCGACGCGGTAATCAAGGAGGCGAAATTTACTCGATGGCGATGTCGTCATCCCCGCTGAGCGCGCGGCAACCGAAATTTGAGGATCCCGGAAAATCCGGCGCTGTTAGTATGACCGGTCACGTCGAATGATTCCGCAGATGCAATCGGTCCCTCACGGTTCGTTTCGCTTGCATATTCACTCGGATCACTAGCCGCAAGGATAAAATGGATCGAGGCAAACAATGCTAAGATCACCTCACTACCAGTCGGCTCCAAACTCCGGACATCACTTCATCGTTCCAATCCCGATCCATTCGGGGACTAATGATGGGGTTATAGTCCCAGGGTAGGGTCATAGGTCTGCCCTATAGGTCCTACCCAAGGACTACCCTTCATAGAGGACAAAGCCCTTAGACAATTCCGACTGAACTAAGGGCGCCCCCATCATCCAGTCGACGACGATCCACTCGGAGCATATCTAACGTACCGACTGGAATTCACTCTGTACATCGTAACCTCCCAGGAGGGCAACGGTCATACGTTTTCATACATCATAACTAGCATTTAAGGCTTACGTTACCAGTTACGCCAGTTTTTACTCACCACTACTCCACCCCTGTCCACCGGGCCATTATGCAGGGCAGCACACTCTATATAAGCCGCCCTTCCCCACTGGTACAGGGGTTGGCACTTGCTGTAATCCCTTAACACACTCAACACAAAGCTCCCAAGAGCACTGAGACGTAGGGATTTTACCTCCACCGTAGAGGGGCCTGAACTCATACATCCTCGCCGTAGCTAAGGCTCTGCCCCTATACCTTCGTACCCCGTATTTCTACTGTTACACTTATACCCATGACAGGTACTGTAGAAAACTTGATTTCTATTTATATTGGTCTTAGATTACTGTATTCTCACTTTTATATGGCTAGTACCCCCCGATACTATCCATAGTTTCATCAAAATAAGCAATCAACATAACGAAACAAGAATCTGTCAAAAACAGACCAGTCTGTAGCAATATGTATACTTCATATACTTCTGGTATCTCAAAAATTCTGAACAATTATGACAATTAGGGAAATTGGCATATCAACCACCAGAAAAAATAATCAACTCACGAGCTCTTTCTGGATAGGAATTAAAAATAATTTCATGAGCATAAAGTTTGTGTATTTTTCAGCAAGATCAAACAACCATCACCAAAACTAATCATAAAGGTTCTACTTGGCACAAACACAAGAAACACAAAAAACACAATCATAACAAAATTATGATGGTGTGGACACAACAAAACAGAAAGCAAAAAAGCAAAGATAAATTCATTGGGTTGCCTCCCAACAAGCGCTATTGTTTAACGCCCTTAGCTTGGCACAAGGCGATAGAATCAAGTATCGTCGTCTTTGGTGCTCAAACCATAAGTAGCCCTCATCATGGATTCGTAAGGCAATCTTATTTTCTTTCTAGGAAAAAGTTCCATGCCCTTATTCAATGGAAATTGAAATCTAATATTCCCTTCCTTCATATCGATGATAGTACCAATAGTCCTAAATAAAGGTCTACCAAGAATGATGGGACATGTCGAATTGCAATCAATATCAAGCACAATGAAATCTACGGGTACATAGTTCCTATTTTCAATAATAAGAACATTATTGATCCTTACCATAGGTTTCTTAACAGTAGAATCCGCAAGATGCAAATTAAGAGAGCACTCATCAATATCATTGAAGCCTAGAACATCACATAAAGACTTTGGAATAGCGGAAACACTAGCACCCAAATATCACAAAGCATCGCATTCATAGTTTTTAATCTTGATTTTGATAGTAGGTTCCCACTCATCATGATGTTTTCTAGGAATAGAAACTTCCAACTCAAGTTTCTCTTCAAGATATGTCATCATAGCATCGACGATATGATTGGTAAAGGCCTTGTTTTGGCTATAAGCGTGTCGAGAGTTTAGCATGGATTGCATCAAGGAAATACATTCAATCAAAGAGCAACTATCAAAATTGAATTCCTTGAAATCCAAAGTAGTAATTTCATTACTACTCAAAGTTTTGATATCCTCTACTCCACTTTCAATGCTTTTAGCATCAAGATAGATAGACTCCGAATCATTGGGGCGTTGCTCAACCAAAGTGGATTCATATCCAGCCCCATCATCATTAGGTTTGACGTTCGAAAACAAGGATTAAATAGGAATCACACCAAGCACTTTGAGATCTTCGTGATTCTCATCACGAGAACACGCCTTTTTAAGCCATTCATGTCTAGCACGAATTTGGGCGGTTCTTTCTTTACTATCATTCATGGAAACACGCATAGCTTTCAAAGTTTCATCCATATTAATCTTGGGAGGAGCACATCTCAATTTCAAAGCATCAACATCAAGAGACATTCTATCAACAGTCCTAGCCAAGTCATCAATTTTGAGCAGTTCTTCTTCTATGGACGCATTGAAATTTTTTTGCGAGTTGATAAACTCCTTAATATTGATCTCAAGATCAGAGGGTAATTTATTGTAATTTCCATGAGCGTTGTTGTAGGTATTGCCAAAGTTATTAGAGGGATTACTAGGAAAAGGCCTAGGAATAAAGTTTCCTCTATAAGCATTATTGTTGCCAAAGTTATTCCTACCAACAAAATTAACATCCAAGCTCTCATTTCTACTCTCAATCAAGGAAGACAAGGGCATATCATTTGGATCTAAAGGAGCACCTTTACTAGCAAACAATTTCATCAACTCATCCATCTTAGCACTCAAAGAGTTAATTTCTTCTATAGCATGCACTTTTTTACTAGTAGGTGACCTTTTAGTGTGCCATTGAGAATAGTTTGTCATGATTTTGTCTAGGAGTTTTGTGGCTTCTCCTAGTGTGATTTCCATAAAAGTTCCATCGGAGGCGGAATCCAAGATATTTCTAGAAGAAAAATTCAAACCAGCATAGAAGATTTGTATAATCATCCACGGACTCAAGCCGTGAGCGGGACAATTTCTAATCATCAATTTCATTCTCTCCCAAGATAGTGCAACATGTTCATGATCTAGTTGCTTAAAATTCATGATATCATTACAGAGAGAGATAATCTTAGCCGATGGAAAATACTTGGATATATAAGCATCTTTACACTTTTTCCAAGAATCAATGCTATTTTTGGGTAAAGATGAAAACCAAGTTTTTGCTCGATCTCGCAATGAGAACGGAAATAGCTTCAATTTAATCACATCATTATCCACATCTTTCTTCTTTTGCATATCGCATAACTCAATGAAGGTATTAAGATGGGATGCGACATCTTCACTAGGAACGCCGGAAAATTGCTCTTTCATAACAAGATTCAGCAACGCAGCATTGATTTCATATGATTCCGCACTAGTGGCAGGAGCAATAGGAGTACTAATAAAATCATTATTATTAGTATTCGAGAAGTCACACACTTTGGTGTTTTCTGTCATGGTGACTTCAGCAAGCAGACAAGCACACAAGCGAACAGAAAGCAAGCAAAAGAAAAGGGCAAATATTTTTGTAATTTTTGTTTTTCAGAAGTGGGGGAGAGGAAAACGAGAGGCAAAAAAGGTAAATGCAAGAGATGATTTTGCGACAGTTACTTGGATAAGCTTAACTTAGAATAGTCCCCGGTGCCAAAAATTGACACGTTGGAGGAAGACTATTCTTGACTTGATACTCCCCGGTAACGGCGCCAGAAATTCTTCTTGCTACCTCTTGAGCTTGCGTTGGTTTTTTTCTTGAAGAGGAAAGGGTTGATGCAGCACAGTAGCAGTAAGTATTGCCCTTAGTTTGAGAACCAAGGTATCAATCCAGTAGGAGTATCAAGGCAAGTCTCCAACGTACCTGTGCAAAAAGAAGCAAACTTGCACCCAACGCTACAAAGGGGTTGTCAATCCCTTCACGATTGATTGCAAGGTGAGATCTGAAGGCAGAAAGCGCAACAAAGTGAAAGTGTAGAGCTGAAAATATGATGTGAAGTAGACCCGGGGGCCATAGTGTTCACTAGAGGCTTCTCTCATGATAGCAAGTATTACGGTGGGTGAATGAATTACTGTCAATTGATACGTCTCCAACGTATCTATAATTTTTGATGGTTTCATGCTATTATCTTGTCAAACTATGGATGTTTTGTATGCCTTTTATATTTTTTTTGGGACTAACTTATTAACTCAGTGCGAAGTGCCAGTTCCTGTTTTTTCCATGTTTTTGACCCCTTTCAGAGGAGGATTTTGAGCAGAGTCCAAACGGAATGAAACTGCCAAAGATGAAGCCGGCATTCAGAAAAACAGAACTTGGTATTGAAGAGCCAAGAGAGAGAAGAAGCCATCTAGCTACTAGCTATGGACCCCGAAGGTCTGTGGTGAACTACTCACGCATCATCGGAGAGGCAATGATGTTGATGAAGAAGCCCTCTGTGTCCGAATCCCCCCACCGACAGGGCACCAGAACATGCCCCGGATGGGATCTTGCGGAGAAAGAAGCTTGCGGCGGCGGAAAAGTATTTTCGTGGCTCTCTCTCGCGGTTTCAGATTTTTGGAGAATTTATAGGCAGAAGAAGTAGGGCAGGGGAGCCATAGGGGGGCCACAAGCCTGCTAGACCCCCTAGGCCAGGCCTGGGTGTCTTGTGACCTCCTCCGAGGTCCCCTCCCTTGGTTCTCAAGTTTCCTGCGTGTCTTCTGTTATGGAAAAATCATTCCGTAGGTTTTATTCCGTTTGGACTCCGTTTAATATACTCCTCTGAAAAAGGTAAAAACATGGAAAAAACAGGAACTGACACCTGGCACTGAGTTAATAGGTTAGTCCCAAAAAAAGATATAAAATAGCATATTCATGCATACAAAACATCCAAAGTTGACAAGATAATAGCATGGAACCATAAAAAATTATAGATACGCTGGAGACGTATCAATCACCCCGTGGATAATTCATCAACCCCCGGGTCAGTCCTCCTCATGAGTGTTGGTCCATCCAAAAGCACTATGCGGAGCCAACCCAGTGCAACTTGGGAGATTTCTATCAGGCCATCGTACACGCCGCTTATTCGTCGTGTCCTTAGAACGAGATACGCGGCTCCTATCGGGTTCGACGACATGTCGGGTGGCCTTGCTGGACTTGTTTTACCTGTTATGAAATATCTTGTGCATTGGATTCTGGTGAGACTTTGGGTCTTCTCACAGTTGAGTTTTTCCACTAAGGAATCCGAGGAGATCACGAGTTTTCATGATCGAGGCTTTCTATGCGGCTTGTGGTAATTTCTGATGGACTAGTTGGAGCACCCCTGCAGGGTTAAATCCTTCGGAAAGTTGTACCCACAGTTATGTGGAAGACTTGGAAACTTTATTTAACATCCGGTTGTATATGACTTGAAGTAAACTTAATTAAAACTTGCTAACTAAGTGCATAACCGTGACTGCCTATTTCGTGAGCTCCTTCTCCGATCGAGGACACGGTGGGGTTTTGTATGGCGTAAATAGGTGTTCAGTATCATTCACTTGATCATCAGTAGTTCACATCCGCTGTGCGTAAATCATCCCCTCTTTTATTCTTGTGCTCATAAGTTAGCCACCTCAAATAAATGCTTAGTCGCTTGACGCAGCCTCACCACTAAAACATACCTCACCCATTAAGCTTTGCTAGTCTTGATACCTTTGGAAATGAGATTGCTGAGTCCCCTCTAGCTTACAGATTACTACAATACCAGTTGTAGGTACAGGTAAAGAGTTACTTCGACGTTAGCGCGCTGATTGTGCTATTTGGAGTTTCTTCTTCTTCTTCTTCATCGATCTAGGATGGGTTCCAGGCCTACAGCCTGGGATAGCAAGGATGGACGTCGTTCTTTTATCGTTTGTTTTCGTCCGTAGTAAGACCCTGCTCTTCTTCATGATGATTGATTATGTTGTTTTATTAATGTGACTCTGATGTAGCTGGTGGCGAGTGTAAACCAACTCTTTATACTCATATTTTCAGCACATGTATTGGTAATGATATCCATTCTTGTGAAACGATGAGATGCGATTCTATCCCTGTCGAGGCCCTCACGTGAAAATAAGGATAGGACTGCATCTTGGGAGTTACAAGTTGGTATCAGAGCAGTACCGACCGAGGAGCCCCCTTGATTGATCGAACTTGGCCAAGTCAAGTCTAGTGAAAAATTACTTTGAGTCTATTTATATATCGGAGAGTAGGATTCTTTTTTATCCTCTTCTATGCCTTGATGAGGAATCTTAACGTAAGAATTTTAATTCTACTCCTCTTCTGACTCAATTTTTTTAGGATCACACAGATATTTTTGGAATATATATAATGCCGATTTGACGGAGTTCTGACTTGGTGCCTCGTGCTATGTTGATTTTATTCCGAGGAGTTGAGCTCCAAGGGATCCTTGAGCACATCGTTATCATTCAAATTTCTTAATATCTCAGGATGAAGGATGTTCGGAATTGCTTCAATACTAGTAGTGGCGAGATAAGCCCGGCATCCCCAATACTGGTTCAGAGATTTCAGGGGTACCGCCATACTTAGTATCATTGTGTTTTCAGGATTTGAGATAGATGAGTTTCTGAGTTCTCTAGTTATGTGTTCACGGATGTGATACACTGGACGGGTAGTGTTATTTCTTGGAGTTGAGTGATGGATTTTACTCCTTGTATCCGTGGACCCGATTGCATGACCAAAAAAATTCGGGAGTTCTTAGGTGGGAATTCAAGTAGTTAATTTTAGGACAATATTCCAACAGATGCATGATGTGAGGTTGGGGTTTGACATCTAGTGGATTCGTATGTTCACGGTCGTCTTATAGTAGTTCTCGTTGTGTCATAGAGAGTCCTTGTAGCTTGCTATGACTCGGGGACGCTTCGTATGTCGTATGCACTGCCTTGTGCATGATGGCTACTGTAGGTTAGAGCCTGTGCGATCCTATCCATGAAAATATTGGACGAAATCTCTATCATATGTTAGTTCTGGCTAATTTGCAAGCCGTATCCTTTGTTTTGTTGGACTATGGTAATTCGAGTTGCTTCGATGTCAAGGGGTGAATTCATAACTTCCCAAGAGGTGTTCTCATATTTTTATAGGAATGCAAATTCTTTTTCTCAATCAAGTT